>NC_092209.1:55478343-55555489 GCF_043381705.1 Parasteatoda tepidariorum | reverse complement strand
ACTATATATATATATATATATATATATATATATATATATATTACGTTTAGTTTAGAGAATTTGAGGCACAATGTCTCTATTTCTTATTATTTCATTTATTATAATTTTTGTCATTGTATTATGTCAGTATTTCACAAAAACCAACTATTATTTCTACTATAGCATTGTTCAACAAAATTTAAAAAATATTCTAAAACCTTAATAATAAATTAGTATTAGTTAGTTATATAAATACTTTTATTCCTTAAATTTCTTACACATTATTATTTATTTGCTGATCTTAAACAGTAAACAAAGGTTCTGATGCTTCTTTAAAATTTTGTCTATGCAGAAAACTGGTTTTCAAATGGATGGGACGTCTCGCATCTCAACCAAAGGAAAAATGATCACTCAAGCAAATTCTCTAGGATTATTTTCGGAATATACCGTCACATCTGAATATAACGTCACAAAAGTGAGTTCATTTTAATTAAAATTTATTTAGTATTTAATTTTTGATAATGCAAATTTCAAGCAACAATGTTTCTAGGGAAATAAAAATAAATGACTCTTGAATTATTCAAGTAATTGTACTTGAACTTGTTCTTTGAAAATTTTTAAATAAGCCATAAAAGAAAACTTTCTGATAAAAACAGTAGCATCAATAAAAACAAGAGGTTAAAGAGCTTTTTTTTAAATTTATTAGAATTTGCATTTATAACATTTATTTAAGAAATTCCTGAATATTTATTTACTTATTTTGTTACACATCAATCAAGTGCAAAATGATCTTGGTCATCGTGATTATAGAAATAGTCTTCGGCGTCACTCACTAGCGTGCAATATAATATATGAAGGTCGCCATCGTGTATATACATTATAGTAGATGAGAAATCCGATCTTATTATACCGATTAAATTTAAAAATTTACGTAATACGTTTTTTTGTTCTTTATTTTTTATAAGTTTTTAGTATTACTTACAGTTTGAGTCATTTCTATAAACTGCAAGATTAAAATTCTACGACAAATATTTTACTAATATATAAATAAATTAAAAGTTTCAGCATCATAATTTATTTTTCTGTAGCTGTAAAAAACTTTCCAATTTTTTATCAACAGTTTTTGCTGGTCCTTAGCAAGAAATAACAACTTCTCTTCGCAGGTTAATCCTAGTGCTGATCCCAATATGCTGTGTCTAGCAGGCTGCTGCCTTCCAACTGGCTATGGAGCAGTCATGAATGCTGGAAAAGTGACCCCAGGATCGACATGTGCCATTTGGGGTCTTGGAGGAGTTGGCATGTGTGTAATTATGGGTTGCCGTGACAGTGGAGCCTCAAAAATTATTGGCGTCGACCCTAATCCTAAAAAATTTGAATTAGGTATTATTTTCCCGTCTTAACCTGATTAGTTAACATATTGGAATCTAATTAAGTTTCCATACTGGTCCAAAATTAATTTTTGTGGGACGAACAAAATATGCAGGGTAATAATAATAATAAATTTCTAGGGAAAGAAAACACCTCACTCTAGCGCAATTTGTTGTTCATTTTGAAATTTATATATTTTCAAAGGTCTTATTGACTTAAGTGAAAATTATTGTTTAATACTTGTTTGGTAATAGATGTAGCGGTGGTAATCTTTGCATTTAGGCGATATTGGTTCGGTCGGCATAGTGTTAAGTGATAATGGAAAACAATTGTGATGATGTGAAGGTGATTATGTGGTAAGTATGTGAAGGCAAACACACAAATAAAATTTTAAAGAAATATCTAGTTTTTCGTCGCTGTCATTCGTAAAATCGAAATAAGACATCTAGTTTCAGATATTTTGCTTCGATTTTAAGATGTGTTACAAATTCTTTAAGATCTATTTGTGATTTATATGAAAAATATCTCCCTTATATCTCAAAACAAATTAATTTTGATTAGTTTTTCGAATCTGTATTCGAATCTGTGATATGAAATATGATTTGTTATTCGAATATATGATTTGTTATTCAATATATGACTTGTTATTCGAAATATTCGAAATTATTTTTTTCAGATTTTTACTTCGCTTTCAATTGTATTTTGTTGTTGTGTTATTATAGCTAAGCAATTTGGTGCATCTGATTTTGTGAACCCTAAAGAAGTAAAAAGTGTACCTGAAACTCTAGCTCAAATGTGCAAAGATGGAGTTGACTACTGTTTCGTCTCCGTTGGAAATCTTTCGGCTATGGTAAGAGTTTAGTTTACATCACAGGAAAAAAATTGATAAAACACAACAAGTTCATACTTTCATACAGAAAAATTGAAGATTTCAAGTTCAAAATTCTATTTAAAATTTGTTGACTTCTGATAGCAAAAAAAGGAAATGAAACTTAAAAGTTATGTTTCTCGAAAGTAGTTCAAATTGTTGACATGTTTAATTTAGGCGACATTTTAAGTTATGAAATAAGACCTAAAAACACGTTCTTTATAAGAACAAACATGCCTTTTTTCGGTGAATTCTGGACTCTTCATTCTCAAAATTTGCAGCTATAATTTGAGGGTAAGGAATCGGGTTCCTTGTGCTATTCATCCACTTTTCCTTCGAGGTTAACATCTTCCTTACCTGTACTATGCATGATTCCTTATCGCCTTACGAGATCATCGCCAACAAAACTAATTTTTTTTATTTTTTGAAATGCAGGATGCTATTTAGGAAAAGTATAAAATAATTGTCCTGATGAGGTTATTCTGTAAATGATGTGCATGTTACTGTGAATGACCGAAATCGGTGGTTGTTGACTTTCACCGGTGAATGTTGACAATCAAATTAGTCGCTTTGGTGAATGTCCGAAATATTTATTACATCTGATTTGATATTAATTTATTCGTGGATATAATTACATTTATTCGATATTTTAATACTTACTGACGATAGATTAGAACAAACATCAGTGTTTGGAGCATCGGGTAAATATATACCGGGAAATGGCACTTGACTTTAAAAAAACATCAGTGTAGGGTATACTGGGCAAATGTTTATCGGGAAGTGGCACTTGACCTTAAAAAAACATCAATGTAGGGTATACCGGGCAAATGTTTACCGGGCAGTGGCACTTGACCTTAAAAAACATCAGTGTAGGGTATACCGGGCAAATGTATACCGGGCAACGGCACTTGACCTTAAAAAAACATCAGTGTAGGGTATACCGGGCAAATGTATACCGAGCAGTGGCACTTAACCAGACCTAGTATGACTAGACCTTTGGTAAATGTCCGAAATATATACGAAATATATAGGTCTAGTGCCATTTTTGCTATAGCTTAAATCTTAAAAAATTAAACAAAGCGTTTGAATCAATTTTAAACTGATAACGAAATTATTGCTTTAAAATTAAAAAAATAATGATAAAAACTGCGCCAGATAAGAGTAATTGAAGTAGTTGCTTCTTCAGCGCATGTAGCGCATGTGCGGAAAAAAATTATCCACGTGCATCTAAAAGTGGATGAATATCCGAAGACACCAAGGAATCGGAATTTGTCGAAACAAAAATGCCAGTTTGTTCAATTATTATAAGAAAGTAGGTTTTTGTCTCTGTTTTTGTAACTTAAAGCATTGTCTGCATTAATTAGTTAGAAAATTTAACATTGAACCCTTGAACCGATAAAAATCCGCTTATTCAATGAAAAGATTTAGAGTGTTCCCTTTTTTTGCTTCGCATACTGTATGTATGTATTATCATAATGTATCTGCAACTGTCATAATGTATGTATTGTCATAATGCTTATGAAAACTTACATGCTTATTAATTTATAATAAAAGCAGTCGTACTATGCTAATTATTTTATATTGAAAACAGTCTTATTATGCTAATTAATTTATATTGAAAACAGTCTTATTTTTTATTAACCTCTTCATTACCTCGGTCCTTGTATGTGGACCTTCGCTCCTTAGCTTCTCAACACACGCTATAAGAAAATTTACAGTTTTACTTTCACTGAAATTTTCGTAGGGTTTAAACTTTCTGTGAATTCCAATAGATTCATATAACTAATTTGGGTCAAATTTCACTTAAACAGAAGTGATTTTCGAAACAATATACGTGCTCGAAAACGTAAGTAATTTTAAATATTGTATAATTTAGTTATTCTAAAAACTTGGCATTTCCGGCAAAATTAAATTCCTAGTGCACTTTAGCATTCAAATAGAGTCTCGGTGCTGCCATCTAGTGTGGCAGTAACTAGACGTCCAAATTAACATGGTCAACGGTATCTCACACATTGTGGTGGTCCTGAAAGAGTGGATACCACTTCTGGAGAACGCACTAGGTCTGCTCATCGGGAAGACTGATTGTGCAGCTCATAGGAAGTAAAAAAAGAGTTATTCTAAAAATATTTTTTTCTTTTGAGTTAGTAGTGCTGTGATCTATATAAATCTTTTAAATTTATATTTATTTAATATTTAAAAATAGTACAGTACAAAGCATGCAAGTCTCCGTATGTGTACCTAAGTACGAATAGCAAAATTTATGACAGCATATAGTCAAGTGAAATCTCTAAGTATTATGAGTATTTAACTTTATATCTATTTTGTAATATTTTTATGTGTATTTTAATTACATAAAAAATGAAATTAATTAATTGTTTTATATTAAGATACATACATACACTTAATAACTTTAACTGTTTATTTTTTCTCCACTTTTTGAAATTTTACCCCAAGTATTAAATATTTTTTTTATAATTAACTTTAGTTTATTTTCAAAATTTATTTATTTTTCTAAATAATTATTAAATCCATTCATCACTGTATTTAAATGGACCATAATATAACAGTTTGCATGCTTGTCCAACTTTAGGTACATTTTAACATTCGAAATATCTATCTATATTATATAAAACTCTAATACGTACGTATGTATGTATGTATCAATAAAACCGATGATATTTCTTTTCTCGACAGTTTTCATTTTTAATTGATTGGATTCGGCGCGCAAGAGCACGTAGTGAGCATCATATGGCTAATCCATGTTATATAAAACGCTAATACGTTTTAATTGATAGGCTTCGGCGCGCAAGAGCACGTAGTGAGCATCATATGGCTAATCTATATTATATAAAACGCTAATACGTATGTATCAATAAAACCGATGATATTTCTTTTCTCGCGTTGGCAACAGTTTTCATTTTTAATTGATAGGCTTCGGCGCGCAAGAGCACGTAGTGAGCATCATATGGCTAATCTATATTATATAAAACGCTAATACGTATGTATCAATAAAACCGATGATATTTCTTTTCTCGCGTTGGCAACAGTTTTCATTTTTAATTGATAGGCTTCGGCGCGCAAGAGCACGTAGTGAGCATCATATGGCTAATCTATATTATATAAAACGCTAATACGTATGTATCAATAAAACCGATGATATTTCTTTTCTCGCGTTGGCAACAGTTTTCATTTTTAATTGATAGGCTTCGGCGCGCAAGAGCACGTAGTGAGCATCATATGGCTAATCTATATTATATAAAACGCTAATACGTATGTATCAATAAAACCGATGATATTTCTTTTCTCGCGTTGGCAACAGTTTTCATTTTTAATTGATAGGCTTCGGCGCGCAAGAGCACGTAGTGAGCATCATATGGCTAATCTATATTATATAAAACGCTAATACGTTTTAATTGATAGGCTTCGGCGCGCAAGAGCACGTAGTGAGCATCATATGGCTAATCTATATTATATAAAACGCTAATACGTATGTATCAATAAAACCGATGATATTTCTTTTCTCGCGTTGGCAACAGTTTTCATTTTTAATTGATAGGCTTCGGCGCGCAAGAGCACGTAGTGAGCATCATATGTCTAATCGGGTGAATTCTCACCGAATTATCAAAAAAATTCTCACAAAATTATCTTCATCGAAGCCGATGCTTTACATCCGGCGTTCAGTACTATTTCATATTGTTTTACAACACATGGTTTTAGCCCTCTGGTGGGAAAGACTTTAAAACAAAACTTACAACAGTTACTTTTCTCAACAACTGAAATTTAGAATAGTGTGATTAAGAAAAATATGTGAACTGTTGGCAATTTCAAATTAATATTGAAATGCACATTTTTAGAATTTTCTACAGTGAAAAGTTTTCGGAACTTCAGTGTTCAAATAAGTATACAAAAGCTAGACGTTAAGAACGTATCCAATGAGCGAGTAAAGCGATCATCGGATTGCGAAGCAATCCGAAATGAACTGCGAAAGCAGTTCCGGGGGTTGGCGAGCACCAGCTAGCAGGGGACGAAGCCTCCTAGTTTATATTATTTTACTTAGTTAAGAGCTGAAGTCCACGTATGTGTACCTAAAATTACTATCCTCGTGACAATATATTATAGATTTTGTAAATCTTATTATGACTTATTGCAGTAAAATCAAAATCCAGAACTGTAAAAAAATTTTTTTTTGCTACTCCTTTCTACTTCAGTAGTGAAGAGGTTGTAGTAAATCATTTCATAGCCTTATGTGAGACTTTAAGTTTCGTGTTTACCATTTTTGGGATCAAATACTAATAAATAATCAAAATAAAAAATAATATTTTTAAAAACCACGTTTTTGTAGTGGAGAAAAATAATTGAAAAATAAAAATTTGAAAAACGAAAAACGTGGGGAGCAGGAAATACATAACTGTAATGTTATATTAGTGTGTGTTCGTGTGTTCATAAGAATATGTGTATGTATATCTGTAATTCTGATTGTATCTGAATGTGGATGTGCATGTGAAACATGTTTGTGCATATGCATGTATATGTGGATGTATAAGTGTATGTGTATGTGGCTGTGCATGTGTATGAGTAAGAAAATGCGTATAGGTATGTATATATGTACTGTTATGTATTTCATGCTCCCCACGTTTTTCATTTCTCAAATTTTTATTTTTTAATTATTATTCTTCACTACAAAAACGTGGTTTTTAAAAATATTATTTTTTATTTTGATTATTTATTTTCTGCTTTCTAGTTTTGTGTTTCAAATTATTTTTTTAAAACTATAATTTTGAAATTTTTCAATTATTATTCTTCACTACAAAAACGGGGTTTTTAAAAATATTTTTTTTTGTTTAGATCATTTATTTTCTGCTTTTTTGTTTTGCGTTTAAAATTATGTAATTGGTCTTAAATATCATAATAAGATAATTGCAGATTTATTTCAGTTTCATTTCACCTTATATCTGAAATTCAAAGTTTTTATACGAAAACAATAATATCATATCAAAATATTTATTATGAGAATTTGAATAACGAAGGAAGCAAAATAATTTTCATAAGATTTATATATATAAATATCAAATTAAATTTATTTTTATTATATTTAAAATATCTTTTTCAGATCATATTTTTATCAATTTGAAATGAAATATATAAATCATTTATGCTTCTGAAGGTCTCAGTTGTCGCATTCTTATCATTTCCTTCATTCCATGGTGTCTTGCCCGTAAGTTTTGAGCAATCGAGGTCCACTATTCTTAATCCGTTCAAGGATCGAACACGGCTTAACGCGACATATGTCTGTCCTTTAGCAAATAGTTCAGATTCAAGATATACGACAGCAATGTCCACCGTACACCCTTGCATTTTATAGACTCTGCAGACCCAGCACAGTATTAGTGGGAGTTGTGTTCGCTCGATTGTTCCATAATTTCTGAGGGCTGGTGTGTGGCTTTGGCTTGATTAAATGAATTCCATCTCTGCCAAAGTCGACACGAATAGCTAGAATATCGGTATCGTAGACCTGATCACGTCGAAATAAAAGCCAAATAATCATTTTAGACTCCATCCGGTGATGTGTTACATTTAAGTAGTGCAGAGTTTCAGTCACTACAATAATTCCTATATCTGAGCTCAATCAAGAAAGCATTTCAGGCAGTTTTTCACTAACTTCAAAGAAATCGAAAGCAAATAATGTGGCATGTCCTTCAAAACCGTATTGGCCAAATCTGCCTGGAAATTTAATAGCTTTGATGTACAGAATGATGTGGGATGTAAATGTCGTTCTGGTTCAGCCGGTGCAGCAATTTCACCAGAAATATCACCTGGTAGCAGGTTATTCCAATACGCCCTAGATGGAGCATGACTTTTTGAGCTTTTTAAGTGCGTATTGCATCGATAGCATACAAGCAAATTATTTTTAGCGACAAGTTCCGGTGGCAAGTATGAGTTTTCTGATGAAAAACGATATTTAGCTATTTGATTAGGGTAGCATTTCTTCTGGCAGATATCACAGCACTTGTCACAATAAGTGTCTATTGTTGAGTAGAAATCTGCCCTATCAGTAACCCGTTGAGCATAAGCGTCACGTCGATGTTTCAGTCTTTCTTCATGTTCCTGAATTGACTCTCCAGCTCTTGAGTCAGAGTTTCTCAAGCGATTACATTTCTCAATCGAGAGAAATGTTGATCATCTGTTTCATTTGCTCTTTGTCAAAAAATACACAAAATAAAAAGATGACCTCAAAGAAAGACTTCGAATCAAATAATTAAGAAACCTCTACTACTACGTTTAGTATAAAAAAAAGATTGGGAAAAATATACTTGAGCGTGCCCCTTGGCGAAATTGGCGACTTATGTTTGGCACCATACTTGTTTGCCCGTAACGCCGTGGTAACCCACAAACAGAACATTTATATCTATTACTAATTAAACCTTCATTCATACACCAGTCAATCACTGTTTTGTTTTCATTGTTATTGAAATCGTACAGAAACTTAGGATTTATCTTATTGACAGTATTCATTTTTAGTACCAGAAGCAAAAATAACCTTACCAGCCGGTATCCAAAGTAGAACTAACGGATCTTTGAAATTACATTTAAAAATTCATTTAAAAACAACGCTAAATTCTAAACTAATCAGAATCACGATTAAAATCTTAACCAATCAGAATCACGATTGTTTTTCAACATCGCCTAGCTTGGCGATCAATCGCGATCACAGCTTGGTGGGGGCACCCTCAAGTATAGTCTACCCAAAAGATTTATTTACAAAATTACAGCATCGCCGAAAATTCAAAAGACAAATCTTAAACTCTCTGAAAACTATTTACATTCTAAAATTATCCCCATAGCAACCACAAAACTCTTCTCGTTGCCATACAAACTGATAAATTATTACTGATAAATAAATTATATAACAAAAAATACGATGCGCATAAGCACATAGTATTTTACACTCTTGTTTCATGTCTTCGTGCGTCATTGTTAAGTCGAGAAGAACGTGTATCTGCATTCTCGTTTAATCTCACTTGATCCATTCGTTGTTTATCTTTATTCCGTCCGACAACACGCTGATTTTTCGGAACCTCTGCCGCTTGTTTACGCCGTTTAGTTAATCTTGCAAACGTATCTGCTTCTGATTCTTGTTGAAGCGTCTCTAACCGCTTTTGTTTTATTTTCTCCAGTCGTCGCTTGCGTTGAGTGGCTGTCTCTTTTGCCATCGTGGAAAATTTATTTCTTTGTCAAGACTACTACAAGACCACTACTAAAATAATAGAACTTTAACTTAAAATTGGGGATACAAAAATCTTTATAGAAAAACAATACCTTTACGACTTTTATTTGTTTTATGCTGATGACAACCAAAACAATCTGGAAATGAATGAGAAAAAACTAGATCCCACCACGTGATTTTTCGGCCAATAAAAATACCCCGACAACAATAAAAAACTTATCACCTGACATGTGACACTAATTTGAAATAATCAAATCGACAACAAAACAGGATCTCGAAAATAATAATTTTTTTTTAATTTTAATTTTATTTTACTTTGTATGTCTTCTTTCGCTTCATTTTCATATATTGTCATCCAATTCTGAACTGTGTACCAAGTTTAAAGTTTGTAGCTAGTCGGGAAGTTAGTTTAAAATCGATTACAAAATTCCACCCGGACAGACATACATGGAGGCAAGTTAATATAAACGTGGTAAAAAACCAACTTAATTAGTCATTCATAACTTACATATTTTTTAATAGTCTTATATATTAAGATGTCAATTTTTCTTGTGTGCAGCCGATTTTGGATCCATAACTTATGTTTCAACCGTTGGTTTTCCAGGAAGAAGCATTTAATTCAAGTCATCCTCGTTGGGGAAAGACGGTTATTATCGGTCTGCATGATAAAGGATCAAAAATAAGAGTTGGAGTTTGGGAGTTGTTATATGGCAGACAAATACTTGGGACAATGTATGGATGTTAGTATTATCTATTTACTTTAGTGATTTAAAGCCATAACTTTTATTAGTGCATGCTTAATACATAGTTTTCTTTTAATGTATGGTGTTTTATCGTTTCCCATTGAATATTAACTGAATACCCATTCTTCGCACGAGATGAAAAAATAACGCCGTAATCAATATGTATTAATCAATTATGCATTAAACTTAAAAGCAAATATCTGTACATTTCAAAAAAATAATATTTTTTGTTGAGGAAAAACTGTAATCGCACTTGTTCGAAGTAGTTTTTTTCTACGTCCGCATGTTATCAGACTGTTCTGATTCGCCGTTAGCTTTTGAGCCCAAGAAGGCTATAAATACTAGTAACTCTGTTTATCCGATGTTCTTTTATATCTCCTGTTCCAGTGTACGTTTCAACTGTGTAACTCTCTGTGTAATGTTCTAATAAACATGTCTTTCTCCGATCCACTGATCTCTGAATTTCATTACATCAACAGCAGAGCGTGGTTTCGATCCACTGATCTCTGAATTTCATTACATCAACAGCAGAGCGTGGTTCCAAAGCACTGTTTAGATTATCTCTAAGAAGTGGCAGCTGAATAAAAGCAAATCAGAACTTTTTATTGCTCGAGGGTTTATATTTTGTTTATTTGAGCAATGACAAACCAACTGCACAAAGAGCAGTTCGGTGTTGTTCCCTTTGATGGTACTAATTTTCGATGTGGCAAAGACGCGTAGAAGCCATATTTTCTGCGAAAGAATTAGAAATACTTTTAGAAAAAGAACCCGAACCAACCAAAGAGACTGAGGTCGTAAAATCAAAGAAAGCATATGACATGCTGATTTCCTTGTTGAATGATCAAGTCTTTGCCTCCCTTCCTAGTGAGAAGTCAGCTGCAGCTGCATGGAAAAAGCTCCACTCAATTTATGAGGCGAAGGGTGCAGTCTTTCAAATACTCACCCGGAAGCGCCTGACTACGATGTGGAAGAGTCGAGATGTTTCTATGAGACAACACATTGAAGATGTCAAAAAGCTCGTGAATGATCTGCGAATCTCCGGTGCTGAGGTGAGCAATTTAGACACAGTTGTTTTCCTTTTGATGTCCCTGCCACAAGAGTATGAAAATGTTAAAGTTGTTTTATAGAATCAACCGAATGAAAGTCTCTCCTTGGAATTTGTCTCTCAAAGACTGATAGACGCTGAGGCTTTGTTGTTTGATTTCAAAGGGGAAAATAAAAGTAAAAAGGAAAAGTTTCTTTCGGAAAAAGTGACTTTTTCCCTGAAATCATCTGAAAATTCAAATAAACGTGGTGACTTATTTTGTCCATTTTGCAAGCGTAAAGGACACACAGCCAAATATTGTCGTAAAAATATTACCTGTTTTAATTGTGGCAAAACAGGTCATATGAAGAGAGACTGCAAATTTTTAAGCAGAATGAAACCAGCTCATCCGCAGCATTTTTTTTTTTGTCATTGGAGATGTCATTTGTGACAAGTTCATCATCGATTCGGGAACAACATCACATATGTGTTCGTATAAGGAATGGTTCTCATCTCTTAAGCCTAAGTCTGGAACAATTTTTAATTAACAGTAAGATAAGATACATATAAAATTTAGCAAAGTTATTTTTGCAATACCATATAAAGTAAGAATTATTAATTTAGAATACATATATACAGTAATTCGTAAAAAAAAATAGTTTGTTAATCAAACATCCCCGTAGTACAGAGAGAATCTTAAGACAAATTCGAACTAGGCTTATCATAATAGAAGCGGATAGAAGGTATGCATTATAAAATGAGTTAATACAGTTCTCAGAAATTTAAAATATAATTATCCTTATTGCACAGTTAAAAACATACATATTAAGCGACAAATTTTAGCTTCTGTCAGTGAATATCAGCTTTATGTCTTACTTAGCGTTTCTCGCCAAGTGCCAACCAAGGTATTTTCGGAAGTGAAAATATATCTCGTATATTTATTAAGAATTTGGTGTAAGACTATTAAATTTTAAACGTTTGGTTTAAAATTACGTCCTTTAAATCGTATATATACCTTCGATTTGGTGTTAACCTGGAATAAAGTATTCCTTCATGCTATTTTTTCGGTAGTTCAACATTATATTTGGAGAGATATTACGTCACAGTTTTTACAGTGTAATGTCTCAAAATCTCAAAATGAACTCTTTAGGGTCGCTTTCAGTTATGTCCGGGGGACTAATTTACTATCCAGAGACTTTTAACGACTTGCTCTCTTCTTTGAAGATTAACTATGTATATCCAATTAAAATGCAAGCTTTCATTTCTTTTAAAATGTGTTGCCTAAACTAAAAAAATAGTCATGAATCAAAATTTTTTTACTTAAAAAATGCCAAACAGAAGAGCGAGTCGTTAAAAGCCACCGAGTAGGAAAAACGCTTCCGGGGTCTCCCTCGTGATCTACAGACTATACATAATTTTCAACAAAAGCTGTAACAATGGTCTATTTTCAGCTTACACTGCTGTTAGAGACGTCCCTTACCTCGTTGAAAAAGTATTAGACGGAAAAATACAGTTAGAAAAGTTGATTTCTCATCGTTTGCCTCTCCACCAAATCAATGAAGGCTTTGACTTAATGAAGACTGGTGAATCGTAAGTTACAATATGTTTCAGCTATTCTGCATGAATTAATGCTTTTTATAGCATTGAAGTTTATTCAGTGTTAAATTTTTATCACAAGCACGAAACATTCATGACCCTATTATTATAACCATGCAATTGTATTCTTTTATTATTATGTAATTTGTTTTTCCAAAATTTAAGCATGTACTTTCAAAAATAACCTCTATAAGCTGGTTGCTCTAAATTAGATTTCTGTCAACCTTCAATGGTAAGTGTAAATAAAACAACTTTAAGCACCTTGATTGATATGAAGTTATTTTATTCACGCTAACTTCATGAGGTTGATTGTTGATTTTCTAAGGTTTATTTTAAAAGTTAACTTCAAATAAATCTAAAAAACACCTTACATTTTCGGAAGAGTTGGCGGAAGAAACATAATCTAAACATCCCAAATTTAAAAAAAATTGCTTCATAAGAAACTTTTGTCAATTCATAAGAAACTTTTGTCAAGGAGACAAATTTCATTTTATTCCTTTCACGTTCCATCGATATTTTCTTGGAACAATATACATAATGTGAAAAATTCCTTATCAAATAACGGTATAAAGTACCAGCACATCATCCGTAAAATCCATTTTACCATAATATCCATTTTTACCATTTTATTCATTTTTACACTAACATTTATTTAATTAGAGTGATTCAGTGATTTTACGGTAATTATTGCTGCTAAAATTACGATATGTCAGATTTTTTTGCTCCGTAACATGTTTCAGTAAAAACGGATTTTACAGTAAAAGGTACCTTCACCCTGAGTTCCGAGACTTTTTACCGTAATTTTAGGCGAATTTTTTACTGTGCTGATACAGTTCTCTATTTATGCTTTTTTTCCCAAGTGTTTCACTTTAAAAGAATTAAACTTATGAAATTGGAGAATTTTTATGGATAAATTTTATCTTTTATTCAATTTTATTATTGGTATCAGTTTTATTCATTTTGTAATCAAATCATTAACATAACTACATTAGGAAATGGGAACGAAATTATTATCACAATCACATCATAAATAATTACGTTTTAACATGTAAGTAAAACTGCGAACATTGGTCAGTTTGGGAACGATTAAAATAATTTTGGTATATTTTAAATTATGTTTGGAAGTACTATGATACAACACGATGAACTTTTATCAAATATGCAAAGATTAGATAATTAGGATCCAAAAAGAGTCTCGGTGCTGCCATCTAGTGTGGCAGAAGCTAGATATCCAAATTAACATTACCAACGGTATCTCACCCATTGTGGTGGTCCTGAAAGAGTGGATACCACCTCTGGAGAACGCACTAAGTCTGCTCATCGGCAAGACCGATTGTGCAGCTCATTGAAAAAAAAAGATTAGATAATTTTTTCTTAAATTGTACTTTTTAATTGACTAGTTATTTAAAAATTTGGAATAATTTTCAAAGTATAAATGCCTAAGAAAATAATTTTCTATCAATATTATCTTTATAAAAAACTAAAAAAATTTCCATTTATCGACTACAAAGCAAATGTTTTCTAATGTTGAGTGACTTAATGTGTAGTACCGTGTTAATTCCGATGTTTTATGATTTCATTTTGTTCCAGAATCTTCCTTAATCCAAACATATATTTTGTTACTTTTAAATATTTTTCAGGTTAAGAGCAATTATTGATTTTGACTTGAAAGCTTAGGTAGTGTGTTTCAAGTTGAGGAATTCTTACTCGTAGAAGAGGAATCAACAAGAAGAGATTTTTGAAATTGACTCACTCCTTTTTATTTCGATGTTTTGTAAAACAATTCATTTTAATTTCAAAATACATTGATATTTTTCAAGCGCAATTGTTTTTTGAAACATAATATACAAACATGTTTGATGTGATTATAGCACGCATAATAAACAACTTGTTTTAAAATTGTTGTTGTCAGTGATGTTGTTTCACAATTTTGTAGTGTAATAAAAATCAATATCACAAGAAAAATATATATTTGATAGGTTTTATTTTTTTCTTAAAAAACGTTTATCTGTGCGTGTATTTATTTATTATAACTCCAAAATTGCTTGCACTATGATTTAGACATCGGCAAAATTTTAGCCACCGATCCTCAAATTAAAGTGAAATCATAAACTAGATCGTTCGGTAGAGCCGTTAGAAAAAAAAAGAATTTTCTCATTGGTTAAGCGTTAGCTCTTGTTTTAAATTAAATTATAGACTATTCAATTTTTTCACATATTTTTGACATAACATCACAGATGTTTGCTAACTTAATACACTATTTGATTAAAAAAGGAAGAAGTATTGCATGCTCTTTAATAATTTTTTCGTAATGTCAGATGGACTATGATCAATTTGAGCGTGGTAGCATAGCCCGACGACGTCACCATAATAAGTATTTAAGTTAGCCGAAACCACATGTTTATTTTGTTTGTAGTTACGGTGTCTTATAGCGCATTTCCATGTAACTGATCAACGGAAATTGAATTTAAAATAATCTAAATAAAAAAATATATTTTTAAAAGCCACGTTTTTTGTAAATAAGTGAAAAATAAAAATATAAAAATTATAATTTAAAAAAATTTAAAATATTAAATGAAAAATTTAAAAACATTATAATTTGAAAAAAGGACTAAAAAATATAAAATAATGTTTTTCAACTTTATACATATTCCTATCTTAGAGATTGTCATTAAAAATTGGCGAATCTGAACTTTGAATAGCTTTGAAAAATAGGTCTATAATTGTAATCAGAAAATTCTTGAGTTCTGGAATGCCAATATAGACATATAATTTTGCGAATGAAATGAAGCTATTGTACATTATGTCACAAGGTATACTTCAAAGACTGGACCAGCAAATGTAAACAAAGGTGTAGACAAAGCAATTCGGCAAATTAGTCCCGAAGAAACTAACATTGCTGCAAAGCTCTTCAAATCTTGCTTGTAAGATTTAAAACGAAAAACGTGGGGAGCATGAAATTCTTGAGTTTGAGTAGCTGTCTCCTTCACCATCGAAGAAAATTTATTTCTTTGTCAAGACCACTACTAAAATAATAGAACTTTAATTTTAAATTAAGGATACAAAAATCTTTATAGAAAAACAATATCTTTACGACTTTCATTAGTTTTATGCTGATGACAACCAAAACAATCTGGAAATGAATGAAGAAAAACTGGATTCTACCACGTGATTTTTCAGCCAATAAAAATACTCCGACAGTAAAAATCTCTTCACCCAACATGCAATACTAATTTGAAATAATGGAATCGACAACAGAAGACAATCGCAAAAAAATTTTTTTTTTAAATTTTAATTTTATTTTACTTTGTATGTCTTTTTTCTCTTCATTTTCATACATTGTCATCCAATTCTGAACTATGTACCAAATTTGAAGTTTGTGGCTAGTCGGGAAGTTAGTTTAAAATTGATCACAAAATTCCACCCGGACAGACATACACGAAGGCAAGTTAATATAAACGTGGTAAAAAATAAGTTAATATACCAAAGAGCGAAACAGACGGCGAAATAGTATTAATTCCTTTGGAGAAACGTAAAAACCGCCAAACAATTCATGAGGCCTATGATATTTTATTAATTTTGGTATCAGGTAATAATTAAAAAAAATAGACCGTGTATTAAATATATTAAAACTAAGGGAAATAATAGTACTTAGTCGTTTACGGGAGACTTAAATGATCGTTCTACTATTATTTACAATGATGATAATTAATTAGATTTAGTAATAGGTATTAATTAAAATAAAAAATAAGTTTTGTACTAAAAAGCAAAATTAATAAAGAAATATTACTATTTTATTTGGAACTATTACTATTTCGTCCATTACAATTTCGTCTACTTCGTAAAGAATCATTAAACCATTATTAAAGCCATTAATGCTGAATTAATTTTTTAATAGGTACTAAATGAAACAAAAAAATGAGAAATGCACTGAAAGGCAAAATTAATGAATTAATTTTGCGATTTCATTTAAAGGAAACATAAAAAACCGCCAAACTATTATTGACAACAATGATGCTGAATTAATTTTTTAATAGTAATTGGGTATACTATAGCCTACGTCACAGATCGTGTTATTCCTACTAAATTTAACTAGTAAACAGCATTTTCTGCGAACCTGATTTCTAGCAACAAGTAAAAGCATCAAACGAAGTGTCTTGTTTATAAGTCGCTACTCGCCAGGTTGGAATTGTATTAGTCTAGTTCCTTTGGAAATAATTTATATTGTTGTTTTACCGAAGTTTATGAATTTAGTAAACATATTTAAAACTCAGTTTATTAATTAAACTAAAAGGTAAATGTTATTCCTAGTAAGTGGAAGTAGTTGTGCTTTTTTCATATTATACCCAATTAAAATAAAAAGTTATTTTGGTCATATATTTGAGAGTTTCATCACAAATCACGTGATTTTGTAATTCGAATGATTTTCAAAATTAGCAAAAGATAGCTTATGAGATGCTTAAAACTGGAGAATCGTAAGTTAATATAGTTTGTTACAAATAAATTGGATTCTATCTACAATAAATGATATTTAGTAATGAATCTTAATTTCCTGCCCAAAATTTCTTTTAAAAAAAAATGATAATGTTATTTGCTTTTCGTATTTATGATTATATTTGCTGATTCAATATACAGAGTGTTTCAATAAAAAAATATTGAGCTATAAAATATGAACTTTTTAGCTTTGGGTGAAAAGGTAAGTTAAATAATGGCAAGTTTGGCAACTTTTTTGGTAAAGGGAAGTGATGTGCAATAATATGATTTTGGTATTCCATTTTTGATCAAAATTACGATATTGTAGTGTTTAATATGCAAATAAATAAATGAATCTGCTCAAATAATTATTTGATAGTTACCTTACATCTTCACTGTCGACAATTTATAATTTCTTTTTAATTAAGAATTAAATTAATTTCAATATGATTATTCTTTTTAATCTTAGAAACATGTTAAAAATCAATTGAATGTTATAAATCTATATATCTTCGGTAATAAATCCACCTTTAATAAAAACAATGTTTTATAATGGCCTGAAACACGTCTAAGTTGGGTTGATTTTTCTTTCTTCTTGTTTTTACTGAAATTAATACATGTTTTCTGTGTTTGATTTGAAAATGAATGAGCATTGAAGTAAGAAATATGGGAGAGATGAACATTAAATAGTTTTTTTATTAATGCAACATAAAAACTTGCGGCATAAATTTAAAGACAAGCATAACTTATAACAAATAAATAAATAAATAGCCCACTTGGCAGCATAGTTTCTTATTCGAGAAAACAGTACATCATATTTTTATGGGAGCAATGCATTGGCCGCAGCTTATGTAACGACCATGACTCAAAACAGAAACATGTCTGTCAGGTCAATCCCAAATAATAACTATCGGTTTCATGCCTTGAGATTTGGCTGACCAATATATCTGGCGAATACCTCCACATTCCAAAAAAAAAAAAAAATTCATATGATTTAGTTTTAGCGGCCGGGAGCAGTCTTCAATCAAAACTGAATCAGAACATAACTGATTTCTGAAAAAACTGAATTTACGAGTTCAAGAACACATTTATTTGTTCTGATACCAATATAACAAAAACTATGAAAAACATTTGGGGAAAGGCAGATCGTGCGAAACATTGAGTTGGTTCTGATATTTAATGCGCATATCTCTTTATATATGTTTCTCTTACACGGCGACAAAAAAAGCCTCATTACAACTCCCCGAATGGCAACGCTGGAAAATCGACCAATGATTGCGCTAAAAATGTCACATGCCAAATCTAGCTGAGATGACTCAACATATAGCGCTTTTAAAAATGGAAACTGAAATAACCAGAGAGAGCATAAGCTAGGCAGAAGTGAGTAGTCTTTGACGATAGATCTCTATTTTAGTATTTGGTCGAAAGCGCTTTTTTTCACGAATTTATATATCACGAATTTATTTGACGATTTTTGATTTATATCACGAATTTATTTGTTTTACTAGAATTTATTTGTTTATGCAGGTTTTTCCATTGCAATTCACATATTTCAATTTTTAATAAACTTAATTATAGCCAAAATTTTAATCTTTTTAAAGAGATATCAGTTTTAGAAATTTTATCTTGAGATTTTATGCTGTAGCACATTTCTAATAGGTTTAACGAATTACATGTCATTTATTTGAATTCAAATTTATTTTAATGACTTAGTATTTACTAAAAAGATGTAATTTTTTTTTTAAAAAAAGTTGTTATATGGATTTGAATGACTGTTTTGAATTCTTAGAATTTTATGCATTTGCAATGTGCCCAAGTTAGTAGCGAGCGAAGCGAGCATTTTTTTGCTAAGCAAACCATATAAGAATGCGTAGCAATTTTTGGGGGGTGGGCGAGCGTTAGTGTGCAGGGGGCGCAGCCCACTATTTAATCGTATATTTTCCTATCCGAGAACTTTTGTGCATACGCAATGTTTACTTTGATTTGATCAAAATAAGGATGAAATGAGAAAAAAGATGATGAGTTGCTTTGTGTTTACTTTGATGTGCATACGCGTTTACACGTGCCTTATGACTTCAGATAGTGTACATTACAGTGTAATATCATTTCCTTTAGTAGGAACGTACTGTAATGGAAAATTTTGCTTTCGCAAACGAATAGCATTTTATTTCGAGGTTAATTGCAGTTCATTTTAACACACTTAGATCAAAAATATGATTGGTAAGGTAGCACTAATAACGTCTAATAGTAATGCTGGTGTAACGACTTTTATATAAAGAATTAAACAATGCGAGAGAGCACTGAATAAAATCAAAATTTTATTTGACCTATTTATCTGACTTGCAACCTTTGAGCTTCCGAAGAAGGGCATGCATGGTAGAATATTACAGCAAACTCTATAGTTTTGGATCACAAAACAGGACTTCGGATTTACTAACGAAGTGGCAACATAGCCAAAGGCTCAAGCGAAACAGCCCTTTCAGCCAAGTATTTTCGTCCAACATAACTTTTGGAAACGTGGAACAGCACTTCCTCAAGCAGAGCACAGACCCTGCGGAAGGTCTTTCGGAGGTGTCTTTCCACACCGATCTCCCGGTGGCTGTCAACAACCAAAATGATCACTCTGAAGTTCTTAGACAAGTAGCACTTGAGAGAATCTACACTATCCTAACGGAGGCTGTTCAAATATATACGGATGGAAGTAAGGACGAAGACAATCACACCGGGAGTGGGATCTTCATCAAAACTCAGATGAGCGAAATCAAGATCCAGAAAAGGAATCCCGACCACTGTTCCGTTTTTAGGAGCGAGCTTATCGCCATCGATGATGGACTTGCCTCAATACTATCTCTTTCAATCCCGAAAGAGATTTGGATCCTTACCGACAGTAGAAGCGCGGTTCAGCACTTGGCAAGCTGGCACAGAGTGAGGGACAATACTAGCACGAACATCCTTTGTAAACTTTTACACCTCTCCAAATATTGTCGAATTCATGTGCATTGGATACCCTCACACGTAGATATATCAGGCAATGAAATGGCAGATAGTCTTGTCAAGGCAGGTGCAGCTGAGGCCACTGCGCCTCCAGCGTCTCTTACATCCTCAGAGCTCTTCTCCATTGCTAAAGTCAAAAATCAATCAGCATGGCTCAATCCATCCAGACACAATTGGTACCAGGGTACCAGACCGGGTAGCTGTTTGACAGCTGACAAAGACCGTCAGTCTCAAACCGCCATCACACGTCTCCGCTGTGGACACCTGAAATCACTGAGATACTCTGGAGGAGAAAAGTGCTTTGCCCTCTGTACCAAGTGCTCTTCGGCCCAGGCATCCCCTGAACATCTACTGGACTGTCTCGGTCTTTTAAAACAAGACCTAATTGAAAGACTCTTACTCGTTTTAGACTTTTTGAAGGTGAACAATCTCATGGACCTTGTCTAGCTAGGCTAGAAATGGGGATTTGAAAGAAGAAGAAAATTTTATTTAATTTTAATTCCAAATCTTTAAAATTGGGTGCTTACACTTCAAGAAGAAGAAGATCACAATACCCACACATGTGACCTATGACGGCAGCTCCAGCTGATCACTTATAAGCCAACTGGCGTGTTGAATTGAGCTAAGTTTCTCTACATTAGCCAGAATGTTAATAAACAAGAAGTTGATTAAATGCAGTGCCGTATCGCTCATCGAATTTGTTGAAATTTAATTCTTTCTCGTCTACGTCTTTTACTTAACTTAGATTTATTATTTGTTTATGTATTTTATACATAACCAAATAATAAATAGATTTATTATTCGTATCGCTCATCGAATTTGTTGAAATTTAATTCTTTCTCGTCTACGTCTTTTACTTAACTTAGATTTATTATTTGTTTATGTATTTTATTGTAACAGTGATATATTTTTATTTTGTGTACCTGACAACTTCATTGCTTATTTAGTTTGTTTATTTTTTACTCGACTTCATGCCTGTCTTTATGTTAAGTAAGAAATATAATGTGAAAGAACTGAAATCTTTAAGGAGGAATCTTTGTGTAAGAATATAGAATGTGTCACTTAAGACAATTGATATTTGATGGGCTTGGCTCATTCGAAATAGAATGTAAAGAACAGTTGCAAAGATAAGCAAATGCCACGTTTCAACAACCAATCAGGATCGATATACCCACACTACATTCACTTGCAGGTATCCCATTGCCAGCCAGATTTTTAATCATCAAATTAAAACTTATGTTTTTCAAAAGAATCAAACAGATGTTACATTATATGTTGCTTAGCAGCTAACAATGCCTTTTCATATCTCATCTCTTAACCAATGATATTTCAAATTAGTTCATTTCACTTCCCAGATCTGACGACGTTACTCAGGGAAATTTTTAATATAATCGTTTTCACTTACAAACTTAATTAGGCATAATTTTTTTCAATTGAAGCAGGCACAAAAACATATTTCTTACTGTGTAAGCAAACATTTTTTCCCCAGCGCAATTGACACAATTGATTCAAATCAGCAAGATATACCAACATTTTCTAGCTATGAAATTAATGGCTTAACAAAAATATTTCCGCAAGATTGATTCGCATAACGTAGTTTATATGTTATGAATTTTTAGTCACATCTTCGGAACTAATAATGCAAGTTAAAACTCGTTGCCAGCAAATACGAAACCAATGTCACCAACAAAGTTTTTGTTTTTGCTAAACGTATTTTAATATTAATCAAAGAATTTTGAATCATGCATAAGGTTTAAAGAGTTTTATACTATATCATTATGCCTAAAGGTTTTTTTTTTGAAATCCAAAACTCAATAGCAATAGGTAGCTTTTAGTGTTGCAAATGACGTAATTTGAATTTCAAAACTTTATAATAAGAAGTGTCTTGAAATTTCATCAAATTGTAATTGCAACGATTACTTTTTTTCAAACTTACTTACTAAAATTCAATTAAAAATATTAAAAAAAAATTTATTGAACATACATATCTATTTTAATAAATTTCCTTGTTGAACCAAATTAATGGGAATTTTGAATTAAAATTTTAAAAAGTGTTGCGTAACAAAAATTATTATTTTAGAAAGATATTCTTTTACCATTTTTAATTGTCTCCTTTTATTAATCTAGTTTGAGGTCAGTGATTGATTTTTGTATGACTGTATAAATTCTGCAAGTTGAATCACTCGTTCGTTTCGTCAAAAAAATTTTTAGAAATTTTTATTTTATGTATTTTTTTACATCTGTAGAATAAATATTGTTTGTGTCAAATTGAAAAGTTCTTCATATTTGCACAATTCTTTTTGTTATTAAAATTTTTATTAATTAAAAAAAATGCTAGCTTTTGTACATACACTTACACAAATTACTTATACTTAATTACTTATAATTGCTTAAGTTACTTATACTGAATATTATCGCAGCATAACTTCAATTTTTTTATGTTGGAAATTGTGTTATACCAATAGTATAAAATTTTATAGGAATAAAATTTTTAAAAATATAATTAATTACAAATAAACGCATTTAAGATAACAATAACTTTTCATTGTTTACTTGCACAAAATATCAAGTTTGATGATGGTTTTAATTTTTCATAAATTCTCCCTTTTTGTTAAATTTGCTACTAAGCAAAAAATCATTTGCCGTAAGAAAAGATACTAGATCACTATTAACATAAAGGATGAAAGTGCATCTTAGTTAAGCCAAACATTTTATTACAAGCATAAATACTGCAGTTATGTACCAGAAGAGGATTAAAAAAACACTTCTTTTACCAGAGAATTCTTGATATAATTCTATGTAAATGGAATGAAGAACAAAGGAAAACAATAGATTATATCGTTTTAGATCTTTGTTAAAAGATTCTTCATGCTTTTAATAGTCTTCAGAGAACTATTCTTTCAAATCAAAGTCAATAATTGATCTTAACCTAAAATAAAGAATGGTATCTAATATAAGAATCACAACTTTATAAGAAATCTTTTAAAATTCTTTCCGTTAACTATTCTTTTAAATCAAATTCAATAATTATTCTTAACCTGAAATAACAAATGATGTCTAATGTAACAAATACAAATTTGAAAAAATACTTTTAATAGTCTTCTGATAACTATTTTTTAAATCAAAATCAATAATTGCTTTTAACCTAAATTAAAGAATGGTGCCGAATGAAAGAAATTCAACTTTAGAAACTTTTAAGGGCTTTTCCGACAACTATTCTTTTAAATCAAAGACAATAATTGCTCTTAATCTAAAATAAGGAATGGTGTCTAACATAAGAAATACAACTTTAAGGACTTTCAATAGTTTTTCTGATAACTATTCACTATTCTTTTAAATAAAAATCAATAATTGCATTAAATCTAAAATAAAGTAATGGTGTCTAATATAAGAAATACGACTTCATCTAAAAAAGAATTTAAAGTCTTTCCGATAATTATTCTTTTAAATCAAAGTCAATAATTGCTCTTAATCTAAAATAAAGAATGGTGTCTAATATAAGAAATACAACTTTATATAAAACCTTTTAATACTTTTTCCGATAGCTATTTTAAATCAAAGTCAATGATTGTTCATAACCTAAACTAAAGAATGGAGCTGCAAGGCGACTCTGTAAGTGCTCTGTTTAAACTAAAAATTTATTCAGTATGTAAAGCTATTAACTGTTTCCATTTAAAGGTTAATTCAATTAAAGGTTGATTCTATTTTGCCCCATATATATGGTGGTTCATAATCATTGTTCTCAGTGCATATTTTCTGAATCATGATATAAAAACAGACACATTAGGCTTCTCAAATTATTATTTAAGTTTTACAGCAAAACAAAAGCGTTATCATCGAAGTAAATGCGAACGAAAGTGAAATTATAATAATCAAACATAATTTATTCTTTGGATGAAGCTAAGCAGAGATCGTCCTTTTTGACAACAAAACAACAAAACATAAAAAATACCTTCTAATGTTTTGAAATTTCTCAGTATACTGAATCTATATTGAATCTGTTTTGTTGAAAAAATGGTTTTTCACAGTCTTTCACCAGATCACTAACGGAATAAGACCATTAGTTGAAATTCTAGTTTTTGTCATGCGTTCTAGTTATATCTAGTTATGATTTCGTAATATAAGTTTATCTTTTCTCCATTCATTTTCCGATTACTTTCTTCACATACTCTTACTTTTTGGCAATTACTTTATGGTTTTGGGCAATGTATAAATAAAATTGCGATTCGAATTTGACAAATTTGACAATTGACGCGAAATTCTTACTATCACGATTTCTTCATAATGAAACACTCAAACCGCAGTGACTCAAGAGATTAAACTCGCGTGACTCAGGATTGAATCCTTGTGATGATTGGTCGATACAAATTCTGTTGACATGAAATATTCACATCTAGAGCGAGTACAGATTTAATTCGTAACTTACATAGAGAAAAAAATTTGTTTTCATATGATACAAGTTTGTTGAGACAACAGATTTGTTTTTGATGTAAAAACTAGTTCGGTGGTAAAAAACTCTGATTACAGATTTTCTTTATAATCTTTACGGAAAGAAACATATTCTTGTATTGTAAAAAACCACCATTGAAGCAACGGATTTATTACCTACATTTTACGGTTTTACGCAATCAACATACTAGTTGGCGGTATAAGACAGTAAATTTTACCAGATTTTTTTTAGCAGTTTATGTTAACGGAGGTGATTGTAGCATATTCTGAAAAAGAGAGAGAGAACGGAATTACTTTAATTTTTCTCACATTTTCTACGATATAACGATCAGTCAGCGTTGAACAGTGAGCCTTTTCGTAAATCTGATGTAATTGGAGTTATCAATGACGGTGTCAATGAAACATAAGCTAAAGCATAATAAATAAAATTGTATCTTGGATGCGCTATCTAACTTACGATTCTCCAGTTTTCATCAATTCAAAACCTTCATTTATTTTGTCTAGAGGCAAACGATGAGTGATAAGCTTTTCTAACTGTATCTTTCCGCTAACAACTTTTTCAACTAACTCAGGAATATCGCGAACTGCTTTATATGCTGCAAAAAATTAAAGTTAAATATTAAAAAGAAATCATCAAAATAAGAAAAAGCAATTATTCATAAGGAATGATTTTTTACAAGAAATAAAACACAAAAATAGACATACAATGGTTTCTGTTCCATAAGTTTTTTCTGCCTCAAAATACAGAATAAGAAAACATTTGAATGTACACTGAGAAAAAAATAAGGTTAAAATTACCAGATTATGGTAATTTACCGTGTTTCTGGTTCTATGGGAAAACCAAAATACTCAACTACATTTACCGAAGCGCTTTGGTAATGATTTTGGCAAAACTAACAATAAAGTATGGTTTTTTAATCAGTGATAAAATTTGGCAAATGTGGTAAAATCAGAATTCTTTACAGCACGGCATACAAACCCTTTATTCGGTTAAGTTTTCTTTCCAATTTCGTATTTTTTACTAAATTTGTGGCAAATAAGAGCCATAATTTTAAAAACCTGAATTACCGGTAAACCGTCATTATATGATCGAAAAAATTTCCTAATGAATTGTTTAAGCACCAGATTTTTATTAGCCAGAATTACTTATATTTTTTATTACCAAAAATGTTACTACCATACAGCAAGGTAATATTACAAGATTTCTTTTCGTCGTGATATAGTTAAAATTTCGGAGCACAGCCGGTCATGACTAATAGAATTATTAAAGACTAAATATGCATCATAATATCTCAACTATCGGCTATAAGTTATGTATGAAGGGATCGGAGGAAAATAATAATAATTCATATTGTTAAAATATTGAGAAGAGAGATTTTTTGACTGGTTAATAATAGGGAATATTGGGGAAATATTGGGGAAAAACACCTTAATATCCTTAAGTAATGAGATATTTCAGTGCATTGTTCTGAAGTCTAGCGAAAATTCTGGAATTTTATGGGGAAACAATATTAACTAGTATAAAAATATAAAATTACTTAAAAATGATTTTAAAAAAATTTAAAACAATTGTAAAAAAATAAAAATAAAATTGTGTGTAAAAATAAAAATAAAATTGTGTCAGAGCAGCACTTCATCAGGGGACACACTGTCTGCAAACACACAGGAGCCTTTCTGTTGCTAGTGGCAAAGCCAAAACTAACAGTGCCCCGAGGTGTGTCCCCTGATGAAGTGCTGCTCTGTAAACACACAATTTTATTTAAATATTTTTACAATTATTTTAAATTTTTTTAAAAATCATTTTTAAATAATTTTATATTTTTATACTAGTTTATATAATCTGAATTTTGTTTTATCTGCCTTGTGCGCTGTTCCAATTTGAATTAGTGTAGTATTGGATAAATTATTTTCCTACCTCCTGTTTAATAATATTGAGTTAAATAATTTCGACTTAAATATTTGAATTTATATTTGAAACAATATTAATTAACAATTTGATTAAAATTTTATAAATTGTAAAAATGTATTTAGACCAAAAAAAATGTATTTTGTATTTTTTTAAATTATTTTTTTCCGCGTACACATTATAAGGTTAGCGGGAACCATAAATATATGATATTGAAATTCAGTACTTACACCCATAACGTGTTCCCATAAGTTGTCGACCATACAGTAAATTCCATACACCAACATTCACAGTAGCGCCAGTTTCACCCAGACCAATAATAATGGTTTTGCCCCAGTATGGATGGCTGGAATTAAAAGCTTCTTCCTGTAAAAATAAAAAATCGTAATTTTACATGTGAAAAAATTCTGGCAAAATTACTCTTCTGCATGATTATGGCATTTCTGGTAAAAGAAAGAACCCCACATAATTGTGGTAATAATATATGATATTTAAACTATTCATTTTATAATTTTTCCGTTCTTATGGTAATGGTTTACCGAAAATTCAGTTTTTCAAATTTATAGTTCTTATAACCACACGGACAGAGGACATATCTTTCATAAGTCTGTACAAATTTTCACATTTGCCGATGACATTGACATCATAGCGCGAACACAATCTGACTTAAAGCAAGCTTTTCTATCCATGGAAAAAGAGGCAGAAAAAAATGCATCTCACTATTAACCAGGAGAAAACCAAGTATATGCAATGCACCAAAATAACTGATTCTACCACTCACTTGCAAATTGGTGAATACAAGTTTGAAAAAGTAAACAGTTTTTTTTATCTTGGTTCTGAAGTCAACGTTAATGGCAACATCGCACCCGAAATACAAAGAAGAATCAATAGTGCAAGTAAATGTTTTTATGGATTAAAAAAATATTTAAAATCAAACCTACTAAAAAGAGATACTAAACTGTTAATTTATAAATGCTTAATCAGACCTATCCTAACATATGCCTCAGAAACTTGGACAACAACAGAGAAAGATGAGAATTCCTTGGGAATCTTCGAACGTCGGATCCTAAGATCCATTTTTGGGGGCAAACAAGTTGATGGTACTTGGTACAGACGTTCAAACTCAGAAATCTATCGGGCTTTTAGAGAGCCTGATGTTGTCAAGTATGTAAAAATCCAAAGAATTAAATGGGCTGGTCACATCATTCGAATGAACAGTGAGCGTTCGACAAACATAATCTTTTTGGCTCAGCCCATCGGATCAAGGCCCAGAGGTCGACCAAAGCTTAGATGGGCCGACTGCGTGGAAAGAGACTTTTCAGTCTTAAAAGTCTCAAACTGGAAGACAACTGCCAGGCGGAGGCAGGCCTGGAGGAAGTTGATAGAGAAAGCCAGGCCCACCCGAGGCTGCCGTGCCATTGAGGAAGGAAGGAAGGATAACCACACGTTTAGTAAACAATTTTAAATTGAAAAATAAATTTTACCGAATAAATGGTTTTTATGCCAGGATGAAAGATACCACGATAAAATTACATTAACCATATTTTAAAGCACACATATTATAAAGTCATATTTTATCACATATTATGAAACCATATTTCATTGTCAATTTTACCAAAAATCATTATCAAAGTGTTTCAGTAAAAATTATACCGAATTTTTTGGTGTTCCCATAGAGACAGAGGCATTGTAAACTGTACCGTATTCTGTTAATTTTGACCATAAATTTCTTTCTCAGTGTACATTTTGCTTATGAAAGAATTAATGTATAGTTACTTTAGTAGTTAAGGAATAAATTACAATTCCTGAATGACAAATTTTTTTTTGAAAATTTTTAAATTTTTTTTACTTTTAACTATCAAAAAAATAGAGTCGACGTTGAACCAAAATATCGTGAAAAAACTTTTATAAGGTTCAACTTAACTTAATAAAATTTTAAGTTGAAAATCAGCTAAAATTTAAGTTAGTTAAGTTTTAGCTAAGCAGAACATTGAGACGGATTAAACTGTATGACAACAATTGTTAATTGTATTATAGAGACTATTATACTTGGCACTTTTTTCTGGGAAGTTTGAAAAATATTATGGTATAACAAGATTGAACATTTCTAATATTTAAAAATGCATGGGTCAATTTTTTTCTGAGCATTATTTTTTATTTGTAATTTTTTTAAAAATGTATACAGTACAATGCGTTAAAAATGCTAAAAATATTTTTAATAGATGAAATCTATGTGTTTGACGCAGCTTTTAATTAAAAAAAATGGTTCTTTTTTAGTATCGCGTTTTAACTGAAAATCGTGTCGTGTTTGCTGTTAAATTTAGTCATTTTGATTACGGCCAAAGTGATTAATTTGTGTTGATGTTGAGGCAATTAATTTGAGTTGATACCGAGGTAATTGATTTATGTGAGTTGATACTGAGGTAGGTAAATATTTAGAGTTGATACTGAGGCAGTTATTTTGAGTTAATACCGAGGTATTTAATTTGGTTTGATTTTTGAGGTAATTAATTTGAGTTTATACCAAGTTAATTCATTTGAGTTAATTACAAGGCGATTATATTTGTGTTGATAAAGCGGCAAATAAATGAGTTCCAATGAATAAACAAAAGTTTTCTTAATATGTAATGAATAATTTTATTTTAACTTTCCTAAGTTAAAGAACAAAACTGACACTTTTTTTTTAGTACACCGTTCAAATTTTACACAAATTTTCCCTTTCTCTTTATTAATAATATCAAGAGTATTTTTAAGTGCAAGAAAATATTTTTCCTAAAATATAAAAATTTAAATTCGAACAAAAATCTACCGAAATGAAGTGAGTAGTTATATTTTACCATAGCAGAAAGATTTCCTACTGACACGAAGCAGTAGTCTACCCCATCCTTGCACATATGGGCCAAGGTTTCAGGTACGCTTGTCACTTCTTTAGGATTCAAAAAATGAGTCGCTCCGAATCCTTCCGCTAAAGCAAAAAATCATATTTATAAATAAATTTCACCAAAAATGCACATCAAAATGCAAATGCAAACTGTAGTATATCTGTAGAACCATTCATACACTGAGCTATTCAACACCCGGGTATGTTTTACATTACCGTGTACACCGAAGAGCCATTACATTATGACCACCCTCCATCTATAACAATGGGCTTGCCCAGGTTTTCATGGTTTCTCGCCCAGGAACAATGTTTTCATGGGGCACATTAGGACCCATAATCCTCATAGAACAATGCCTGACGTCTGTAAGCTACTTGAACATAATTGCAGACTAAGTTCACCCATTCATGGCAACAGTTTTTCCTACGGGGGATGGTGCTTACCAACAGGGTCGAATCGTATGGATTGGTTCGAGGATCTTCCCAGTAACTTTCAAGTCATGTCTTGGCCCCTAAATTCACCTGACCTTAATCCAATAGAGCATTTGTGATCCTACTTGGAAAACCAAATTCGTGCTGCCACGCTCGCAATGTGAGGGAATTGCAGGACCAGTTGGTGAGCGCTTGCTATCAGATACCTCAAACTACCTATCAGCACCTTGTGGAATCAATGTCACTGCGGGTGCTAGCAGTTTTGAGGACTAAAGGTGGTCCTACATGTTATTAGCAGGGTGGTCATCATAATGTAATGGCTTTTTGGTGTATGTTATTTGTATCTGGACTATCTATGTAGCATTTTATTAGTTCTTATGAAATGCTATTTTTTGATCAAATGATATCTAATGTTTCATTTTTCACAATTCTACGTTTAAAGATTTATTTTATTTATCAAGTTCATTAAATGTTACTAATTTCAGCATTACTAGTAGACGAATTACTAGTTACCTTCTTGTAAACGATTACTTGTAAGGGATTACTTATAAGCGATTACTTGTAAGCGCATTTACCAAATGTTACATTAAGTAATACTTCAGAAGCTATATGGATGGTAATTAACTTAAAAATTTTTCTTATAGAATTGGGTACTTGTAAATATAGAAAAAGCTTACCGCTTAAATAAAATGGTTTGACTTAATCACTTGGTTGTACTTGGCGACTTATTAAACTTGGTTTATTATAATGCTAAATCAGTTTTCATCAGATTTAATAAGATACATACAGGTGGCGTCATGCACCTGCGTCGAATCTGATTAGCTGTTGAATCGTGGCATAATGATTTGATGAAAATACTATTTGTATGCGAATTTAATTCGGTATTGTCAATTAAACTTAAAGAATGAAACTTGAAATAAGTTTGAATGATGTTCAGGAGTTTAATTTTATATTTCTTGAAACATAAGATTCGGTCTTGAATGCAAACAACTCCATGCAAAAACAATTTCGAACAGGTAAAGTGTTTTTTTCTTTCAAGATTTAAAATGATATTTATATTAACTTGAACTGCATTTATATGTACTAAGTCCGGTTCACGCTCTCTACAGAAAAAAGCATTACGTTACTCATTGGTCTGGAATACAAATAAGGTGTTAATATATTTTTACAATTTAAACCACAGTCTTACTCAACTTAGACGATTCAATGCTACTTCTCTTTAAATTAAACAAATTAGTGGAGAAATCACGTTAGAAAAGTAGACAGCAATTAGGGCAAAGTATATTTAAGTGCGCAATGCTGATCCCTGCGTAATACTATATATTTTCTTGTGACGTCTAGATGAAACTGAGATAATTTACAACAAAATATATGAATAAAGGGTGTATGAATGACGTTTTTCCCTCAAGATTTAAAATGATATTTATATTAGCTTGAACTGTATTTATATGTACCAAGTCCGGTTTAAACTCTCTGCAGAAAGGAGCATTACGTTACTCATTGGTCTTGAATGCAAATAAGGTCTTAATATATTTCTACAATTTAAACCACAGTATTATTAAACTTAGACGATTCAATACTGTTTCTATTTAAATGAAACAAATTGATGGGGAAATCACGTTAGAAAAGTAAACAGCAATTAGGACAGAGTATATTTCCCTGCGCAACGCTGATCAATATTGTATATTTTCTTGTGATGTCTAGATGGAACTGAGATAATTTACTACTAAATATATGAATAAAGGGTGGATGAATGAAGTTTATATGAATGACGGATGTTTTTTAATCTTATACTATTCATGCGAGTATCAGACTCATACTCTATGTAACACCCAATTCCAGATAATGGAACATGAACCATACCTAATTGAAATTTCTTAGGATTAGGATCTATTCCAATAATTTTCGAGGCTCCACTGTCATGACATCCCATGATGACACACATTCCAACTCCTCCAAGACCCCAAACGGCACACGTCGATCCTGGTGTCACCTTTCCTGCATTTACGGCAGCCCCATATCCAGTTGGAAGACAGCATCCCGCTAGACACAATATTTTTTGATCGGCAGCAGGATTTACCTGAAAAAAAAATAGCTATGTTAGTTAAAATTAATGTAGATTTTCTTGGCTTTTATTAAATAAGATAATAAAAATTAAATATTCACTGAAATTTATTTTCTGCATGGAATTATCTTTGGGTAAATGAATTTTATAATTGTGTGCAAATTTTTTTTACTTTGCTTAAAAGATTCTCAAGATATGGAGAAATACGCAAAAAGTAAAATTTAGATTAAAGGGTCCAAACTTTGGATTTCTTCCTTGATCAAACACTAGGGAAAAGGCAATGTTGGTGTTGTTGTCGTCGTATGCCGTTAAGGCGAAGGGGGTGCGCTTCTTCTTGCTTTCCAATGGCACTATCTGTATCCAAGAATTCAACTTTTGCCACACGCTTAGATCACATCCCCTTTATTGGGAGGACCCATTCATTCATCCATAGATTCCAATTTCGAACGGAATCAGAGTACGATCAATCTCCAATTCAGTACCTCACCTCCCCCGAGGTATGATTATAAAAAGCAAGGACTAAAAAAATTAACTAGTAGAAATTTTATATATATATATATATATAAGAACATTAATAATGCATAGTTCAAATTAATGATAACTACATATTGAATTATAAAGTAAACAAAATTTCAAGTAAACAAAATTTATAAGTATAAAAAGTAAATGTATATAAGTAAAAAGTATACAAGTAAACAAAATTTCATTTCAAATAAAGGATATCGAATAGGGATGCACAACCTTCTTAAGTAAAAAGCAAATTGCACAGCNTAATCTTTTCATCAGCCCACACGATTATATCCGCAAAAAAGAGTGCTTTATGATATTGTATCAATGTAGCCAAAGCAAAATATATTAATACAATAGTGTGAGGAGCACTCAAAAAAACTTTTTACAAAAATTACAACTAATAAAATAGAACACAATAAGTAAAAATAACACGTAAAAACAGAAAATAAAGAAAAAGAAAAGAAAAAGCAGTATAAAACAAAAACTATAAAGCGAGTAGCGAAATCAGATGTACTTACATGAACGGGAAATTTTTCAAGAATGATTTAAAAATGTTTTCGCAACAAGATTGCCAGATTACAAAATATGAAAACAAAAGCGCAAATTGATGTGTAACTAGAGGGGTTTTGTTTTAAGGTGACGTTCTTACTACAGATATTATATATACATATATTGATTTTGGTATTATTGAATTTTAATACATCAATTAGTGCTAAATTACTGTATGAATACCAATATAACATTATAAAGAAATATGATTCTTGTTCTTTTATTCTTAATTTATCATGCTGCAATAAAAAAATATGTAAAATTGTTAAAAAACATAAGAATACTTTTGAAATATTTCGTGGTCAAAATAATTGAATATCATCTTTAATTGAAATATCAATTTAAGAAAAATAGAAGAAGGATAGAAGTGTACGCTTTGTTGCATTCTGTTAAGGATATCAATAATGCATTTTTTATCAAGTTTCAATGGTTGGCGTTCAGTGGAAAATATTATCTACAGTTTTTCTTGTCAGCAGCACTATATACTTAAGAACTTGGTTAGAAAAAAAAGTACTAGTTTTTCTTTCCTAAGCAGAACACAGCAAGCAGTAAAATTCTATTTTCTGTCATCTTTACATAAAATCGTTACGTCGAGCATATATCTTTCAAGTCAGAGTATCAGTTTGAGAATAAATTTTTCTTAAACCTTAGAACAATTTTGAAAAAGTCGGAAGTATTTTTCTTAAAGAAAATAATGTGTTGTTTATAAAACATTGGCAGGTTTTTCCAAATTTTTTGACGATTAGAAATAGTAACGAAATTTAAATTATTTTTAAAAAAATTACAAAAGTTGAAAAAAGATTGAATGAAGATAAAGAAAATTTACTTTATTCAACATACTTTTGTAATGTTATATTGGGAAGTTACGGTATATTCAGAAAATAATCCCAAAGCATTTAGTTGACTTAGAGCTTTTTCTTTAGCTGAAACTCGTGATGTGCCATCCATATGAAAACTATTTCTCTGAAAATAGATGTAATTTTTTTATATTAGTAAGCAAAAATGTATTTATTAATTCATGATATAAGACAAATTTGTATATAAAGTGCATTCAATGACTAAAAGTAAATTAGCTATTAATATGCAAGCTCTTCATTTTTCACATTGCGAAAAAATCGCTTTAAAATTACAACTAGTTCAAGCATACTAGATTAATATATTACGGAAGTAAGTAGTTAAAAGTATCATGAAATTACATAACATTTGAGAAAACTTTTATATATAAAAATGAATGTCTGTCCGTGTGTGTGTTCTTTATAGACTCCTACGCCATCTCATCAAAAGCGATGAAATTTAGCATACAAATAGTTCGAATCAAGAAGAAAATCACTGTTGGCAGTAAAACATTTTAAGACTAACCGTTCGGTATAACCCAAAACAAAATGGAATTTTCGGATTGGCTGCGTGCTAACCATTGTTTTAAATGTGACCATAGATAATTGAATTTTTTAAATATTTTCAAAATATCATCAGTGATATTTGCTTGTTTGGAGCGCTATTTTTTTAAAAAAAAAAAAGGTTTGTTGTAAGTAGTTTAATATTTAAATAATTTTTATTCGCTAGCGTCAGATATATTCAATGATTCAATGAGCAACGTTAGTGTTTAAGCATTCGTTTGTTATGTCACCAAATTAATATATCTGAAGTTATCTGATATACCGCATGCTTATTTTGCTTATAGCAATTCTTTTAAACTGTATTTCTATAAAAATAAATCATTTGAAATTAACGGTAATTGAGATGAAAAAAAATTTTATGAAAATGCAAAATTATTGGATTCATGGACTTTGGAAATAGCTGTTTGTCACTTCAGAAGCTTAAATAATCCGAGATAAAAAACAAATAAGACTTTTTACCGTAGTTTTTCTGCAGTTTTTAGCTTTTGGACTCTGACATAAATCACAATCGCCACAGTAAGATTCAAATGTAAACACGATTAGGTCCCCTTCAAAGAAAAATGTAATAATTGTTTTTAATTACAACCAATATTTTTTATTGTTTGCTATAAGATTTAAAACATTTGTTTGAAGTAGTTTCAAACTTGCCTGGTTTGAAACGTTCCACGTCCTCTCCTACACTCTCAACAATTCCTGCACCTTCATGCCCTAAGATAGTTGGAAATGGATGATTTTCTTCGCATCCCATTTGTGCATGAAGATCGGAATGACAAATACCAACTGATGCCAACTGTGAAAAGACAAACTTGAATGGAATATTGGTTAACATTTCTAGTTTTAAATGCATGGATTTAAAGAAGCAATATAATAAATATGTCCATTTATTAGAAAGGTTACTAACACTAGATAGTTTCTCATACAGGGAGTGGGAAGATATCATTAAAACAAATTAATTATACAAGCTGTAATCGTTATTATCAAGAACAATTCTCATATTTCGACGATTTTCGGGATAAAAAGAACAAATAAAAATTACATAATATTCACTTGCATTTAACTAATACCTCCTAGAAAAGTGAAGGCCTCAACATGGGTTACAATAAACAAGAAATTTGATCCTTTAGTAGTCCAAACGTATGCAATAGCTCTAACACAAAATTTCCCACTGCTCAGCTTAGTAGCCCGGATGTAGTGATTTCTTTTTATTTGACCTCCACTGCGCAGTTTATGTTCGTTACGTCGAACTACTAAATTGATCCCTGTGAAGGCCTTATTTTTTCTAGGAGGTGTTGATTTGACTAAAAAAATCCGTTTACTGACGAACTTCAAAACTCTCCCTGCCCGAACTACATGTAATAAAATGCTTCTGTTTTTTCATTGTCACATAACCTTGATTTAAATTGTTTTTGGTTGAGTTCATCTTTCTTTAGGCTAATATTCTGCCATGAAATTGGAAAGGCAAAGAAAGTGTTTTTCGATGGGTTTCGAAAAAAGTGGCTTAACAATCATTTCTAATGCTAATATAATGAACGCTGAAATAAAATTTCTGAAAAGTAATGAAGCAAAATTTCGTAAAATTATTTTTCGTAATATGTATCATATCACGTAAAAATATCACAAATATAAGAATCTCAATTTTGTATTTTTTGTCACTCACGATGATTTTTCTATCGCACAGCAGAATAGGTGCATTGAATTTTGGAAAACTATCTATATATTAGGCAATTTTCCTCCACGCCATAAGAAACAATTATTGTCTTATCATTTCCTGTGACTGCAATAGACGTATTGTATGTTAGGGAACTATCCTATCTTAGGAAACTATCGTATATTAGGCACTTTTTCCCAATTTCGAAGAAAACTATAGTAAACTTACCGTTTCGTCTATTCTAACTAGACCAAAAAATAATATATAGTCATTTGTAAACAAAGAAGATTCAGACATCTTTGGCATTAAATAAATAAAAGTCATAACGGTATTAACCGATAAATATATACATTAGGAAGCAATTTTTTTGCTACTTTTTAATGCTTGAGATTTTCTTTTAACATATCTTAATTACTTTCATACCACTGATTTCAAATCATTGATCAATTTCCTTCTCCAAACTACAGTTTTTCAATGACATTTTTAATATTTTTTTGTCGAAATGCACAAGTTTAAAAACGTCATACTTAACTGGGGTCGCGTAACTTCTAGAATAGTTTAGGTCATATCATCAAGTTTAAAATTTTCTGAACAGGTCATAATAGAAATGTACTCCACCAGTGCACAAAGACAATTACGAACAAGGGCTCCTATACAGTTTTAATCCTGATGATGTGCCCTAACTCATCTGGAAGTTTGTTGTAGCATTCGCTTCACCAAAAACCAAGAATAGTTTCTGGTGTAGTGAAACCCAGAGAATATTTTTTCACACTACTTGGTGTGAAGTAGCTGCCATCATTTTTGATATTCAGCAACACTGTAATTTATAATTACTTCTTATTTTTACGATAAGTTCACTCAGGGGCAAACTTTAGTTTGAAAATTCTTATCAAATAATTAAAAAAAAGAGAAAAATAACAAAATGAAAGAGATTTATTATAACAAAATGGAATATATAGTAAAGTGAAAAACATTAGAAACATACTTTCACTCGAACTTCTCCTTTTTTGGGAACATCTACTACAACAGTCTCAATGGAATACGGTTGCCTCTTTTTCCAAACCACAGCAGCTCGGCATGTGATAGTCTGCTCAAATATAAATAATTGCATATTATTAAAAAAAGGAAGTAAAGGTTAGCCATTTCATATATTAATTTTCCATTTTAATTATAGTTTGAATTCGATTTAGCTTTAAGACAGTACTAAATTTGTAAAAATATCGCGTTCTGAGAACATGGAGGTTAAAGCATATCATGGACGCGAATTCTATTTCGTCAGCTACATAGTTGAAAAATTTCGAGCAGGATTAACCGAAAAATGGTTCTATATCTTTATAATAACCTGAACCATATTTTCGAACTTCTTGTGCACACTGTTAAGTTTCTAAGTACCTATGCGCTTCAATGTTAAGACAACTGTTTTAAGAGTGAAATATAGTTGGAAAATATGAAGTTTCTAAGAGTCATGCTTTTTTTAAAAAATAAAAATCAGGTTGAGGTGCAAAAAAATTTAAAACTTTTTTGTTAAATAATTATATCCATAACATTTACTATCTGAATACACTGTAAAAATTTGTTGTAATTTTTATCGCAACTTTTGAAGCAATTTTTTACACATAGTTGTCTTAAGAATAAATAAAATCACTTTTTGCTATGAAATCGGTTCTTTTTAGTCACGTGCGCCATTTAACCAATCGAAACGATTTCTGCTAACTGAAATCGCTTGCTGCCATTTTCAGTTGGTTTTAAAATATTCGCTGTGGTTAGTATTTTTTTTACAATACATAATGTTAAATTAACTTTCATATTTTGGCAGCGGTGTGGATTAAAAATTAATTGAATTCTGTTGAAGCAGGTGGAAATTTCTTAGTTTATGAAGTAAAAATTTAATCTATAAAGTTGTAAAGCTTAGAAAAGAGTATATGTTTTTTAGAATAGTGTTTTAAGAAGAACGTATTTAAGAAGACTGAATTTATCAATTGTCCTAGAAAATTGTGCAAATTGTCAAGTGAGTTTTTATTTTATACATAATTTTTCAAGATTAATTGTGTAGAATGCAGTACTTATACTCTTAACGAGGAGTTAATTCATTTTTTTTTGCGGAAAACAAATATTGTGATTAAATTAAAACGAGAACTCAATTCATTATACTTTGGTAGCTGTCCTTATCAAGGTCTTATAAGAATTCTATTTGTTTTTATAATTTCTGATTTCTTTTGCTGCCACTGATAAAATGCATATCGTACAAAACTCAAATGTTATGTAATAAATATCAAATATGCTAAAATAGATATAAAATATTAAGTTGATATATTTGGAGATATTTTATATTTATTGCACCAATGATAAGCAGTTACTTATACTGTGTAAATAAGTGTTTTACGACACCTTCAAAGGGATATAAACCGAGAAAATTACTTGATAGTGGTTAATTTTGTCTACCTTAAGTTGCCCACGAACAATATCATCTCCCCAAGTGACTTCTCTTTTGATAGGATGAACTACAAAGAACGTTGTTTGATATAATAAAGTATAGGGGAGAGTGGGGTCAATTGTAACAGGGTACGATTGTAACAGAGCAAAAGTTTCGAGTGTCGGGATCTAGATTTGGTTCCTAGATGGCGCACAAGGTGTATTTAATAAATCTACATGTACACCCCTGCTGCCAACCATTTTTATGTACTTTTGAAAGAGTTACATCACAAAAGATATTTTCACTCTACGTAAGAACTTTTTTTTGGTATTAGAATATTAAATTGTAACAAAGTAATTCTGTTTAAACAAATAAAAATTATTAACCTAATATGTAAGTGGACACCTTAATTAACATTTCAATAAAAAAGATTAGTTTTGTTAATTAACTAGCATTGTTTTTAAGAAATGAAGCTGAAATGGCGTCTTGGGGACGATTGTAACAATAAGTAAAGGAACGATTGTAACAGCTGAAAATAAATAATCTTATGTTTACAAACCATTACTTAACTCTTTAAGAACCACCAATAGTTTCCTATATCATTTATATTATGTTGCATGTGCATTATTTTATTTGTCACCTTTCACAGCATAAATTAAAATTTTTAACCCCTTAAAGTTAAAAGTTTAACTCTTTAGGTCTCTACTCATTATTATTTTTACTCCTAAAATATCACTACTATTTTGATCAATAAAAAATGTATCACAACTATGATAATACGTATAATTAACTATGTTTTAGTTGAATTTATGAACTGTTACAATTGACCCCGTAAGTGGGGACAATTGTAACAAGTGCACGACTGTCAAAAATTGTTAATAACTAATATAATAACATTTAAAATAAGGTATTTATTTTTCTTTCTAGTAGAGGATAGTCTACTTTACTCGTCTGTCAATTAATACTAATAATATATTGGATTTTTTTTTAGTTAAAAATAGTTAAGTAAAAAATGTTACAATTGACCCCACTCTCCCCTACTATTACATATATATAATATTATTATACGTTATATTTTATACCCTTGATAGAATAACGTAAAGCCACCGGAAGGACATAAATGATTATAAATAAAAATATTGAAATTTTTATCTTATTAATTGAAAAGCTTAGTGGATAAATCAGGTGATGACATTTTCAGAAAGATTATAATCAAGAAAAGAATAAAAGTTGAATCCAAACAATTTTATTACCGATTTATTAAAACGCTGAACTTAACATTTTTTGTCTCATTTTATTAACCTTTTCATAATTTGAAATAAAAATCATGCAAACATGCGAAAAACTAATGCAGCTCAGTTATGTTAAGATAAAAGTGAAAACAAAAGCCTTTATGTTACATTAAACACACCCATATTGATGCAACCACTTTATGTCATTTTCACTGACTCATGAATACTCCTAAAAATGTCACTTACCTGGTTCTTCCACTAAGCTCTTCAATTGTTTCGATATATGACTTTCAGTTTTGTGTATGATTCTGTAATGTTGTTCAGTGCAAATTTATTGATTTTACTCTTTTTATTACTGACCCCATACAAAGGACGGGAATTCAGATTGTAAAGAAATAAAAAAAAATCTTACCTTGCCAACTGTATCCATTTTCACTCAAAAATCCTGAAAGGAAGGTTAAATTTAAATTAGCTGCCTAATTAATAAAAGTAATGCAAATTTTTGTTTAAAATATTCATTCGCACACAGAATGTTTTGGAAAAATAGTTAAATAACAATTTATTTAATCGTTATCGAAACAGTCAAATAACCATACTATGGTGGTATTCAAATTGTTAACTCTGAAAAAAAAAATCATTTATTGATTATTTTTACCATATACATTTCAGCAATTAGAATTTTTTTCACTCCAATCAGACACACAGCCAATGAGAATCTAGTTCACGCTCTACGGAAGCTGGAAGCTAAGCCAATTGTGATAAAGATTACGAATTTCTATTTTTATTTTCCATCATCGAATGCCTAACACAATAGCGGATGCCTAATAAGCTTATAGTAATGAATGTCTGGTGAACACATTATAAAGTCAGTGCAGATTGCAGCTTTCATACTTTAACCGGAAGAGCAAATTTGTCGATCTCTCGACTTGTTAAACGGAGGTTCGCATCACGTTTGTTAAGACAAAAATATTCCCTTCATTCTTTCGGCAAATGTTCTGCACCCCTCCAATGTTCTGCATCCTTCCATCAGTGACTCTGGATTATTGAAATACAAACTTATTCACGCATTGGTGGCAGCACAACTGAACTGTCCAACAAAAAAAAGTATAGTGTTTTACATCTCTCACGATAAATGGCATAATTAGATAAACTAATTGATCCATATTCTACGCTCCACTTGAAAAAACACAACTACTACCTAAATCCAATGACCAGTTAAAATTTTTTTGTTGATTTTTTAAACTATGCTAGTTTTAACTGGTTGCAAAATCGAACAGTTTTTTTTATTCATGTTTCTTTAACCATATCAGTGGTAAGCGGTTTCATTACCGTAAATGTAAAAAACTGTTCCTTGCCTTAAGCTTTATTGTTAATAGAAGGGACAGACTGGTGGCGGTTATTTCGATGCAGTTTTAATAGAAAAATTCTAACGGTGCCAATGAACATTTTACATATATAAAACAGATATTAAATACGAATATATTTAAGTTACGAAAAGGTGAACGCCATATTTATATTTAAGTTTAAAATTAAAAAAAAGGTTACCGTCTAAAAGATCACAGATTAGTTAACTGATATGTAATTCACTAAAATGTCAGTTAATTACTGCATAATTTGCTTAGAATTCTCTAAATTCTTAGACAATTTAAATAAAGAAATACATTTAAAAAATTTATTTTCCTTTGGTTTTAACTGACACAATTTCTGAGTAAATGAAATAACAGAATGATTATAAAAAGTCGAAAAATGGAAATAAAAGTTACTTAACATGGAAAAAAAATTATTTTGTCAAGTTTTTAAAAGGAGAAAACAAATGTCTTTCGCTTAATTAATACTTAATTAAGCCTCAATTTTGTTTATTTTGACAATATTTTCTAAAAGTGTTAAAAAGATTAATTTTAATTAAATATCCTAAAATTATATTTTAATTGGTTAAAAAATTCATCAACTCTTTCTTTATTACACTGTAAAAAATTGTGGTGTTTGGTTGCCACCATTTTCGCTGCTGAGAAACTAAATACATTTTTGCATTGAATTGATTCTAATGAGCATGAATATGTGTGTAGTCAGTTAACATATAAGCAAAAAGTGAATAAATAAATAAGGAAAATTATAATAGTGAAAATGTAAACAAGAAATGCTACTACGTGTACTGTTAAAAATTTTAGTTTACCTCGACATCTAAAATGGTGGCAGCTATACATCTAAGTTTTTACAGTGTATCCATGAAAGAGATCTCACAAAAGGTAACAGAAATGAATCTAATTTAAATTATGAATATCGCATTAATGAAATTTTTCATTAGTGTAAACAATAATTTATTTTTAAAATTATTTTTTAAATATTTGTTTTCATTAAACAATTTTCAACCCATTTGGAATTGTTTCAAACTTTAAAATAAGATGCCAATATGTCATTTAATAAATTATTTCCTCAATTTTGAAAAAGTCTGAAACTTTGGTCATATGATGCCACTTAACAGATTTAAAAAGAAGTGGGTACCTTCTTCTGTATGTTTTATATTTTACATGAAAGTGCATTTTTAATTACCTTTGACAGATTGGAGAGATGAAGATGAAAGCTTTCGATTTAATTCCAAGAGTAATATTCTAACTTTTAATCACTACTTATCATTGATCAATTATCTTTCCTTTCTTTTTTTATCTTATGTTTGGAAACGCATTGGTATCTGTTTTTCACGTCCTGTTAAAAGTTCAAGATTTCATATGATCACTGAACGACTTATCCCTTCTTCTTATCTTATTCAAGTAATTTTCTGAAGTTCAAATTTATATTTAATTTCCTGATCTTAAAACAAAGTAATTATATCCTAATTTATAACTTTTATTTTCATATTGTTCTTGAAAAGTAATTCTTTTATACAAATAAACTTCATCAGTATGCCATATTTATTATTTGTTTTTGTGATCAACCTGTTTAATTCATTAAAATAATTTATGTGCATGGAAAACATGAAATAAAACTTTTTGGACAAATAGTAGAAATATTAACGAGGATTGAATTCCCTATACTTTATTACTTTATCAAAAAATATTATTGTATCTGTTAATTTCTTAAGAACTGATAAATAATAAAAGAATGAATAAAAAAAGGGAAAACAACTGTGGGTAGTGAGTAGACTGACAAAGGATTTCGAATTCTATGTTACAAATATGAAAATCCCCTTATATTTTATAAATTATATTTAAAATCAAGACAAGCAAAAAAAAAATAAAGTTTTTTTTATATGGACGAAACGTTACGTTATAGAAAATTGGTATTTTGTATTCAATGATGCAATAAATATGCAATAAAAATAAAAATTAAAAATATTTTGCGACTTCTTCATTGTTTAAATTTCATTCCAATTTATATACAAAAATGAAAACCTTATTAACCACATAGAAATAATGAAAGCGAACTGCTTAATATCTATTAATTGATGAATGTAATTGTCCTTTAAATATTTCATCTATAATTACACGAATAATTAGTTAATACTGACACCAGTATATTTTTAATATTATACTCAAAAAGATAAGACGAAATAATTTTGGCGTGGTACATGAACTACTAAAAGTATTCAATTAAAATTATTAAATTAAAATTATTAAAATAAAATTAAAAGAAAAAGTGCATTTTGTATAAAATAATAAAGAATAATTTTAAGGACGATTGAAGTTTATTTTTAAACTTAATTTACACGCAATACTTCAATGAAATAGTTAGTCTAAATTTTATCTTTTGTGCATTATATATTAGAAATATTACTTTTAATTACAGAACTTTTTTGGACTTTTATGTACTCAGAAAAATTTTTTACGTTCTTGAACCGAAATATGATTACCATGAGCAGTTATTTTGCGCAAATTTTCTTCTACTCTTATCATCTGTAAAATTGAACCGAGTTTCCTTTCTAGTTGAAACATATTATTGTGCAATCAAGTTCAAAAAAATATAATTTTTACCATAATATAATTCCACTTTACACCATAATAAAGGTAGTATCAAGCTTGTGTTAAACTTTAATATTTCTGACATATATCTACAGTGCGCAAAGTAAAAAATGGCAACAAACTGAAAAACTTATGACCTAATGATCAGATTTGCACGAAAAAGCACTAAAAAAAAGTTTCCCAATATTGAGCAAAAATACGTCAAAATAGCTACGAAACAAATAATAATCGAATTCGAAAACGCCCATGTATTCAAAATTGAAACAGCATATACTTATTTTTAATTTTTTGCGAAAATATTAAAAATATTTTATTTATATTTTAATATTTTGAAAACATTTGCGAGACAGATGCTTACACACTCACACACAAATCCTTTATTTTTAGTCCATGAATGCTTAGTTTCGAAATTTTTCTGCGCTTAAAGCCGAATTTTGTAAAGCATTTTGTATCTCAGATGTAATTAGATATACTTTCTTTTATTTAAACAATAGCTCTAACTCAATTAATAGAGCTGTGATAATTCCTCTTTTTAGTTATTATTATTATTTGTCGCCCCTAGATGGCATTACGTTTTTAGAATAAGCAAAACATCTTTGCAGAAGCTCATTCTATTAAAATAAAGATTAATTGTAATCAATATCAATTTGCATAATGCTGTTGCTATACACCAATTCATGATAGTCAAAATGTACCGCAATCAAACAATTTTCTTCGGGTACTTATCTTTTTAGAAAGGACGCAGAAATTCATTCCCCAGTATCTATATTAAAACTGTACAGAATTAATGCAGTATTAATAAGCATCAATTATACTAATATAATACTTTGTGCCTATATTAGCGTATTTGGTACAGATTAAAACTACACCAATTGCCATAATGCAAGTAGTGCCTATTATTAAAATTAATAAATCATTATTGCCGACTATAATAGCATGGAAGTTTTCTACGGCTCCTCTACTCCCTCAGAAATCGGAAACTCTCACTTTTGACAATTCAGCAATCCTTAAGTTGTCTTTCTTAAGCTGTTTTTCACGTTTCTCCAAAGGAATTAATACTATTTTGCTCTTTGGCATATAACTTATTTTTTAAATTCAAATTTCGTTGATGAGTTACAAGGAAATACGTCATAAGAGCATAACTATAAACAAAATAAGCATGTGGTTTCAGCCAACTTAAATATTTATTATGGTGACGTAGTCTGACTATGCTATCAAGCTCAAATTGATTATTTATTTTATCTACCATAACGAAAATTTTATTAAGGAACCTGCAATAAATTTCGTCCTTTCTAAATCTAATAGAGCAATAAGCTAGCAAACATCTATGATGTTATCTTAAAAATATTTGATCAATAGAATAGTCTATAACTTAATTTGAAACAAGGGCTAATGCTTAACTAATGAGAAAATTCCTTTTTTTTCTAAATGCTCTAACGAACGATCTAGTTGAAAATTTCAACCTAATTTAAGGATAGCTGACTAATTTTTGCGTGCAGCCGATGTCCAAATCATAGTGCAAACAATTTTGGAATTATAAGAAATAAATACACACAAATAAACTCTTCATTTCACTAGAATAGATAATGGTTTTGGTTAGAGCAAACGGCGTTTAAAATGGCGAATCTCAGAATATTTTTTCAATTTTCAATGTGAGAATAAAATCTCACAGAATTTGAAATTAAAATCTTGAGAATTTGTAAATAAAGCAAAATTCGAACACATATTTTTCTTACAATATTGATTTTTATTACACTATGAAATTGGGTAACAACATCACTGAAAACAATATGCAACAATAACAATTTTAAAACAAGTTATTTATTATATAATGTGTTATTATCACATCAAACATGTTTGCACATTTTGTTTCGAATAGCATTTGTGCTTAAAAAAATAGCACTAAATTTTGAAATGAAATTGAACTGCTTTACAAATTATTGCAATAAAAGTCCATTGCAGAAATATTTTTTGGTAGACTCCTTTTCTACGAGTAAGAAGACCTCAATTTAAGACACACTACTTAAACCTTCAAGTCAAAATCGATGATTGCTCTTAATCTGAAAATATTTAAAAGTTATAACATATATTTTTGGATTGAAGAAGATTCTGGAGCAAAATGAAATGATAAGACATCGAAATTAAACATTGTACTACACATTAAGTTGCTCTTCAAGAAATATACTATACAATATAATATAATATATATTATATTATATTTTATATATATATATATTATCAAGCTTGTGTTAANAACACGAGCAAATAAAGGAATCTCTTATGGCGCGTTCTTACTGCATTACTGAAGCGTGTTTGATTTGTTAGTTACCTTTTATATATATATATATATAATACAAAAAGTAAATACTTTTGTATTAATAAAAGAATTAAATCTCTTTCGTTTTCGTTTTAGAACGTCTGATGGCTTAAGACTGCAATTAATTCAAGCTAAATACAACACTGATAACAGGGCTGTAGCCCTGATATTACAAGTCGGCAGCATAGTTGCTTGCTGAGGAAACCTTTGGAAGAAGCTTAAGATTTTCTATCTCTGGAACTAAGCGTAACGGAGGCTGACTGCTTCGTGGAAATTTTCCATCACCCCCGGAGGAGAAAAAAAATCGGCAGTGAAAAAAACGTTGAAGGAAGGAAGGAAGGGCGATTTTCCACCCGTACTACTTGTACCTCGTCGCGCCTGAAATGCTGATGTAGATGGAAGGAAGGAAGATGGCTGGAGATTGTCCCCTGAAACCAGTGAAAGTATCCCATCCGGACCCTACAATTCCATAGTGCCTCTAAGTTGGAAGAAACATCATCCATGGTAGTGACTCGACACCGAGTGATCCTACAATTCTTACTACTCAAGTTGTGAAATAAAAAGTGAATAGTAATAGTATAGGTGTGATTAATTTATATTATCAGAAATATTTCGGAGTTGTATATGAGGTTGGTTTTATTGGGTGTAGGTGAGATTGAAATTGGAGCTAATTGATTAGGTTTATTTTGGTGCAGAACATAACCTCATTTTCGACCCCAGCTGTATTTTGTACACTTGCCAACGTTATTTTTAAAAACATCTGACTTGTTTTGTAAGGGAAAGCTAATTATGCAGTGTTCGTTTCGTTTAATTTGCATCCGTTTTAAATAGAATTTGGAAAAATAAGTTGCACAATAATAAACGAATCCAATTGCATGGTTATAATAATAGTGGAATGAATGTTTTGTGCTAGCGATCAGAATTTAACACTGAATAAACATCAATGAAATAAAAAGCATTAATTCATGCAGAATTGTTAAAACACATTGTAACTTACGATTCACCAGTCTTCATTAAGTCAAAGCCTTCATTGATTTGGTGGAGAGGCAAACGATGAGAGATTAACTTTTCTAACTGTATTTTTCCGTCTAATACTTTTTCAACAAGATAAGGAACGTCTCTAACAGCGGTGTAAGCTGAAAAAAGACCATTGTTACAGCATTTGTTGAAAATTATGTATAGTCAGTCAATCGATCACGAGATGAATCCCGGAAGCGTTTTTCCCATTCAACGGCTCTTAATGACTCGCTTTTCTGTTTGGCATTTCTTTAAAGTTAAAAAAAATATTCTTGACTTTTTTCAGTTTAAGTAACACATTTTAAAAGAAATGAAAGCTTGCATTTTAATTGGATATACGTAGCCAATCTTCAAAGAAGAGAGCAAGCTGTTAAAAGTTGCTGGATTGCAAATTAGCCCCTCGGACCTAACAGAAAGCGACCCTAAAGAGTTCATCTCGTGATTTCGACTCATTACATTGTAAAAACTGTGGCGTAATATTTCTCCAAATATAATGTTGAACAACCGAAAAATCGAGTGTACATATACGATTTAAAGGACGTAATTTTAATCTAAACACTTAAAACTGAATAATCTTACACCAAATTCCTATGTCACACAAGAAATATTTTCACTTCGAAAACTCCAAGGTTGGCACATGGCGAGCTTTGTATATCGAGAAACGCTAAGTAAGACATCGTCAGAAGCTTGATTACAAGCTCGCAAGAATTTGTTGTTATTTTCAAAGCTGATATGCATTAACAGAAGGTAAAATTGGTCTCTTAATATGTATGTATGTTTTTATAACTGTGTAATAAGGATAATTATATTTCAAATCTCTGATAACTGTTTTAACTCATTTTATATTGCATAATTTCTATCCACTTCAATTATGCTAAGCCTAGTTATTCTAAATGTATTCTAATTCATATGTATTCTAAATTAATGATTCTTACTTTATATTGTATTGCAAAAACAACTTTGCTAAATTTTATCTGTACCTTATCTTACTGTTAATTAAAAATTTTAATATTATAGAATAGCAAAAATGGTGCCGGCCACTTTTCATCAAGAGGTGTAAGAATACATTGGTGTAGTGAAAAAATAGATCCAAGAGTTATATATAGCATTTCACTTCACCAATTTTATAGCCACCATTTTTGGGTGAGAGATACAATTTAATGTAACTAATTTGACGTAAGACGTTAAAAAAAAATTTATTTTTACCATCACGAATAACATTAGAAACTTATAGCCCAAAAGTATTTATTTCTTACAAATAATAAATTTACAAGCCTTTTAAAAATATTTTAATGTTAATTAAAAAGAAAATTTGAAAATCTGTTTTTACAAACTTCACTTAAAAAGTGTATTACGCAGTCTGTAGTTGGTTGAACCATTATAGTGTGCAAATTTAATAGAAAGTCCATAATATTACGGTATTAACAATTCTTTTTCAACTGATTTTTATGATACTATGCTTCAACTGGAAAAATTGAATATGGTTCAATTTAAAACGTTTTTAAAGTCTCAGTAAATGTGCATACCAACGATATGATGTGATGATATTATGGTTCAAAATTAAACTGATTATTCCAGTAAGTGGTGACGTACTTATTTCATTATTTTTTTAGAGAATGCCTTTTCAAAGTTAGAAATTCGGAATGTGATAGAAATTATGAGTCAAACAGTATGTTAAAAAATATATGTTGAAATATGCTGTCAGCAATTAATGAAGGTTTGGGATATATAAGTCGCGTGGCTCAAAAAATTTTCAGCTTACTAAACTCAAGAAAAACTAAACAAGGGAGCAATCAATTTAATAATTATAGTTTACAAGTTATAGTTCAATTCAAAATTACATTTGCAAAGAAATTAACTGTAATTTTATACAATTTAGAAAAATACAAGATTAAAATGAAGTTAATCTAGGCAACATTAATTGGGTTGAGGCTTTTGTAAAATGTTTGATCTTATCCACATTGTTTAACGCTATATTTTAGAGACTGCTAATTTAGAACCTACTCTTTCGAATAAGTCGTTTAAACTTTATACTTTCTGAATAAGCGCACAAAGCTCTCAAGTTTGGAAGACAACTAATAAACATTGTTGTTAAGTTTTTCTAAATACAAATATGACATTTACATAGGGTTTTCAGTAAGGACCACTCTTAACATGTAGTTTAAAAATCGTCATAAAAAACGAAAGCAAAACGTTGCACGTTGAGGTCACAATTTAGTATTTAAGCAAGAAGAAACTAAATTGCTTTTGAAATTGGACAAATGGTAATTCTGGATGGCGAAAGTAATTAACAACAAGACAGGCTTTATTGCAGAAGGAAACAAAGAGAAGTACAAAAACGATAATTAGAAACCAGTTTTAGTGTTTGTTATGCCTGTCTTTCTCTAAAGAAATATCGATTGCGTTTTAACTTTTTCCGTCGGCTACAAATGAGTTTCCTACCTCTAATGTTGCATATTTTTTATTTTCAGTTTTAATAAAGGTTCTAAAATTACACATTAAGAGCAGTCCTTATGAACTACTCTACATGTGATTTAATTTAAATATTTTATTTGGAGATAATGAAAATTATTTTATGATTGAAACTTAAATTATTTATTAACTAATTTTCCTACTTCTTAAATGAAAAATCATTTGATTGAAAAATGGTTTGAACTCTATCTTTAGTAGAAAACTGTTGCGAATTCTTTATTGTAGGTTATTAAATTATGAAAATAAATTATGTGGTGCAACATTTTTATTAATAAAAAAGTGAAATTATCTGCCATCGAATAACATTAGTTTGTAGCTAATATAGCTGATAAAATATATTATTTAGTAATAACAAAATAACTTTGACACCCTGCAATCCTCTGTCAAGCATAGCATTCAAGAGAATGAGCAATGTTTTTGTTTAAATTTTACTTGATGTTTTAATAACGTATGCCAACAAAAATAATGACAAAAAATTTATTCTACTTTCAAGTTCATGGTTATAGCGACAAAATTTTGAAATTTTTAAAAGTCAACACCTACTTTTTCTTTGAAATGTAATTTACAGTCACCATATGAGGAATTGCAAATATATCTTTAGCACAAATATTGGCAACACTAGTCGGTTGTGGAAAGAGTAGGATGCATCATGCATACTCAAGTGCTATATTTCTTTCTGCATTAACTTTAGTAAGCTTTTAGTCCAGCTGAATCACTGACTCATCGAAAATTTACAAAATGTTATTTTCATCGTCTCTGCCTAGCACCGTATTTAATGCCAAATTTATAGTTTCTCCTAATTTTTCTTACTATGAATATGACGTACCGTGGAAAATAAAATGTATATGCTACTTTTTCTAAATTTTATAATTCTATCATTGTAGCAGTAACCGTGAGATAAAAAAAAAACGTTCTGAAAACTATATTTAAACGCATACAATACATTTCTGCAAAACCTTTGTTCTTTTACTTTTGAACAAAATGTTCGAAACAGGGCCATATATAAGCAAAGTTAACATTATAATTATTCCGTGTCCTCTATTAGTCAAATTAATGAAAATATTAAAATTTTTTTTAAATGCATAGGTATTTGCTTTTAAGTTTAATGCATAACTGAGCAGTATTGATTAATACAGATTGATTACAGCATTCTTTTTCTATATCCCATGCAAAGAATGGGTATTCAGTTAATATTCGATGGGAAGCGATAAAACATCAAGAATTAAAAGATAACTATATATTAAGCATACACTAATAAAAGTCATGGCTTTAAAGCAAACAAGTAAATAGATAATACTAACATCCATTAAAAGTCCCGAGTATTTGTCTGCCATATAGTAACTCCCAAACTCCAACTTTTATTTTTGATCCTATATCATTCAAACCGATAATAACAGTTTTTCCCCAATGAGGATGACTAGAATTAAATGCTTCTTCCTGGAAAACCAACGGTTAAAACATAAGTTATTAATCCAAAACCTGCTGCACACAAGAAAAATTGATATCTTAATAGATAAGACTATTAAAAAATATGAAAGTTATGAATGACTATATTAAATTGGTTTTTCGTATTTGATTCCAAAAATGGTAAACAAAACTTAAAGACTTACATAAGGTTATGAAATAATTTACTACAACCTCTTCACTATTGAAGTATAAAGGAGTATAACAAAGAAATATTTTACAGTTCCGAAGTTCGATTTTACTGCCATGAAGGAATTTAATAATTGTACAATTATACAATGATGAAGGGATTTAATAATTACTAAGACGAATAAATATATTTTAAAAAAAAATTCGAATTAAAAAATAATATTTTTAAAAATCACGTTTTTGTAGTGGAGAATAATAATTAAAAAAAAATTGAAAAACGAAAAACGTGGAGCGCATGAAATACATAACAGTAATGTTATATTAGTGTGTGTATGTGTGCTCTTGAAAATATGTGTATGGTATATCTGTAATTGTAATTGTATCTGAATGTGGATGTGGAATATGTTTGTGTATATGCATATGTATGTGGATGTATATGTGGCTGTGCATGTGTATGAGTAAGAAAATGTGTATATGTATGTGTATATGTACTGTTATGTATTTCATGCGCCCCACGTTTTTCGTTTTTCAATTTTTTTTTAATTATTATTCTCCACTACAAAAACGTGGTTTTTAAAAATATTATTTTTTATTTTGAATTTTTTTATTTTAAATTATAATTTTTTTAATTTTTATTTTATATTTTTTAAAAATTATTACTTTTCAATTATTATTCTTCACTACAAAAAACGTGGTTTTTAAAAATATATATTTTTATTTAGATTATTTTTCTTAGTCAAGAGTAGTCAAGACTACTACAAGACCACTACTAAAATAATAGAACTTTCATTTTAAATTAGGGATACAAAAATCTTTATAGAAAAACAATACCTTTACGACTTTCATTAGTTTTATGCTGATGACAACCAAAACAATCTGGAAATGAATGAGGAAAAACTGGATCCTACCACGTGATTTTTCAGCCAATAAAAATACTCCGACAATAAAAATCTTTTCACCTGACATGTAATACTAATTTGAAATAATGGAATCGACAACAAAAGACAATCTCGAAAATAATTTTTTTTTTAAATTTTAATTTTATTTTACTTTGTATGTCTTTTTTCTCTTCATTTTCATGCATTGTCATCCAATTCTGAACTATGTGCCAAATTTGAAGTTTGTAGCTAGTCGGGAAGTTAGTTTAAAATCGATTACAAAATTCCACCCGGACAGACATACACGAAGGCAAGTTTATATAAACGTGGTAAAATGCGAAGTTTTATTTAACTGCAATGCAGTGTGGTATTAAATCTCAATTTCAAAACTATTTTAATTATGCAAACCAGTCAAACTAAATAATTTTTGAAACCAAACTAACGTTAAATATAATTTTTTTTTAAAAAAAACATTAAGTTTTATTTAAGTACAATGTTTTAGCTGCAATAAATCTCAGTTTCAAAACTGTTTTAATTTTGCAAATCAAACTAAATAATTTTTGAAAATAAACTAACGTTAATTATAAAAAAACAATTTCACACTTGGGGCTAAAATTTCAAAAGTTGGAGAAAAAATAAACAGTTATAGCCATTAAGTGTATGTATTTATCTTAATGTAAAACAATTAATTAATTTAATTTATAGATATAAAATTAATAAAATTAAATAGGTATAAAATTAATACTCATAATACTATGAGATTTCACTTGACTACTATGCTGTCATAAATTTTGCTATTCGTTCTTAGGTACACATACGGGGACTTGCATGCTCTGTACTGTATTATTTTTAAATATTAAATAAATATAAATTTAAAAGATTCATACAAATCACCGAACTACTAACTTGAAAGAAAAAAATATTTAAAAATACTTACGTTTTCTAGCGTGTAGATTTTTTCGAGAATCACTTCTGCTTAAGTGAAATTCGACCCAAATAAATTATATGAATCTATTGGAATCCCCAGAAAGTTTAAATTCTACTAAAGTTTCAGTCAGGGTAAAACTGTAAATTTTTTCATGGTGTGGTATTTTTGTTTCGTCAAATTTGGATTCTTAACCTTCAATATAGCTACAAATTTTGAGAATGAAGAGTCCAGAATTCAATGTAAAAAAAGCATGTTTTTTCTTATGAAGAACGTTTTTAGGTCTTATTTCATAACTTAAAATGTCGCCTACATTAAACATGTCAACAATTTGAACTACTTTCGAGAAATATATTAAAGTAATAATATTGTAGCATGAAAGCTTTAATTTTTCTGTGTGAGAGTATGAATTAGATATATATTACGTTTTTTGATTTTTTTTTTCTTCCTGTGATGTAAACTAAATTCTTACCATAGCCGAAAGATTTCCAACGGAGACGAAACAGTAGTCAACTCCATCTTTGCACATTTGAGCTAAAGTTTCAGGTACACTTTTTACTTCTTTAGGGTTCACAAAATCAGTTGCACCAAATTGCTTAGCTATAACAACACAACAATAAAATACAATTGAAAACGAAGTGATTCAAAAAACTAATCAAAATTAATTTGTTTTGAGATATAAGGAAGATATTTTGTCATATAAAGCACAAATAGATCTTAAAAAGTTTGTAACACACATTAAAATTGAAGTAAAATATCTGAAACTAGATTTTTCACTTAATTATTAAGTTAAATCAGGATATAACCTGATATTATTGGATTTTACGAAAGACGGTGACGTAAAACTACATATTTCTAAAAAAAAATTTTTTGTGTGTCTGCCTTCATATATTTACCACATAACCACCTCCACATCATCACAATTGTTTTTCATTCTCACTTAACACTATGCCGACCGAACCAATATCGCCTAAGTGTAAAGATAGCCATCGCACACTTTTTAACAGCTGCATCTATTACCAAACAAGTATTAAACAATAATGCTCACTTCAGTCAATATGCTTTGAAAATATATAAATTTCAAAATGGACAACAAATTGCGCTAGAGTGTGATGTTTTTTTTTTCTTCCTAGAAATTTATTATTATTATTATTACCCTGAATATTTTGTTCGTCCAACAAAACTAATTTTGGACCAGTATGGAAACTTATTTAGATTGCAATATATTAACTAATCAGGTTAAAACGGAAAAATAATACCTAATTCAAATTTTTTTGGATTAGTGTCGACGCCAATAATTTTTGAGGCTCCACTGTCACGGCAACCCATAATTACACACATGCCAACTCCTCCAAGACCCCAAACGGCACATGTCGATCCTGGGGTCACCTTTCCAGCATTAATGACAGCCCCATAACCAGTTGGAAGGCAACAGCCTGCTAGACACAGCATATTGGGATCAGCACTAGGATTAACCTGAAAAGAGAAGATTGTTATTTCTTGATAAGCGCTAGAAAATTGGATATTTACTGCTGTAGAAAAAAAATCATAATGTTGAAACTTTTTATTCAGTTATACATTCGTGAAATATTTGTAGCAGAGCAGAATTTTTATCTTACAGTTTATAGAAAGGACTCAAACAGTAAATAATACTAAAAACTTCACACAAAAAAACGTATCACGTAAATTTTTAGATTTGATTATTCTAAGAAGATCGGATTTCTCATCTACTATAATGTGTACATGATGGCGACGCTCGCCTATTATATCGTACACTAGTCACCTATTATATTGTGAAAGGATCATTTTGTACTAGATTGAAATGCAATAAAATAAGTTCATAAATATTTAGGCATTTCTGAAATTAATATTATAAAGGCAACTTCTAATAAATTTAAAAAAAGTTCCTTAACCTCTTGCTTTTATTGGTGCTACTGTTTTCATTAGAAAATTTTCTTTTATGGTTTATTTAAAAATTTTCAGAAAACAAGTTCAAGTGCAATTACTTGAATAACTCAAGAGTCATTTATTTTTATTTCTTCAGAAACTTTGTCCGGGCTTGAAATTGGTATTATCAAAAGTTGAATACTAAATAAATTTTAGAGAAAATGTACTCACTTTTGTGACGTTATATTCAGATGTGACGGTATATTCCGAAAATAATCCTAGAGAATTTATTTGAGTGAGCATTTTTCCTTTGGCTGAGATGCGAGACGTCCCGTCCATTTGAAGACCAGTTTTCTGAATTGGCAAAATTTTAAAGAAGCATTAGGACCTTTGCTTATTGTTTAAGAACAGCAAATAAGTACAAATGTGTAAGAAATTTAAAGAATAAAAGTATTTAAATAACTAATGCTTCGAATTATATTAATTTATTATTAAGGTTTTAGGATATTATGTAAATTTTGCTGAACAATGTAAGATGGTAGAAATAATAGTTGGTTTTTGTGAAGTACTGACATAATACACTGACAAAAATTGTAATAAATAAAATAATAAAAAATAGAGACATTGTGCTGATAATTCTCTAAATGTTATAAATGTGTTATATAAATATATATACAGGGTGATTCTGAAAAGATGGGCAAAATTTTAGGAAGTGATAGTACACACCCAAGCAAACAATTTTTATCAAAGAATGCATGGTCGAAAACAAAGCGCAAAGGTGCTGGCGCATTTGGAAAGTTGTTCGATGCAAACGTGAAAGCTCCATTCCTGTTGCGAGTTACTGCACTGTGAGTTATTATTTGCATGTTATGGGAAGAAGAAGAGCTCGTATGCAAATTTTTCGTCACGATTCATACATAAAAGCTGCTAATTCGAGTGCTATAATGGCAAAAAATATTAAAAAAATAATTGGCTTTTTGTGGGGACAGCTGAAGGCTCTTATGTATGAGACTCCCATTGAATCTGCAGAAGAACTTGTCGCCAAGCTTTCAGCCACTGCAGGGAAAGTTCGTGATGGTGTGTTTCAGAATGTTCGCCTATCTTTTCTTCGCCGTTGTACTTCGTGCATAGCCACTGTTTTGAACACTTATTGTAATCACATGCCATTAAATTTGCTTTTATAACTTAACTTCATCGTTCTTTGTGTGTTTTTGCCTCATATAGGAACATAAACTTTGACGCCCTCCAGCGGTTTTGCTTTTTGTTTTCGACTATGATAAAAATTGTTTGCTTGGGTGTGTACTATCACTTCCTAAAGTTTTGCCCATCTTTTTAGAATCACCCTATATATATATATTTTTTTTTGTAATAACTAATATTTTTATATATCAATCGAATTTTTGTTAAGAAATGCACATAAGGAGCGCAACTAAATATATAGGCACGTGAAAAACATAAAAACGTTATCAATTTCTGAAAAATTCCTTTTGGGGAGGACGGGATAAAAAAAAAAAAGAAAAGAAAAAGCAAAACCAGTTTGAATAGTGAGTGAATAGTTTCCCAAGCGGGAATTTCCCCCCCATCTTACAACCGATGAAGTGACCGATCCGACACCGATGAAGTGACCGATCCGACACCGATGAAGTGAAGTGATCCGACAGTGTGCTTTAAATCGGATTCAATTGGATATTTGTAAGCGACGTCACGTGTGTATTCGACTGACCTCTGACTCCACAAATGCAGCGATTTACCTAAGATTATGTCACTTACAGGTATCCAATTAAACATGCCTTTTTTTTTTTTTTATCTTATCTTCCTCGTTCCTAATGATTCGTCAGTAAATTCCGACTACGTTTTTTCTTTTCTTTTCTTCCCGCTCAAATATTTAGTTGTGACTCATAAGCTATAACTTTTATTTAGTTTATTTGTAAAAAATAATTCAAAAATGCAGATCAAATGCAATAATCTCGTTACATCCTGCATACAGCAACAATGACTTTGCACGATCTATTATTTATTTATATATTTGTAAGTTTAGTTGGTAGGTTTAAGATATTTTGGTCTTAATTCACTATCGGTAGAACTTAAAAAGCGTTGTTGAAAGAATTAGTCTCATCGGTTTTACATGTTGCGATGACTTTGATGTCGAGTGTTGCTTCAGAGAACTTCTGATTTATTCTCACTGCAAAAGATTTTATTAATAATTAAAATTAAACCAACATAATTTGAAGAATTAGTCTCGTTGGTTTCACTTGCTGTGGCTTTTTGATGTAGAGTGTTATTTTGCAAAAATTTTGTAGCTCTATCTCAAGGCAAATGATTGGACATTTTTAAGTACTATCTATCACAGGAAAATAAAACTAATTAGCAAACTTTTTGCGGCTTTTCAGTGAACTAGTGGAAAGCTTTTTAGATAAAACAATATATTGCTTTTGGAATAAAATCTACTTGGCTTCTGATTTCAAAAAAAAAAAAAAAAAATGATTAAGAATATCTAACCTGAGTTTTTCTGCAAGCATTGGTCTTTGAACTCATGCACCAATCACACTCACGGCAATAAGATATAAATGCAAATACAATTAAATCACCTATAAACAAAATTGAAAAACTTAAAATCCTATGATTATGTGTTTTGTTTAAAAGATAAGATTTAAGAATTTATCCCATAGTCTACATTTTACAGTCATGAGAAACATAAGTCATAAAGCTTTTTAATTATATTACGCATGGAATTTTTATTTCCTATAGAATAGTGTTTACGGAGTAGTTTCATACTTGCCTGTCTTAAAACGTTCCACACCTTCTCCAACACTTTCTATAAATCCAGCACCTTCATGTCCTAAAATTGTTGGAAATGGAAACTTTTTGGCAATTCCATTCTGTATGTGAAGATCTGAATGACAAATACCAGCTGAAGCCATCTGAAAGAAGAAATTTCAAAGTATTGCTTTGCAGTCTTTCTGCATTCAATAACTGTATTCGAAGAAAACTCTATATTCAATAACTGCATTCGTATGAAACGTAGAACAAAACTTATTTGTCGTGAAATTAATGGCATCAATCAGTCAGAAAATTCATTCTGCGATGATCCTTATTAGAGGTTTCATGTGATTCTGTTCGTAGATTTATTAATCTGTGACCAATAATGGGTCCAGACTTAATGTTTATTAATTTTAAAACTTTGTCCGAACTTGTCACTCCCTAATATCTTTATTTTTTAAATTGAACTACTTTTTTAAGTTTATTTTGATTGATGAAGAAATGTTAACATTTATACATTGAATAGGAAGTGCATAAAGTATGAGGAGAAGACATACTATCAGGCCAAAACACCCAGTTGGTATGGACTTAGAGCTTTCCGAGGCACATATTAATCTGATGTTGGTCCCCCTTTTGCATCTATGACAGCTTGCTCATAGACTTTCCACCAGTTCCTGATAGGTGGCCATCGGAATTGACTTCCAGGCTTCCATCACAGCTGAAGTGAGTGCTTGCAGTGAGGATGTTCGATTTGGCTGGCTACGTAATCTGCGCTTTAATTCGCCCCAAAGATGCTCTATGGGATTTAGATAGAGCCTTGAGAAGGCCAGGTTTTCAGCACTCATTTCGTTAAAACACGTCTGTGCAGGCCCCGGTGTATGAATGGAGCAGTTATCCTGCTGGGGGAGAAATGGTCCTTCCCCGAAATATTGCCATGGAGTTGGGAGTGCAACACTGTCCAAAATGTCCACATATATCTCAGAGTTTATGTTTCCAACCACAGGAGCTAACAGACCTAGGCCAAACCACGAGAAACACCCCCACACCATTATGCTTCCACCACCACCATAACAACTGGCTGTCTGAATACTTTTATCCAGAAAGTGTATTCTGGTGAGTTAAATTCGTTTGGTTCATCTACAAGATTAACTTCTCTAGTCTCATATTAATTGAAATATTTGTATGTTATGAAGTGATCTAAAAGAGTCTTTTGCTTCATTTCAGAATAACAGATCCGTGTATCAGATGTATCAGATGACCCATGCAGATGATTTCCATTCATAGTCCATGACCCACCCTTCATCATCACAGAAACCTCATATTTGGACCAACAATTATCGACTCTAATCTATGATTCGTCTAGAACTGGGAATAATTTTCTTTAACACAGTACTTTTCACGTGTCCCCCCAAGCAGTATAATAGCATATTTGAGAAAGAAAGTAAATTACTCCTTGGCGAAATACATAGTCGGCAAAGGAAGGAAGCACTACTTTTTCAACTCGTGATGAAACTGCCACTGTAAAAAACAATACCTAAGCAATGTCATATTGGATATTTTCTGGAATGCTCTCCAAAAATAATCAGAAGATTTCGTAAAAATAAGACTCAGAAGAAAATCTGAACACAATAGCTTATTTATCACTTGTAGATGCACAATTTCGTAGAAAATCTTCTGCACGAATTTTGAAACTGTTTTTGGACTTGACAAAAACTTTTGAAGCTTCTTTTGAATTTATTTTCTTTAGAATGACGTAGGAGTTGGCCACAAATATTCGCGTAAAGGAATTGGACTATCAAAGCAGCATATTGGCAAGTTATTCAGGACTGCGCAAATACTTTAAAAGGAATGTTTCTTCAAAACGAAAAAGGTAGTGCTTACAGAAAATCCGAAGATATTTTACACTAGAAGAAAAATTCTTCGAGTGTTTTCTGAAGAAAATCCTATGATTATTTTTAGAGGAATAAACCCTTCATTTGCCACATATTTTTATGCACAACTTTAAGTTTATGCTGCATTTTTGTCATAGGTATTTGTTATAAGGAAGGTTGTTAAAATCTTGCACTAGTATTGTTATAAGAAAGGTGTTTATAAGCTGGCTCCAGTTGTCAAAACCATTTATACTGCAAAAAATTCCATATCAAATTATGACATAAGGTACCAGCACTTTGGGTGTATCAACCATAATGTCCATTTCTCCGTAAACTCCACTTTTACCATAAAATGTTATACCGTAATTTTTATAGTAATATTTGTTTAATTCGAGTGATTCAGTTATTTTACTGAAATTATTATTGTAGAAATTAAGGTAAATTAGATTCAACGTGTTCCTATAAAAAGTACCAGCAACCTGAGTACCGGTACTTTTGTTCCGTAATTTAATCCAGAATTTCTTACTACTTACGCTTTCCCTACGTTTGGAGATGCATATAAAATTGAAACACCAAAATCTATAAAATCACATATATCTTAATGAATGGCACAAAAACTATTAAAACTTTGGGTGATGTGTTTCTAATCGGTGATGTGCTTTTAAATAAAACAAATATTATATTTCCAATTAAATTATGGATTAAAGTAAGATATTTAAATATTAAATTAAGGGAAGGAAAAGAAATGGGGCTAAATATATTAATCGGGCCTGCCTCAATTTTTAAAATTATAACATTTAGTAACAAAAAGTTCAATTAAATAAGTTTTGTAATTTGAAAATCAGTGTAGTTCTGTCTCTAAATTAGTTCCGAAATTTTTTGTAAAATTCCTTATGTGGAAAACATACTTTTACCCTTTCTTAGGAGTCTTCTCCTTTCTTAGGAGTTGCTACTTCAACTGTTTCAATGGAGTAGGGTTTTCCTATCTCCCATACCACTGCGGCTCGGCATGTGATTGGCTGAAAAAAATCAGTTACATTAAAAAATATTGAAAAAAATTTTTTTTTTGAAAATACATACCATCGCTAAATATTTTCTCGAAATTTACTCGCCAAATACTCGCCAAAGCAATTAAAACATTATACTTGGGTAATTTTCGAACTTAAGCTTTTTTTTTTACATTTTGAAACGTTTTAATATACGTAATCGGTAGATTAAAAGTTTCAACTTTTTGCACATTGTAAAGAATTCCAGATCAAATTGCGGTAAAAAGTATCAACACTTAGGTTGCTAACTGCGGTACTTTTTTACCATAAAATCCACTTTTACCAGAACATGTTATGAAACAAAAAAACTGATATATCGCATTTTTACAGTAATAATTACATTAAAATCACTGTAAAAATTAGGCTATAATATTTTACGATAAAAATGAATTTTACGGCTGATGCAACCAAAGTGTTGGTACTTAATACCGTAACTTAGTCCAGAATTTTTTATTTTGCAGAAAATGTTTTTATGATAACAATTTGAATTATTTAAAACGCGATTCTTTATTTAATAAATTGGAAATTTCAACACCCGTCATAATTGCAATTTCTTTGATAGTTCTATTTACAAGAATATTTAGCAAAGTAAAATGCTGAGAATTATATTTAATAAGAGAATTTTAAAATGTATTTATAATTAGCACAAAAAATTAATGTTTAATAAATAACTAATTAAATTTAGCAAATTTTCTTAATAAAACGACTGATCGGCAAAATTACTGTTCAAAGCTGAAATTTTCAAAGCTTCTTTAAAAAAGGAGAATGCGACTTTAATTACATACATTAAACCAAACAGCACTGAAACTTTTATGCAGTTCTTTCCTTAATTTTTTATAGGCACTTATTATATCACTTTAAAAATACTTAGCAACTATGAACAATTATTTTAACAAATAGTTTATAACAATTATAGTTTTGATTCTTGAAGATTAATTTATCTTGTTTAGTAAATTAATAAACTTATAATGCCTAAAAACACTATTATTGAACAATTTATTTTAGTAGAAGCTGATAAAACTATGAATCACTAATATTTCTTTTTCAATGCGCTTCGTTAATGTTGCATTAAAATGTAACTATTAATTTCAATGCTCTTTCAAGAAATAGCACTTAAATTCAATTCTATCCAACTTGATTTGATAAAGTTTCCTCATGAAAGAATCAAAATATCTTTCATCAAAAGCTTTAAAAATGTTATAAAAGAAGAACAGTACTACAATCATAATTTGGATTCTATTTAGTTACTTTTTTTTACCGAAATAGTTTTCGGTTACGGAGAGATTCTTTGTTTTAGTGTATTTTTAACTAAGAATTCTGTTAAGGGAGTAACTCTTGTTAAATCAACGCAACTACCAAAGTGCATTGTAATAAAATTTTAAAAAAGAATTAATTGAATCATTTTATGTTACGTAAACAGGTTTCTGTGAGAATGAATGAAATGTTTTTTTTTTTTAATCTTATTAAATTATTACTATACTTGTGTATGTCCAAACTAATTTCATATCCGTTAAAATCTAGTATATAAAATTGGAATTTATTCCAATAACAGCTAAAAAATTATGGCTTTTAATTTCACACCTGGCCAATCTTAATCTTTTGTTAATTTAATGTAGCAACAAAAAGTAATCTTACCTTTCCGGCTGTTGTCATTGTTTTTCACTAATACTGGAAACAATATAGAGGTTTTACTTTGATCGCTTTGATTTCCTTGATTTCCATGAGAAAAAAAAATAAAATGATGGAGATCAAAATATCTTATTAAAGTCTATCAAAAGTAGTGTAAATATATAAATTCTTATCGTTTATCATTAATCAGTTTTCTTTTCATTCTAATCTTTCTTATTTTGGACACATGAACTTTGTATTTTTTTCTTGCCTATCAATCACATCAATCTTCAAGGTTCAAAATTCAATACAATAATTGATTGTGTTGGAATTTTTTTTATCGATACGTATTTGTTGATTGGTCCTTGTTACCTATCACTGACTCTGAGACTCATCTCAATCACAATGTATAGAGAAAATTATTTATAACTAGTTAAATACCCGTTTTTCGTACGGAGTGAATAAAACAAAAATAACCAATAATACAAAAATAACCAATACTACGAAATCAACTTTATTGAATAGAATTTGAATATAGTACTAGATGCATTTATCAATTATCGCAAACTAAAACAAAAATTTTTAAATCAAATAAAATTGTTATGAGACCTTTAAAGGAAATTTAGAGCATAACCATTTCTCGATTTGCTTTTTAATGCACTGTTTAAAATACTTGTAAGTAATGGTACAAAAAAGTTCTTTTAATTCTAATTCATTAAAGTATTAATGCACTATCTCTGATATCACTGGAAATATATTTTCTGAAACTACTAAAATCTTTTGCAGAATTATTAGTAAAGTTGCACCATTTTCTACAATAACAGTAATACGTATTTACGAAATTGATTAAGCGTTATCTTCTTACAGCGATTTTTCCACGGTTCCTCTAAAAGTACCTTCTCTTCATTAACTTAAATTTTTAGTACATAAAATATTTTTTTTCAATTAAATCACATTACAAAAATGAATTAAACATTATTAGTGCATATAATTGTACGGATATTTTTTTTTATTTTTCTCATAAGCGATTTAGTACTACTTTTCCTTTATTTTTACCTTTCAATGCATAACTATTTTTTTTTCATTTCAATTACCGATGATTTTGAATTATTTACTTTTATCGAAATCTATAAACAAAATCTATTAAACTAAAAACAAAATAAGACGTGGTTTCAGATAACCTTAATTTGTTGACGCAGACCTCATTTTGCTTTTCAGTACATAGCCTATTTTTTTTAAAATTAATAACTAGTACTAGAATTGATTTTTATTGATGTCAATAAAAATGTTGACATTTATTATAATAATATAGTTCTCCTCAATGAATTAGTGACATCCATTAATTTTGTTTTTCAGTATAAAACTCTTGTTTTTTTAAAATTTCAATTTCGTTGATTTTAAACTATTTACTTTTATAGTAACACGTTTCAAAATCATAACTATAAAGAAATCAAACAGGTGGTTTCAGATGATGTTAGAAATTTGGTGATGCAACGAAGTTAATGTTGTTCGTTGATTTAGCTGACATAAATAAAATTAAAACAAAATATTAAATTAAGTGCAATAAACACTTTTCTTGATTCAACCGTATCATTAACTTACAAAATTGACCTAAAAACGTAAGAATATTAGATTTTACTGGAGCACATTACATAGTATTATGTTTTCTCCGTGATGCAGGATTTTAATTTTATTTTCAAAATCTCATATTTATTGTTGCAAAATAGTGGCCCATATTCAATTCAGGTAAAGTTGAAAACTTTTGTCTTATCCAAGTTTACAGTTTTCTTAAGTTGAAATAAAATTGAAATGAAAAGCAATTCTTTCGACTATTTCATATATTTACCGTAGACACATGAAAATATTTTTAAGTACTTTGTTTTCAGTTAATCATTTTTTCACAATAGTTCTTTAAATATAAAAAAGTGAAGAATCATTTTTTAAACAAATCAGGCTGTCAAATGTTTGATGGTAACATTCGAACTTACCTGATATATATTCGAAGCAGTGGCTTGCATTATTTAGGAATAGTAAATCATTTATACTGAAGTTTGAGAAACCGGAAAAAGTAAAATTATATTCAAATTTAATTAAAATCACACTAGAAAAAGAATTATCCATAAAAATATTATTTTTTGTTTCTTATCCTAAACAGAAACGTTTCTAGCATTATCTCTATAAAAATATGATCAGTTTATTAAGAATAATTCGTAAATTTTGTACAGCACATATTGAAAGATCACGATTAATAATTCCAGATTTTTCTTCATTTGCGTGTATAGGTTATTTTTATGAATTATAATAATATTATGATATATAATTGCAATATTATAGCAATTATTTTAATTATATATCATAATATTATTATATTTCTAACTCGCCTGCAGTCAAACTTCTATTTAAACCAATTCTTAACGGGCCACGGGGTTTTCAGAATATATCCGCAGAAATTCTTCAATAAACGAGCAAATTGTAAATTTTGTGGCAGAGTACAAGACATTGACCATCTTATAAAATTTTGTCCCAAATTCCAGATGATCCGTGGCAGAAAATGGGATCAATACACTCAATATCAACTTTATGCTGATATTGACTGCAGGGAGAAAATCATCGAAATTCTTAAATATACCCTCGATGATCTGCTTGCCCCTGCGAGCACACCTGACTAATTTTATCTGGTTTTATTTTTAAACTTTCGGCTTTTAGGTTTTCTGGTTTTAAATTTCTGCTTTTAGTATTTTACTTCGGCACTTGCCGTTTCCATGACTTTATTCTCCCCTTGAACTGGCATCTTCATTATACATGGGACGTTCGAAATGAAATCTTGCTCTTGGTCAAATTCAGCACCCTCTGTCTTACCTGGTGTCATCTTTGAGTGTTATCCTCTCAGTGAAACTTTGGTTTACCTTAGAACATTTTTAATCTTAGAGGCACTTAGCCTTGAAAGGGAGACACTTGAACTTTTAGTCGACTATTTTATTTATTCCACTAGGCTTATTTTAGTCTTTTTTATTTTTAATGTGATTTTTCATATTTTACCATTTGATGTTTCACCTGACCTTACTTTTATATGTTTTTACCTGTATTTTTGATGCTTTTATTGTCGGTTGATTTTGTCCACATTGATGTTTTAAGCTCTTTTAATTTTTATTCTGTTTTATTTTTATTTTACTTTTTCAATTTTGGGATTTTTCCTATGTGTTTTAATCTTTTCAATTTAATACTTTTACTTTTCTGTAGTTTGTTAGTGTTTATTCACGTGCAAACGGGTGAAACCCTTATCCGCAAACTCCTTCGGGGGTAAGTCGGTTACTATTGGTCTTACAGCAATTATAATACTTTGTAATTTAAAAATATTTTTTCGTTAAGTGATAGGAACTATACATAATTTTCCTTTAGATTCTAATCCTTTGTAGACAGTTACAAGTAAAAAAAAGTGAAATTATAAAATTTATTTAAGAAAAAATAGAATTCTAAGAAATTGGCCATACTAAAAACAAAACAATCAATAATATTAAAATTAAATGAGATTTATTTTATTTAGAATAAGTAAAAATATTAGGAGACACGCACGGAGAAAAATATTCTGGCAAAATTGCGATACTGTATGGTAATTACATTTTTGGTATAAAAAATTTAATCCTGGTTATTAAAACTGAAATATACGATATATTAAATATTAATTTGGTAATTTTTCTGTTTATATGGTAAAGGTTTACCGGGAATTCTGACCTTCAAAAATATAATTCTTATTATCTCACATATATTTAGAAATATAAAACTGAAAAGTAAATTTAACCGAATAAATGGTTTTTATACCATGATCCAAAGTATTATGATAAAAGTACGAAATTTTACCACATTTACCTAATTTAAACACGTATAAATTCATATTTTATTCTTAATTTCTCTAAAATCGTTATCGAGAGCTTCGTTAACAATTACCTAGCTTTTTGGTGTTCCAATATAGTCAGAAAAATGGTAAATTTTACTATATTCTTGTCGTTTTTATAAGTGTACCAGACATGACAATTTTCATCGTATATGGCTTAAAATAAATTCGGGAAAATTATTTAAAAAAGTGAACCGTAAAAAGAACATTCAAATAGTGCAGAAGAAGTATGCGTGTTTAATCGTTCTTGAAATTTAGATAATATTTGCTTGCTTTTTTTTTCGATTACCAAATGACACAGCATTTTGAGGGGGCACTCATCTAAATACCGCTAATTGAATTTACGCATTATTATTTCTCCTTAGAATTCCTGCAGTTTTTTTTTTATAAATCTCCAATTATGGATACAAAATAGCGGTGAATACGATTATCGGCTCATCAACTTTATCCAGAGAATGATAAAAATGAAGATATAATAAGAAATCCCGGGTAAAAGGGTTGTTCATGATAAAAAAAATATATTAAGGAATTATAATTTAATAGAATTATAACATCAGAAAAGTTTTAAATAATATGTTTATTTATGTAGATTACAGAAAAATTATAATTATAAAACTCAATATGACTTGAATTTTCTTAGCAGTCTTTATCAACATTCAAATGAAACTGTTGCTCTATGTTGTTCATAAGCTACGTAAGGATTTCCGTAACTTTGGACTACAGTCTACTAACAGTCAGAAATTCTCCTTCTTTAGGCTTTAATGTCAAAATCAATGATTGCCCTTAACCTGAAAGATGAAAGAAACATTTATTTTTATTAAATGGATGCTCAATATAATTTTTTAATTAATAAAAGTAAATAGAAAGATTCGAGCCTTAAAGTTTACATAGGTGGTAAAATGGTGAAGTTAATTGTTTTAATAAATATGTATTTTTCTTATTTCGAGTTAATTGTTCTGAATTACATGAGGAAATAAAATTGTAAGTCGATGCCCACTTAAAATTGTGTGCATTTATATTTAGGTTTTAATTCAAATTAGTTAATTTTCTTTTCATGATATTTAAAAAGAAGACAACGAAAGAAATCTAAAAGAATGAGCAAGAAATTTATGTTAAATTAGACGAAAAACAACTACTTTTGATGGAATTTTGAATGTATTAAACCAATGAAAAATGCGACTGTTTAAAATTTACTTCCTGCCGTTGACTAAAACAATAATTTCGGGAATATTTAATAAAAAAAATTTTTGTGTTTCAACTTTAAAATATGCTTCTGTAACTATTTTTGTACTATTAACTGAACTTACATTCACCATTGTAATCTACTTATAAATGGTATTTTTTATATCGTTTTGAAATAAAGAATAGGGGAGAGTGGGGTCAATTGTAACAGGGTACGATTGTAACAGAGCAAAAATTTCGAGTGTCGGGTTCTAGATTTGGTTCCTAAGTGGCACACAAGGTGTATTTAATAAATCTACATGTACACCCCTGCTGGCAACCATTTTTAGGTACTTGTGAAAGAGTTACATCACAAAAGATATTTTCACGCTACGTAAGTACTTTTTTGGTATTAGAATATTATATTGTAACAAAGTAATTTTGTTTAAACAAATAAAAATTATTAACCGAATATGTAAGTGGACACCTTAATTAACATTTCAATAAAAAAATTTGTTTTGTTAATTAACTAGCATTGTTTTTAACAAATGAAGCTGAAATGGCGTCTTGGGGACGATTGCAACAATAAGTAAAGGAACGATTGTAACAGCTGAAAATAAATAATCTTACGTTTACAAACCATTACTCAACTCTTTAAGAGACGCCAATAGTTTCCTATATCATTTATATTATGTTGCATGTGCATTATTTTATTTGTCACCTTTCACAGCATAAATTAAAATTTGTAACCCCTTAAAGTTAAAAGTTTAACCCTTTAGGTCTCTGCTCATTATTATTTTTACTCCTAAAATATCACTACTATTTTGATCAAATAAAAAAATATATCACAACTATGATAATACGTATAATTAACTATGTTTTAGTTGAATTTATGAGCTGTTACAATTGACCCCGTAAGTGGGGACAATTGTAACAAGTGCACAACTGTCAAAAATTGTTAATAACTAATATAATAACATTTAAAATAAGGTATTTATTGTTTTTCTAGTAGAGGATAATCTACCTTACTCTTCTGTCAATTAATACTAATAATATATTGGATTTTTTGTAAGTTAAAGATAGTTAAGTAAAAAATGTTACAATTGACCCCACTCTCCCCTACAGTTATTACCTACAAGAGTGAACTATCCGACCGAGCAATAAAATTTACTTATTTTTGAATAAAATTACAAAAGATGAAGCTTACTCAAAAACGATATTTTTTGCCGATTATTATTATAAAGATTAGAAATGAAAACGATTATAAATAAAAACGATATTTTTATAAATAAAAGCGATATTTTTATAAATAAAAACGATATTATTATAAATAAAATCGTTTTTATTATATAACGATTATTATTCTAATAAAAACGATTATTATTCTAATAAAAACGATTATTATTATAAAAATTAGAAATGAAATGGCAACTGCTCTTTAGTTAGCTCATTCATTTGATGTACATTTGAAATTCAAATGAAAAAGTTGCATTAAGGGGAGAGAAACTAAATGTTTCGTCAACTTTTGAAAATAATTTTTATTTTCAGTAAAACGCAACCTCTTAAAAAATTAGTTCTTTTTTAATTATTTTTTCTTAAAAATTATTTTTTCTTAAAAATTATTTTTAAATAAAAGGGGGGATAATTTCAAAAAATTGGTATCATTTTTAAATTTTTGATTATGTGCAACAGCTCGATACCATCACGTTATTAAATAAATAAGTAAAAATATTTTTCGCTTGACCCTGCAACTGCCCTGGCGATGCTTTAGACATATTATTTCTTCAAAACTATTTATATTTCAGTTTAGAATAGATTATCCTATTACATCAATTGACACTGTTGTCAACATTTTGGATCATAACAAAAAATATAGACTTTCTTTGATAATAAAGTTATAAAATATTTTAACTGTCCGAAATTCCTGCAAAAATACAGGGAAAAAGACGAGAATGTGTACTAGTACTAGAACTAGCTCGAACGCACAAAAACGAATTTTTCTTTAACAGACTTCTGGAAACTATAGGTTTTTGCTGGGAATTTTATTAAAGAGGCTTTCTTTCAGATATTTTAATATATTGTTTTTTACTTCAATTGTAAATAGCCATCCATTTACCCGGTGCGGCGTGTTGAGTCGAAACTTTTGAGGAAAAATTTCATGAGGTCATTTTTTTTTCAGGATTTACAGTTGAGTCTTACTTTATTTCTGTAATATTACTGAGTCTCCTTTGAATATTCTTCTGTAATTTTACAGAAACGTTCTCTTTTAAATTCACTATAATTTTACACATGAGTTCTGATAAATAATAACAAACATATTATAATACATTATAGTTATATTATAATTATATTTATTATGCACTATTATTATATTATTATACATTATATTTTCATTATAACATAATTATAAATTGTATATAATATTATACATTATGATTATATTATAATACAATTATACATTATATGTTATGATTATATTATTAAATATTTTTGCAGGAAAACTTTTAAAGCGTAAGATAACTTACGATTGGCCAGTTCTCAGTAAATCAAAGCCTTCATTGATTTTATCTAGTGGTAGACGATGAGAAATCAGTTTTTCTAACTGTATTTGTCCATTCAAGACTTTATCAACAAGATGAGGAATATCACGAACTGCCGTGTAAGCTGCAAAAAATATATATTTTATTTAAATAATGTTCTAAGTTTGTCTTATGAAGCATGTAGGAAACTAATGTGCGTTATCAATAATAAAATAACAAATTATATTTAGTATTTTGCATGTGAAAAATATTTTTTGCATTAAAATTATACTAAATGAAATGCTGCAGTGCATTCAAACTATGAAGAATTATAAACGCAGTTTCAATCGGAAGATCTTTTGCAGTTCTGATTGGTACAAAAATACATCTGAGCTTTGCTTTAGCAGTTCAAATATAAATTTTATTTGAAGATCCTCTAAGTCTCATTGATTTTGAATAAATAAAATGATCTACAATATAATGATAGAACAATGAATTCATTAATTAGCTTTAAACTTACATTAAAAACAAATTTTAAAAGTTTTTAACGCTAGAAAGACTGAAAATTAGTATATATCTATATTGCCCCAAAAAGTCAAAATGACTGGATTGTAAAAGAATAAATAATGTGTAGGGAAATTTGTTTAAAATATATTTTTAATATTTTTATATTATTTACAGTTATATAACAAGATATTAGTAAATATGAACAATCAAAAGTTTATAAGTTGTATAAAATTCTAAGAAATTGTGTCATTATATACATCCTTGTTTTTCGAATTGAAATTAAAAGCAGTCAAAATGACTTCCTTAGGTAATCTAGAGCTAATTAATTTCCTAAAGTTTTAATTTTTGGCAAATATAAAAATTATTTTAATTTGCAGATTATTTGTAAGATTAAGTTCTTTTCATTTCGTCGCCCGGTGGCTGAGCGGTAGCGCTTCGTGCTGTCGTGCCACAGGTCCCTAGTTCGATCCTCGGGCCGGGCAAGGCTGACTCAGCCTTTCCTTTCAGTGGGTCAATAAATGAGTACCAAGCATGCTTGGGAACTAAACACTGGGGGTTCCGCGTTCGGCTGACCACCTGTCCGGAACATCTGCTCCTGCACCCCAGAGCCCAAGGTCAAGAATATCTCACCGCTGAGTTTAGTTTAGTTTTTAGTTTAAGTTCTTTTCAGAACAGGTAGAAATATGGAAGGCATGCTTAAAAATGTTCTTACCTTACGCAAGCTAAGTTAATATCTAAAGATCTTTAGAATTCTTTTAAGAAATTATCAAAATTTTTTTTTTTAAAATTATTAACATTATACTCACATCCATAATATGTGCCAACCAGTTGTCTGCCGTATAACAACTCCCAGACCCCTGCTTTCATTGTCGATCCAGTATCATTCAGGCCAACAATTACAGTCTTACCCCAATAAGGATGACTAGAGTTAAATGCTTCTTCCTAAAGAAACAGTGGTAAAAAAGAATTTAAATTTAATGAATGAGACACACTTAGTTTTCAGATTAATTCAAAAGATACGTGTCGGAAAATAGACGCGTGCACCATTTTTATTCGGGAGCGTGAGCTATGCTTTTCAAGACCGTAAATGAAGTGAAGAAATTAATTGAATCGATAAAACAACAGCGAAATGGTATTTGTTTTGATAAACACTCGTTTTTATACCGTAAATTTGAATAAATTTTGAGAAATGTAATTTTTTCACTCTTTTTATAAATATATCATTTTATTAATTATCGTGGTGTGGTGCAAATGTGGCACTCATTTCCTAATATCCTCAACAGGGTTAACCGAATGTGTTTCTACCTAATTCTCTATGTTGGTTCACAGTTCGTCGCCTGAACCAAAATACCCTAAAATGCTCTTAATATAATAAATATAAAGTTGAAAATCAAGAAATCGAATCATTCAGCAAATGAATTGCTAGAACAGAATTAAGAATTTATGTAGCTGTTGTTTTAGTTATTTTACGTCGCACTAGAGCTGCACAAGAGGCTATTGGAGACGGTCTGGGAAACTTCCTTGAGGATGATCCGAAGGCAAGCCATCACAATTTTAATCCTCTGCAGAGTGGATGGCACCCCTGCCTCTGTAGCCCAACGACCTGCACGCGAAGATTAAGAGTTGAAGTTGATTCACTCTTTAATCAAGATCATTGCTTTTACCCTGCCTAATTGAATCATGAAAATCAGAGTCTTACTTCCAAGTTCCAACGCTATCACGCTACTTTGCTATCACTTACTCATTCAATGATGAATTCGGCTGCATTATAAGTGTAAAAAATTGAATACAGACGAACACTTGACAGACTCCATTTTACTTCAATGTTGATGCATTGCGCGCTTGGGTTGGAAAGGATGAACATGTATATTAAATACACTGCTACATCGGATTAATTTCATGACTGAGTGGACCTTAAAAATTTGTCCTCGTATATCCAAATTTTCCAATTTTAATTTTTAAATGTTTCATCTACGGCCTACATAATTGAGTACTGCACTTCAGAAGAAGAATATCACAGCTGATATAGAAAACAATCAGTCAGCTGATTGTTTTCTATATTTAATTTAATAACTGTAATTTATCAGCAGATCTAATTTCAGGTTTACCAGTACAAAAGTTCAACTTCGTAGCCTTGTAATTTCGAACCCAAAAGACAAGAAACTTCTGGATCAACTATTGGACGAAATTTTGCCTTCGTGAAGGACATTACGATGGAACTAATTTGCATTGCCGTTATATGGTTGGCGTTATAAAACTACGAAAACCTTCCACTGTTATTCCGAAAGCAAGGAAGCTCTAACCTGTGATTCGTCTACCGCTGAGGATATTTTACGTCAGCACTGTGGTCGAAGCCAGCCAAGTGTGGAATTACCAGCTGATCGTTCATGAACAAAATGGCGTGTTAAAGTTGATCTAAATTTCAGAATGCAAATTAACGAGAAATTAGTTAAACACAGCGCTGTATCTCACAGCAAATTTAGTGAAATATAATTCTTTCTCTTCTACGCCTTCTACTTAACTTAGATTTATTATTTGTTTTTGTCTTTTATTGTAACCGTGATATGCTTTTGTTTTGAGTACCTGGCAAATTCGATGCATAATTAGTTTGTTTATGTTCTACATGGTTTCGTACGTGTCTCTGTGATAAGTATTAAATATATAGTGAAATAATTGAAATCTTTGTAACAGAATATAGAATGTGTCAATGGAATTGATATTTGACGGGATTCGTATACTCGAAATATAAAGGAAAGAACAATTGTTAATCTAAACAAATGCCACGTTTCAACAACTAAACAGAATCGAGAAACCCTCACTACGTCACTTGTAGGTATACCATTTTTTTTTTCTCTTGAGCTGATTTTCGATAGAAAACAGTTTTATCGTTGCTACTATATATCGAACTATAATCTAATTTTATATTTTTATTTTTTCTCAAATGCTTGATGAAACACGTGGAATAACTTTTTAACTATTCAAATGAACAAAAACTAAGTTTAGCCAATGTGTTATGAATTCTTACCATAGCTGAAAGAATTCCAACCGAGACAAAACAATAGTCAACGCCATCTTTGCACATTTGAGCCAAAGTTTCAGGCACACTTTTAACTTCCTTAGGGTTCAAAAAATCAGTTGCACCAAACTGTTTGGCTGCAATAAGTATAATCAGTTAGAGATAACTCTTAACAGATGAAAAAATTACTTTCATATTTCTAGACGAATAAAAATTTTATGTGGCACAACAAAATCAATTATCAAGAAATGGGAGATATTCATATTTCAAAACGTTTTCTCTATTCATTTCAGATCACGAATATCTTAATTATTTCTTTTAATTAATTGAAAAGAATATCTTTAACATGTTGTGATGTGTATTTAATTTACTTTCATAAATAAAAAAAATTAAACCTTGAATCGAAGATTTATTAAAAAATATATTTTTTATAATATCCATAAGTCTATCTTTTCTTCGGGTTGAAAGGATAAATCGAAGATCCAATAAAATATGAGTAAAGTTCTTCGATTGCAAACTATTCACAGGTAGGATTTAAAGTTTTTTGAACTAAGAAGCCGCCTCCGTTGTGGAAGGAGTAAGTTAGCGGTTTACTTGTTTTTTTTCCTTTTGTTATTTAGCTGTTGGTTATAACGTAAAATGTCACTAGTAGCATGCAGATCATGGTTTTAGAATCCGTGATACTTTTCGCAGGTTGCAAAAAAAAAAAAATTTAGCTAATTTTATTTTTAATTTCTTTTTACTTTACTTAATTATTTTTATTTCATTTTATTATTATTTGTTCTAAAAATAATTAAAATAAAAAGTCGTTGCGATTTACATTTTCCGGCAACTTTTTGCTTGCGCCCGTCTAACCGAAAAGTACCGAACCCCCTTATACTAACTATGAGTGGTGTAGTGTATCTACCACTACAAAAACATGATTCCAATTCACTGGTATATAAGACATGTTAACACGATGCTATGTTGCGGTACCTCTTCATAGATGAAGGTTGACATTGTCTGTAACAACTCACCCCGCATTGGTGACCCGGACGTGATGTGAGCATGCTTCCCTTGACATACTCTCTCACTTCGATATAAACACGCCAAGGGTACCTTTTCATAGATGAAAGTTGACATTGTCTGTAACAACTCACCCCACAAATGATATTTCAGATTTTTTTCCCTATTGTTCCTTAAAAACTGGTTAATTTCTATTTAAAATGTATTACACTAAAGCGAGTATATTTTAATGCTTTATCTAAGTGATCTATTACTTTTTGAGCTTTGTTCATAAATTGTAGGGTGACCAAAATAAGCATTTGGTGGCTTCAAATATGATATTGATTAACTGTCTTACGTCTTAATACATTTTTCTAACAGCTAATTTTCTGTAAATCTTGATGTGTTAATTTTTAATAACAGATGCTTTTCATAACGTACCTAGTTCAAACTTTTTAGCATTGGGATCAATGCCAATAATCTTAGATGCTCCACTGTCTCGGCATCCCATGATGACACACATACCGACTCCTCCAAGACCCCAAACGGCACAAGTTGATCCTGGTGTAACTTTCCCAGCATTCATTGCAGCTCCATAACCAGTAGGAATACAACAGCCAGCTAGACAAAGGGTGTTGGGGTTGGCTTTAGGGTTCACCTGCAGCACAAGTTATAAAAGTTTCAAAATTGAGGGGAAAATCCACTAATTTTAATATCGGTGCTTTATTATCGAAATATTTCTCTTTATATCTCTCAAAATCATTATTAAAAGTATGGCAATAATGAAACAACAAAACTCATAAGCATATAAAAAAATACAAATACAAAAATGGAATTTTTTTTTTGTCTCAACACCTATTGTTTTGAAGCTGAAAAAGAACAACGTGGAGAGACAAATAATGGTTTAATCTACAGTAGAGCTATCCAGTCTATAGTAGAAGTTTGCAGTTATGAAGTCTACAGTAGAATCATCCAGAAAGTAGCGAATTATGGATGGTGTTTTCTACACTAGGGGACGCTGCAAGCTCCATACCGCCTATACTTCCGGGTTACTGTTTCCGGTGTATTTTAAAGCTAGTTGGCTCACAACGTGATCATTGTGTTTTGAGAATCTTGCAAACGTGGTATTTGATTACTTATTATTTGTTTTTATAATGCTAACAATACTTGCGCTCACAATGCTAAAGGTGCTAACACTAGCGTAAGATGGTACACAGCTTGCAACAAGAACAAACAGTAATAAACAAATGGAAAGAGGCCAAATCAGGAGTTACTCAAAACGAGTTATTCAAAATCTAGCAACCATGTCACCTTTTTTAACAATATATCTATAAATAACTAAAACAGATTTTCACCTCCAGCTCACCAGAATTACTTAATAACATTAATATCTCATGAAATACGGCAGATTTGAGCTCAGAAATTATCTAGTTTATTTCTTTTATTGAAAACAAAATTATCCGTCTGAAAATATCGTCTCCCAGAATAAGCTGTAGTAAGCAGTTGCAAACTTTCTAACAGGAACCAAAGCAGGTATTGAGCTCGAGATTGTTATTGTTTACATTTTTATTATGAAATAACAAGCTTAAAGGCAAACTAAAAAACCACCTCGTGAAGCACTAAACTAAGAAAAGGAAATATATTAAAAATAAATTAAAGTGGAAGCACTGATATACACGGCATACTGACATTATTTCATGTTCATGACTTCGCTCTGGTATGAGGTAATTATTTTTTGTATTTCATCTTCATGCATATACATATATACAAAATATGGTTGATATAAGTTATTATATATAAGGTATCCTGTTTTGAGTACGTTGCGTAACGTTAAATTATTTTAAAAAAGAGAAAATAAATAGTATTAATTAGATTATAAGCTATGATGAAACGTACTTTTGTAACATTAAATTGAGATGTTACGATATATTCAGAAAATAATCCTAAGGAACCCATTTGACTGCATTTCTTCCCTTTGGCTGCAATACGAGAGGTACCATCCATTTGCAGATTGTTTCTCTGTTAATAAATACAACATAAATAACTTTTTAAATCAAATTAGCATAAATAAATTGAAGTAAAAAAGAGTATTCATTGGAAAATTAATAAAACTGTTAACTTTTAGTTGCAGGAAGGCAAAAAAATAACCAACGATATAAAAAATCGATTAAAGAAAAACGGAAGAAAATAAAAATAGATGTACTGTTTTCAGGGATCTGTTTAGCAAACCAGTTTTTATTCTCATAAAAGTTTGAAATTGAGGACAATAGATGGCTGAAAATAACTGCCTTCTGCTGGATGTCTGACCATTCCAGTATATTTATTTGCACGCGAGTCTATTAATCAAGTTTTTAAATTCCACAACTTTGTTAGTGCAAAAGGTGGTTATTTTGATAATATTTTTTTTTTTTTTTGGAAAATAAAGTTGACATCACGATCTGCGAACGAAATTTGTTGCTAATTTTGATGCTTCGTGAAAAATAACTTCTAGTTTCCGAAGTTCTGATTTTTATGACGTACCGGTTTTCATTTAATAGATTTTTCGAACTAATAGTTCTTTTTTGAAGAGCTGTTGCTTTATTATGTTGAAAGATAAGCAAATTCAAATCGAAAAATTTTATGGTGAAATCTGGGACCAAAATTAATTAAGGAACACTTTATATAATAACTAATACGCATTATTTTTTTATTCACCAATATTTTCATTACAGAGTGTATTCGACTCTAAGTAAGAGAATAAAAAAAAAAACAGTTTTTGGTTACAACATAGTAGACAAAGATAAAAAAAAATCAAACTCACTGGCTGTTTTCGGCACACATTTGTTTTTGGGCTCATACAGTAGTCGCAGTCCCTGCAGTATGCTTCGAATGTACACACTACGATGTCACCTATAAAAGTGAAAGTGCATTAAACAAATGCATTTAATATTCCCCTCATAGAAGGTTTAAAAAATAAATTTACCTATATATATATATATATATATATAT
>NC_092209.1:55419959-55478030 GCF_043381705.1 Parasteatoda tepidariorum | reverse complement strand
AAATAAAATAAAAGAAAAAGAAAAAGCAGTATAAAACAAAAACTATAAAGCGAGTAGCGAAATCAGATGTACTTACATGAATATATATATATATATATATATAGTTAAGTTTAATTTGTTTTAGTTTTTAAAGTTTAAATTTTTGTTTTAAAACAATATCAATTTTAAAAGTGGTATACTTCTGATTCCCTTGTGTTGGAAAAAATAACAACAACAAAAAACTCATTAAACAATATGATTTTTTCTGAACAACAATCAATATTGTTTTGTGCGAATTCTATGAAAACTAGAAGCACTGTGTTTTTCTGTTCTAATTTTTATAAGACAAGTAATACTGCGTTGTTCTGTACGAATTTATCTTTAAGAGTTTGGAGCATTACCTTTTTCAAACCTATCAACGCCTTCTCCTAGACTTTCGATTATACCAGCACCTTCGTGGCCTAGGACAGTTGGGAATGACCAATTTTTGTCACTTCCATGCTGCATATGAACGTCTGAATGACAAAGGCCAGCTGATGTCATCTGAAAATATAATTGCATTATATGTAAGGTAAAATTGTACACAATTTTGTGTTAAGTGCAATTTTTTACGAAATGAAACCAATTATATGTAAAGCACCGTTATGAGAATTCCGCAGAATTATAATGAATTAAGAAAGTAAATTTGTTTCACAAGTAAACGTTCTTATATTACACTCGTGGAAATTAATAAAGTATTTACATGTGTTGTAGATGGCTCAAAATATCTTCAGTTGAGAAATATGCAGTGGAGTTATAAAAAAAATCTATAACCTGAATAAAAATTAATCTCTGTAACGCTCAATAAAGACTTAATTGGGAAATACAACGATATAAGGGACCATCCATAAATTATGGCAAATTTTTTAAAAATATTTTTATACCTCTTTGGCATGGAATGTCATATCTTACCAAATGCTATATTACATCAACGAATGCTAGAAGATTACAAACAAAATACGCCACAGATCGTGTTCCAAAATCTTTACTATTATAATACTTTAATTGCTTGTTTCACAGTACCTCGTATGGATAAAAATGATTAGAAAGGTACTGATTTTGATGAAAAATAGGAAAAAATATGAAAATTAAATAAATAAATATTTAACCAGTCTACTTAAAAATTTTATTTTAACCAAAATATGTGATGCCCCACTTCTTGTTGAGTCCTCCCTATCGCTTGTCCTAAACTTTAATTTGAGGATGGTCCCCAAAACGAAAAATCTACCACCATATAAAAAATAACAATCTAAATTTGTAGTTCAATTTTTGGACCGTACTTTTGTGTTCAAGGTACTCTCCATATCTAGTAGTTGCACGATTGTAATTGAATAACTTTAATGATCCCTCAGACTATTTTCAATCTATTAATTTGAAAACACAATTTCTTACAATTTTGTGATTTTTTCCGAAATTTAATAGATTACTAATAATTTCACTTTATTGCGTATATTAATGAAATGTTTGAAGCTTAAAAAAATATAAATGATTGTGGTAGTAGATTTTTGAAATAGTTTTTATTTAAAATATAGTTAGAGGCAGAAAATTGCATTATGTTTTACGGTTTTTGAAGTTTATATTATACTTGTTAAATTTGTGTCAGGGCATTACGCTTTATCAATGATGTAAGCGTATCACTGCTAATAGATATAATACCCAAGTATATGATCTGAATAAGTCAAACATAATATCGTAGTTAATAATAATACCAAGAAACTGAAGAGGTATTATACTTCCTTAAAAACTTCATTGGACTCAAAAATATAAAAATGGTAATAAAAGTCGACAAGTTTCAAGCATTCAAAAACAGATGTCATTTCTTTAGACTTGTCAAACTTAAATGCCTCTCAAGTTTTGGGAATGTTTTTTTTAAACTATGGCTTTACTTTACGTCTGACAAGTCTAGAGAGTGGGTGACTATTTTTTGAGAGCTTGAGACTTTTATAATCATCTTCATATTTTCCTAAGGCAATTAAATTTTTAAATCAAAAAAATTTCGTAGTATTAGAGTTTATAACAGTAGACATAATTTGACAATATTAGCTTGTTTGTTGCTAGCTCAGTATTCGAAATAATAAAAAAAAAACCACCATTAGAGTTGTTCACTTCGTTTTTAAAGTATGGTTTTGAGTAAAGATTCCATCCACATACCTAGCTGTAATAATGTTTTTTTAGAAAAAAAATCACTGTGAAATTTCACATACTCTAACTCGAACTTCTCCTTTTTTTGGAACATCTACTTCGACTTTTTCAATGGAGTATTGTTGTCCCACTTCCCATACAACTGCAGCTCGGCAGGTGATTGGCTGAAAAATAATTTTGATTATGTTTCATCGAATTATTTTTGACATTAAAAATTTGAGTTCTAAAGACACTAGCTGGAATAAAATTTTCGCTCGTCACTATTTTGCATTCCTGAAAAGAATGAACCTGAAATTCGAAGCATATTTATAGCAATGATAATTATTTCAAATCAAAATATGTTTGTCTTTTAATGTTTTAATGTTTCCAAAATCAATGGTTTCGTAAGTGAAAAGTGAGTGACTCAGAATTCTTTGTTCAAATTAGAAGAAAAAGTCGTTGCTTGAATTCGAAAGACTTCTACTCTTCGCTTCAATTAGCCCCTTAACGATCGATTAATTTTCAAGAAAACAGTCATAAAAGTGTCGATTTTGCCAAATGCATGTAGTTGATTAGTGCTGACATCCAGTTTAAAATAAACTATCTACAATTACCTAGAAAATATCCTGGTACTGCCATCTGGTGAGTAAAATGAGAAATAAAATGTTTTCGGGTTTAAAAAAAATGAATTAGTTTTATTCTTATTGGCACGTTACTACTGAACACTTCAGCCCGGAAATTTAAGGGGAGCGAAAAATAGAGGGCGAAAACTCACCCCGTCATTTTCACGCGAGCGAGAAGGAAGGGATTAAATCCCTGGATCAATAAGGCATGATAGTCTGATTCAGTCATATGCATGCCTGTTTTTCAGGCAGATGGGTGCGATTGTTCTTGTTTTCCAGTGACACCATCTATGGCCAAGAATTCGACTTCCGTCACAGTCATACGTCACACCCGCTTATAGGGCGGGCCCATTCATACATCCATTCATTCATCCACAGATCTTAATTTTGACTTGAATCAGAGAACGATCGATCTCCAATCCAGTACCCCTAGAGGTATTGATTTGTTATGGGAACATGGAGGACTTTGCGACTCGACAGATTTAACGTGCATCAGTCTCCATTTACTAGACGGGGAGTCTTCGGTCAGCGGGGTTCGAACCCACGAACTATCGGACATGGCTCCCTACCGACCAGGCTATCCCTGCCCAGGCACGATAACCTAAACGTGCAAATTGAAACTCAATTTTTCTTTTATGTATCCGACTACTTTCGACAATGTTTTTGAAAGCAATAAAATAAAATTTAGAAAAAAACGAGTTTATATGCTTTATTGTGCGCAAGAACTCATAAAACTAGCAAAAAAATTATTAATAATTATTATTTTTAAACGGCTACTTTAGGTTAAAATAAAGCATTTTTTGCATATATGCTAAGCAGTGAAAAAAGTTCCATCACCCAAAACAAAGAATCCTTTGAGGATTTTATTAAGAACGCTATCAAGGCTATGTTTTGAGCTATTATCTTAAAAGCAAGTACTACTGAGTAAGGCATCAATGTCGCTAAAAAAAGCAAATTTTTAACAATGCGAAAAATTATTCATAAGAAATGAAATTCTCCTTTTTTTTCTTATTCTGTTGCTCAAAACATGAGCGCCATAATCATAAACACTCATGAATAATTTCAAAAATTATTTTAAAAACAAGCAATATATATAAAAGAAAATTACTTAGGCTAACAAAGAAAAATTTTATTTTAGTTACTTTTTATTAAATAATTTTTAAAAAAATTATCTCTCACATAAAACTAAAACTAATCAATTAAATTTATTTAATTAGTTAATATTTGAAAAAACTGTATTAACAACAAGTGTCATCCACTGCAAGTTTAAAAAAATTATTTGAACTTGAATAAAAAGTATTCTATTCTTGGATGAATAAAAAGTATTCTATTAATGATTTGAAATTTGAACAAGATATATAAATGCATATAGGGAAAGTGTGATCTAATAGTAGAAATTGAGAAAAAAGAAAGGTGCGTGGTAGCTAATAGAACCAAATTAAATTTGGTTGAGAAAAATCTGGAAAACCAAATTTAATTTGGTTTTCCAGAGTCGATAAAAGAGCACTTTGATAAAACGGTAGGATCAAAGTGTAAATCAGTATCTGAAATTGTAAGGTTATTACTTAGTTAAAAATGTTATTTTATAATCAAAGGATTGAGTTCTTGTTTTTATCATTAGAAACAAAATTCTGTTACAATTACTGACTTTAGACAATTGTTATATAATGCTAAGAGTTATCACTGAAAAAAAAAACTGATTGTATACAGACATGGAGGCAACAGTCTACAATTGTTTACTAAGAATTAAACGAAGAACTTATGATGTTACTGTTTAATGAAAATCCATTTTAAAAATAAATAGTGTACATTGTTTTTAAAAAAGGAAATCTTATTTTTTTTTACTGTACAATAAGTTATACTTTCTCAAGAATTATATTGCTAAATCGTACAACTTTTTTTCTTATCTTTTCTTAGCTAATTGAATGTATTCGTGTCACGCGATTTTCTTATCCTAGAGATTAAGAATAAGTTGATGTCAGAAATTAAATATTTACTTAATTTACCTGATACATTAGCCAAAGAGTGTAATTAATTAGGTTACATAAAAAAATTCCCATAAGTTTATGCACTCTTTATGTTCATTTTTGTGCAAACATTTTCAAATGGTAATATTATCTAGGTTATGCTGATACAAAGATAAAATTCTACACGAAGTTCACCCAGGAGTTAAAGTATATGCATATTTGTTTAACTGATAAGTAATTATCATTTAACATTCAGAGCATTAACCTCATAAAACTGAGCATAACTTTTATTTTAAGTAAGGAAAATATTTGAATTTAATAAATCACTCAAAATTTATTAAAAAAATTTAAATAATCTTTAGCAATTTTAAATTTTAATTGGAAAATAAAATTTAAATAAGAGATGTTCAGACTTAAAAAATATTAAATTTATTTTCTGTTGCAATTAGTGCATTTTATATGCATAAAATCTGTTTACAAGTGAAATTTATTTGCTTGTAAAAAAGATAGTTTAATATCAGTGTGGTAACTAATGGTACTCAAAATATGAAATGCATCAGTATAAAATTTTAATATTTATACTAAAATGCATACAAATCAAAAATGCGATAGAATGTTTTGGTTACTCAGAAATAATTCTAGCAATAGTTGGGTATTATATTAGGTAATATTTTATTAGTTAACTACAAACGCAGATATTAATTAAAATGCTTAAAAAAAAGATGTTTTGTCAGAAACTTACTGACTTTTTTTCTATTTAAGTACGTCTTCAACCTAACACACTTCACAGTCCGTTTTAAAAGGATGACTCAATCATACATCCATCCATTCATGCATCCACGGATCGTAATTTTGACCTGAACCAGAGGACGATTAATCCAGAGGTATTGATTTGTTACGGGAGCTTGGAGGACTTCGTTGCCCGACAGGTTTAAATGTGCCAGTCTCCATTTATTACACGGGGAAGGCGACTGGAATAAGACTCATGTCCTTTTGGGCCTAACGCCCTACCAACCACTAGTAACTCCTTTACTAGTAATGCAGTTATGCACACAGACAGAAAAGAGTAAAAAATTCTGCCAAAACTACTGTATTAGTATGGTAATGAAATTTCTGATACAGAAAGAAAAACCTATATCTTAAAAAAAAAAAAAAAAAAACTGAGTAAGAAATGAACAGTTTACATAACAGTAACTCATGTTAAAAAAATTTTGGAATACAAAAATTTAGTTCAGTAAGCTTGAAATGTTACATAAAATAGAAGTGATAAAAATATTGTAGAACAATTAAATAGATGCAATACAGTAATATTTAGACATTCTCACCTAAAACTTATACAGAATATTTAAAATATATCTAAATGAGCAAATTTAAATATACAAACTAATTTAAATATTAGCACCTTGCCCTTTTTGTAAAAATAAGCCGCCATCCTTAAAAACACTGCATTTTTATTTTATTTTTCCAGGAAAAGATTGTTTTCTTAACCAGCTGTTTTAATGAGAAGTCCATTTCTGATGTATTTCGTTATTGTTATTTATTTAACTTTTAATTTCACTCCTTTAATTTAGTAAGATTTTTCTTATTATTTAGTAAGATTTATATAGCTAAAAATTCACATGAGATTCAGCCTTAAAGATATCAACATTTTTTATTGGGGATTTTATTATGAATAAGTTAAAAATTAATGAATTTCTTAGTGATTTTAAGCTATACCATTAATTTTTTTAAATAAATATCTTTTTATTTAAAAATGCACCTTTACATGTTTATTTCCTCATAACTTTCAGTTTAAAACTTAAAAATAAGTAAATGAGAAGTCCATTCTTGATGTATTTCGTTATTGATATTTATTTAACTTTTAATTTCATTCCTTTATTTTAGTAAGATTTTTTTTTATATTGTCTAGTTAGACAGCTAAAATTCGCACGAGAGAGATTCTTAGAGATTTTTACATCTTTTATTTGGGAGGGGGTAAATAAATCAATGAATTTTTTAGTGATTTTAAGTTTTTTTTAATAAATACCTTTTTATTTAAAAATGTTCCTTTAAATGTTTATTTTCTCATAACTTTCAGTTTAAAATATAAAAAAAGTTTTTAAGTTTTTCATCAAATAATCCCTTTTTTTTAAGTTTACAAAAAAAATTTATACACAGAGAGTGCCTTTAATTATTTTTCAAAAGCTTGAACTTTTTCTGTTATTTTGATAATGAGTGAGAATTACTTTGTGAAATATACACATAAAATAGCATAAAAGGGTTATTGTTGTAAATTATAAAAAGGCTAAATTGAGGACCATTCAGTTATTACATAATGTTACATATTTTGATAAATTTGTAAGTGATTGCCCTTTTAAATCTCTAAGTGTCCTTTTTTGCGAGTAAGTGCCTTGCTCTCTTTTATTCCTAGGGCAAACTTAGATATATATTTCAGAACATTGTTTAATTAATATTAGTAAAGAAAAGAGAGTTAGACATTTATGGATAATTGTTTAGATGCAAGTTTATCTGTATACAAATTAAATAGAAAATATTCTTTTAGGAAATTTTGTGAGGTAGCCAAGTTAACTGCTGATCTTTGTTATCAACCTGCCTAGATATTTAAGTTCCGTAAATGATAATTAATGCTAAGACTAAAAACGAACAGAAATACAGAAAACTTTCTATACATAGANGAGTTTAAATTAAATATTATCATGTTTTTAGGGCATGAATCTGAATTGAACAACCTGATAATGCTCACTCTGGTTATTGTTTCCGTTTTTAAAAGCGCTATATGTTGAGCCACCTCATGTGACATTTGCCATGTGACATTTTTAGCAGCAATGATTGGTCTATTTTCTAGTGTTGCCATTCGGGGAGTTGTAATGAGGCCTTTTTTTATCGCCGTGTAAGAGAAATATATATATAGATAATTTGATTATCAAAGATGAATTTATAAAAGTTTGTCACTTACTTAATGGATAACCGAACATTAAAAAGAAAACATTTCTCTTTCACTTTTTATTACGCTAAGTTCATTTCCTCTGTATGTAGAATAATTTAGTCCATTATATAAGTATTTTCGAAGTCTGGATTTTGTTCTTTACTTTAAGCTTACATTAAGAGCTAAAATTGTCCTTTGTTTATATCAGCACTTTTGGCTTTTCTTTTAATTTCAATCATTTTTTTGTTTCAGCGTAAAATGTATAGAAAAATTTCTGAAAAATTGTAATAAATTTCTCGAAAGTTGTTGATAAAAGGGAAAAGAATCGGCTTTTATAGTCAAATATTTTCTCGTACAAATGTTTTCTCCCCAATAAAAATAAATATATATAAGCTAAACAAATTGTGAGATGATTGTAAGGAAAAAAAAAGTTATTGCGTTTTTGAAAAAAGCGAAAGTTGTAACCTATACATAAGTAGAAAATTTCAAATTAAAATCAACTTTCCTGTAAATTGTAAAGATATGAATCATGAGGATGAAATTTTGACTATTTCAGAATGTAAAAAGTCAGGGATTTATTTCAACTAAATTCAGAGAAAATTGTTCAAAAGTCACGTTTTAAAGATGCACAGCCCCATTAAACTTAAACAATATTTTATTAAAAAAAGTAAAAGTATCGAAGTAAAAGTTATGGTTTATTCAAATTCAACTTAAACTTTTTCTCTGAAAAGCATATTTAATTACAATAAAATAATGTTTTATATACTTTAAAAGTCATAATTATTTGTGGAATCTTCTTTGATTAAATAAGGATTCAGACTTTGAAATCAAAAGTTAGGTATTGATAAGCAAAAATTTTTTTATCATAAAAATTAAGCTCACTTTAGAAGAGCATTTGTACTTAGACTGGGAAATAAAATACTTCTAATTTCTGGAAAAATAACAAATAAAAAAAAAACCGTGAAAAAATAATAAGTTTTAGAATTCGCAAAAAATCGTAGCAAATTTGAAAACACGTGAAAATAATAACAAATTTGAAAAATCTCGAAAATAATAACTTAATAATTAATGTTGAATAATTATGTTGTATTTGTTAAAAAAAATGGATTTGGGGACAATACAGAAAGTGATACAAAAAAAAACATAAATCTTACAGAAAAATATTATCAGAACGACACACAAAAATTTATAAATTAATTTGCATGCAAAAACTGTAAACATACTGTAACGTATCATAAGCTATATCAAGAACTATTCAGTTTTTCTTTTAAATAAAAACTTTTATTAACAAACACAAACATTAAGAAATATGCAATACCCGTAACGGGATAGTGAAAACATCATAAACAACTAGAAAACCCGTAACGGGATATAAGGAAACTCAAATTCCACAATAAAACTAATCTAAAAAGAATCAACAACTCTGTCGTTCTAAATATTGACTTCTAATTTAATCGTCTGCTTTTATTTTTAAGTTTATCTCTTTATGCGTTTACTTTATTTTAATTATGATTTTGCAAACCCATTATTTCTTTAATATTTTTAGACTTTACAATCGTCTGCTTTTATAAATTCTTTAATATTTTTAAACTTTACAATACTTTTAGTTTAACTTTGAAATTATAATCAAAATATTTTCTTAAAGTATTTCAATCCATCAATTGTATTACACTTTAAAATTAGAGCTAATATCGCTACTTTAATTTCATCTGTTGCAAAGTAACAAACAGTATACTGTACCTTGCCAGCTGTTGCCATCCTTGAGTGAGTGTTCTGAAAGAAATATTCGAAACACTGTTATTAATATATATTATATAAAATAAAAAAAGTAACAATATAAAATAGTTCTACAACGAATTACGTAAAATAGAGGAAAACAGCTAATTCAAATACAGGCGTAATAAGATTTGTTACCTTTCTTGTTCCATGTAAAACGTGGATGAATTATGTTTAAGTAATTATTTCTAACCATCTTTTTTAATTTAAGGTAAAAAGTGATGTTATGCGTATTATTTTATGTTAGCCTATTTACACCGGCCACAAAAAGTGGTCTGCATATGAAAAGCACTGATGCGAAAAAAAGCACAGATTTGTTTTCAACAAATGTATATTTTTCTCTTTGACAGTCCAGAGAAGTAGTGCACATTGTTCCACTTAAGCTTTATTGATGTTAATATTTAAAGTGGTTATAAAATGCATTCGTTAATATTTTTATCTTCATTTAATGAAATTGTTCTAAAAGATATTAACCACCTCTACACATAAATAAATTAAAACACTTTTATTTCGGTATTTAAAGAAGCTGCGTTGTTGAAAAAAATCATGCTAATAAAATGAAATTGAAATGTTATATCACTATTAATGCAAAGAATCTTAAAAAGGAAGTGTAAAATATTAGCAGCTGTGACAGTGCTTGAAATTCAGATTCAAATATAAGTGTTTGTACCATTATTACAATATAGCAGACAAAACTATTTTAATTTTCCTAAATAAATCTTAGAAATGAAATATTTGTTCCACCACTTTTTCTGTTTTTTGATAAAACGAATAATTTTTTAAAAAGATTTTAGGCAAAAATGAGTTGAGAACGAATTTTAATTTGTGGTACTTAAATTATTTTTCGATATTTTATTTAATTTTTAATATCAAAAAACAATTTTTCTTCCGCATATAAAAATAGTTGAAATAAACAAAAGAGTGATTAGGGAATTTGAAGTTTTCCCTGCTATACGTTTTCTTAAGAACGTTTTTTTTTTCTTAGGTTGGATTCTGTGTTGCGAGTTTTAGAAACATTATAAAAATTTTAAAATAAAAAAGATCATAGTGAAAATATTAAAATACCTATTCAAAATACAATGAAATATCTTTTTTCAAAGATGAACGATAAGAACTCTAAGAATTTAAATAACTTGATTTGCATTTCTGTAGTTTAAAACTAACCCAACTTAGTTCTAAATTTTTACATTATGTATTTTATCATTCAGCGTAAATTTCTGAATTCTTTAAATCTCTTATGCTATGTGTCACGTTAAATATGTTTAATTTTGTGCATTATAATTGCATTTTTTTTCTTGTACTTAGTTTAAATGTCTGATTTTACTGTGCTTCAAACTTACAATTATGAATAACAATAGACGAATATAAAACTTATTTTAATTTTTAAGCACATATTGTCTTTCATCATCCATTTTTACAAATTAAATTATTTAACACGAAAAAAAAAATTTTAAATATGTAAATCTAATTTTTTTGCAAATTACACTTCTAAAAGCACTTTTTAAACGCATCTTCAATTAAAATGTTTATTCAGCGCGTTTTCAATTAAAATAATTACAAAAATAATGTTTTATTATTCTTTTATGATATGTGCCGTTGATTTTGATAGTGAAACAGTTCTTTTTTCCTAAGTTGAGATATTTAAGGGTTAACTTTTGAATGGATTTAAAAATATGGATGAAGGTTCATCAACTTGGGTATTTGTTTTTTACACTACAATTTGATTTAACTTCCATATGCAGTGATGATTATTAAAATTGTAAAAAGAAATAAAAATTTTTAGCTCCTAATAGACTTATTCCACTTTCAAAAATAACGGTTCATATGACTGAAACAATACTCTTTCAACCGTACTAACGAACTATACAGCTTATTAAGAGGCAAATACTATTTTCACAATGTTCCATCAATGATAATTTATATGAATTTCAATTATTGTTTTTTTTTTTTTTTTTAAACTCTTTACTTTTTTTTAAGCATTATCATCTAGATGTGAATTATTTTATTGAAAACTTATTGTTATAATGGCTTTGAATTTGGAAAAATATTTAAAAGTAGAGTTGACTTACTTTTCAAAAATAGGAGAAACACGAGGGTTAAGAAATCTGCCCTAGGTACACCAGGAATCACGTGAAGGCGTTCTTTTTATTTGCTGTCTACGATATTATATCACTCGCTTATCACATTATGCTTTCTTTCATTTTTGTTAAAATTTTGCTTAAACTTTATTTTCTCATTCAGCTTTGATTTCTATAGTTGAAGGTCAAGTTTAGAACAATTCAAGTGCGATAAAGCTTTTGTGCTTTATCAGCTTTCCTTAAGGTCTTTCAATCTCTTGTAGATAAAAAAAATTGCTCTGAAGATAGCTTTAACAATAGCATTAACTGGAATTTTAGTAAAGTGGACACATTATCGAATTTCTTTTCTTTTCAATGTATAAAATAAATATTTTTTTTTATAATATTTCTCTTCTTAATATAAACACAGACTCGTTCGACAAATTTTTTAATTGTTGTCGTTCGCTTTCAACAAAATAATCACGTGGCGTAATCCTCATTGAGCAAATAAATCCCAGATAGCTTAGTTGTCATCGACATAAAATTAATCAAAGCTACAGTGATGTTCATCTGAAAGATTCTTTTAAACACCTTTTCCAATATATATTAACACCTTTAAAATTAATATTGAACTTTCGTATTATTTTGTGATTTTAATTATTAATATATATATATATATATATATATATATATATATATAAGTAGCACATAATATTATATAACATCAGAAAATCGGTAAAATCTAACGTTATCTTGCACAACTTCTAATATTAGAAAGATACAAAAGGTCGCTGTTTACTCAGCCTTATATAATNGAACTCTGCGTTTGAGGTTAGTAACGCACAAAACAGCCAATCAAAATTGAGAACGCATGTGTGTGAAAAGGTAAAAATTTTTAATAATGCTGTCAAAAAATACAAAATACAAGCTGACTTCAAATAAAGCTCAGAGGACTTCGAATCAAATAATTAAGAAAACTCTACTATTACGTTTATAAAAGGGAAGATTTATTAACTCAACCACAAAATTATAACATCGCTATTCCAATAAAAACCAATCTCACACTTGTTACGTAAAGATATAAAAAGATCGAACAGAACGATTATTTATGCATACGATTATATATGATTATTATGAACTAAACTTTATGCAGACGATTGTTTATGACGTCATTAGATAAAAGTGTCATTAATGCAATATTATCCAGTGTTTATTAATAATTTTGAGTGGCAATGTAAAAAGATAGTTGTTCCAAAGTTTTATAATAAAATGTTTGTTTTTTATTAGTATTCAGTATGACATAAAAATTAAATTGCTTAGTTTAATTTGCCGAATTTCAGTTACATATGTTTTAATTATATAATTTGCTTTTTGTCTGATTGAAGCTAAAATATTTTGTCAGTTGACAGTATTGAAGTTAATTGGGCAATTACTTTCAATGGTATTTGCTTTTTGAAATATTACTCCGCATCAACTTATTAATATTACATGTTTCAATTTGTTTGCCATATTATAAAGTTCTTTTTTTCATTAGGTTTCAATTTTTTTCAGTTTAAAATTTAAATTACAGGGGTGGGGGATGAAGCACTGTATAGGGAACTTCCGGCATCCTATAAGATCATCAATGATTTGAGTTAGGCTCTGCCACGCGTGCTTCGGATACGGAGATTAATCTCCGGCTAATGCCCTATAGCAGTGTTTTCCAAACTTGTGACTTTTGTGTAGCCTTTCTAAATTTTTCGTAATGCTGTGTGCCACTAATAAAAAAATGAATGTATTTTTTTCTATCAAAAATTTTTACAGAAGTTTAAAAAAATCACAACTGGCTGTTGACACCACTAATTATTAACTAATTATTAACACCACTAACTCTGCAAAAAAATAGCCACGGTTAGCTTTGTTTTTAAATAAAATTTTTGAAATTTTTCTTTTGTTATCGCATAAAAACCCGTACCCCCGCTAAATTATTCCGGTTCCCCTAGGGGTACGCGTACCACACTGTGGGAAACACTGCCCTATAGTAATGTGTCAAATAATATTGCTTCCTCGCTTTATATAAGTTTATAATATTGTTTGTATTAAAATTGCTTTATATAAGAAGTTTATAATACTGATAATAAGCACCTCTGACTTCTTACAATCCTATCATATTCTCTTTATGTGATGTTGCTGCAGAAAAATTGCCAGCTAATCTCCAGCAAAACGACTTTAATTCTGTTCGCGAAGCAAACAAAAATGTAATTGCGTAGCAATTATCGGGGGTTGGCGAGCGGCAGCGAGTAAGGGGGCGGAGCCCTCTAGTATATATATATCTATAAATATATATATATACAAGTAAGTATGTATATGCAAGTATATAATTTCCTCCGTTTCTCTCTTTTTTCTTTTTATCCTTTGTGTATTTATTGTGCTACATATGCTGTTGTTGTTGTTAATTTATGTCGCACTAGAGCTGCACAATGGGCTATTGGCGACGGTCTGGGAAGCATCCCGGAGGATGATCCGAAGACATGCCATCGCAATTTTGATCCTCTGCGGAGGGGATGGCACCCCCGCTTCGGTAGCCCGACGACCTGCACGTGAAGTCGAGCACTTTACGGACCAATACCGCACACCCGAGGACCAATACCGCACACCCTCGGTCCCTACTCAGACTGATCCAAGTGGTCACCCACCCGCACACTGACCGCAGCCAGTGATGCTTGACTTCGGTGATCTTCTGGGAACCGTGTCTTAACAATCAGTCCACTGCGGGACGTGCTACATATGCATATACACAAGTAGAATGCATGTATGCATTCGCTGCTCGCTTATACTTATATATATATATATANTATTGCAGCCCATGAGCGATATATATATATATATATATAAGTATAAGCGAGCAGCGAATTCAAATGTACTTACACGTACAGAAATCTTTCAAAAATGATTTTCAATTTTTTCGTAATAAGATTGCCAGATTACAAAAAATGAAAACCGAAGCGTAAGTAGATTGATATTTTATGTCGTGTTCTTACTGCTGTACTGAAGCGCGTTTAATTTGTTAGTTACCTTGGATTGACCGGAAAATGGATGTGCGCAAGGTAATAATATTATATTGGATATTTTAAAGTTTATAATTAATAGGGTTGATATTTAATTTCACAATTCTAATGATTTTAGAAAATTAACAATTATTTCCAAAGAAGAAATGCTTTAGCGCTTAATATTATCTAACATTAACTTACTTTCGTTTTCAATTTTTTTCTGTTTTTAATTCGTTTTTCTAATTCCGTGTGTTTGGAAGTTGCTGTTTGAGTCTATTGTATTGTTAACAGAAATAATAATTGAGCCCCTGAAAAAATTTGTGCAAAACGAGAAAATCAGGTTTCTTTTTTTTAAAATAATTGTTAATTTTCCAAAATCATTAAAATTGCGTAATTAAATATCAATCTCATTAATTAAAAACTTCAAATTATTCAGGATTATATTATTAACTTGCACACATCCGGTTTTAGGCCAATCCAAGGTAACTAACAAATCAAACGCGCTTCAGAACAGTAGCAAGAACACGTGATAAAAGATCAATCTATTTACGCTTCTGTTTTCCTATTTTGTAAACTGGCAATCTTATTACGAAAACATTTTAAATCATTTTTTAACGATTTCTGTACGTTTAAGTTCATTTGAATTCGTTGCTCGCGTATACTTGATATATATACATTCTACTTGTGTATATGTTACCGTTAAAGTATGAAATCCGTTATTTTATAGAATACCTAGTTATTCCATGAAATAACTGATCGTGTCCGTTAAAGTGTAAAACTCTCTTGTATTTCATGGTTTAACTAGTTATTTCATAGAATAACGATCTGCAACCCGTTAAAGTGTGAAATAATCTATATCATATATCTCGCACGACAAATACATTTACCTTCCACCCCTACTGCATTTATTATTAGATTTATTATTATTCGAAGATTATGTTTCAGAAGATGAAGTTGAGCAGAAAATCTGCAAATTGTGTTTTGATAAACTTAATGTTCAAAGAGAAAGACAAAAATCAGAAAAAAGTTTAGAGATTCAAGCGAAAAAGATGAAATTAATGTCGGATAAATCTCATTCTGAAGCCTCTGTGGGGTTTACCGTCCGTGCCTGAAGTTGACAGAGGAAAAGGTGATACCAAATCTATTTTAGCTATCATCATAAAAATAACCGAAGAAGGAATTTTCCAATTGGGCACAAGAAACGGCCGCATAAAACAATTTTTTTCCCGATCCCAGATCAGTGTCTGCGAACAAAAAATTAATTAAAATCGAAGAAGTACTGGATGTCGAAATATAGCTCCGGTCGGTTGTTACAGCTCAAAGTTTAGGTACTGGTCAGGGATTTAAAAAATGTTCGTGTAAAACCCAGTGTGTCAACAAAAAGCGTTTTTGTTTTAGAAATAATGTTCTTTGTAATACCAAGTGTCATTTTAGTAATCCTTGTTGCAACAAATGATTTCATGGTACGTTTCCAAAAATACAATTTATACGCTGCATAAATTAGATGAATTGTTTATTTTACACTTTAACTGTCTCTCATTAGTTAATTTATAGAATACCTAGTTATTTCATAGAATAACTAGTTAAAGTGTCAAATTAATAACATATTACACACTTTAACGGACACGATCAGTTATTGGAATAACTGAATATGATGGAATAACTAGGTATTCTATGAAATAACTGCATTAAACACTTTAATGGTAACATATATGCTTATGTAGCAAAATAATTAAATACATAAAGGATAAAAAGAAAAAAAGAAAGAAACGAAGGAAATTAAGAGTTTTTTTTTCCATGTTTTTTCTCTCTTTCTTTATATATATATATATCTGAAAATCAATTCTCAAAAAACTAAACTTCTAAATTTAAAATTTTAGAAAATATTTCTTAAANATATATATATATATATATACACTTCTCGTATCTTTAAATCGTGACACTTTCTCTTATACTAAGAATTTTTCAATGCAATTTTTAAGCTATAAAGAGATACTTTAACGCAATGATTATCAAACTCTTTATACCTAAGAACCAAATACTGAAAAAAATTCTTGATAAAATTACGGTATAAAGTACCGGCACTTTGGGTGCACCAGTAAAATTTATTTCTTTTAAAAGTGTAAGCATTCGAAAACTTCTTAAAAAAGAATTACCTGTTACTTTTTAAAATAAAATGATTAGGCAATTTTAAAATAATTTATTTAAGAGTGCAATCACTTAAATTGACATTAATGCTAAACTTAAGAGCTGAGCCGATTTGGTGAACATTGTTTGTACTATTTAGATTGTCCTGTATCACAATTCAGTAACCTATACAGTTCAGTGTTTTGAACAAGTAAAATAACTTCGCATTTATTACTTCTAATTGTGCATATACTTAAGTTTAAATATTTTTTTCAAGAACAGTTCATTTTTTTTTAAATCCAAGTGATCGTTCCTTTAGTTATGATAAACATTTTTTCAAATAATTCTTACATTAAATTATGCAAAATAAATATTTTATAAAAAAAAATTACCTTTATTTTTTATTCGAAAAATTTCGACTTTTAAGGAAAATTACATAGGGAAACAATGGCCCATTACGGGGTCAGGTGAGGGGAGCGAACTGGGTACGGTATCTAGAGAAATGTGGTCATTGGCACTGCTATTTATTTAAGAAGCCCTTCCCCTCTTAACCGAACTCAACTGAGGAAAAATTCTAAATATACTTTTAATCCTCTTTATTTAATTTTCACAAATAAACCATTGATAGATGTTTACTCGATTTGGCACTTCTTATATATTGCGAGATGACCCGAGTTCGAATTCCAGAGATAGCTGGTATTTTCATTCCGCCGCCCCCCCCCCTCGCACCGACCATAGTACAGACGTAAAATACCCTCAGTAGTAGACGGTTAAAGTCCCCTTTTCACAAGGCTAACCGTGGGAGGTTTTCGTGGCTTTTCTCTCCATGTAACGCAAATGCAAATTAGCTTCATCAGACAGTCCTCCAAGAAAACAAATTTCTTCCAATACTTGATCCAGAAGCTCACTTGTCTTCGGGATTGGGTTCAAAGTTACAAGGCGTCGGAGTTAAACATAGTCGTAAACTCAAAAATTAGGTCGATTGTTCAACGATGGTTATGAAATGAAAGATGTGATGCTCCAAATTTGAAAAAATATTAATAGTATATACGTCTTGTTAAAGAAATTTATTTTACAAAATTACACACTAAAGGCAGATGTTAGTTTCGGTCAATGTAATCTTTTCTATATAGCATTTATTTGTTAGTCGCAAAATGAAATTGATTATGGTTGAGTAATATATATATAAAAAAATGTTGTTAATTTTATAGTTGCTGGCAATATGCTTTCTTGAAGAAAAAAAAAACAGATATTATAAAATCTGAAAATATTTAATGGCCCTTTAGCCCTTCAAACCAACATCTTTTTTTGCTGATGAACAATACTCATGCTCTTTGCAGCATGACAAGCATCCAAAAATATCAACTCATGGGCATATCACAGTTTTTCTTCATTTCAGAAAAAAAAAACATTTTTAAGAGTCAGCGTTTCATTTTAATACAATTTTAGGTGACTAAATTCAATTCTTACTACAGCCGAAAGAATTCTTACAGATTCAAAGCAGTAGTCAACGCCATCTTTGCACATTTGAGCCTAAGTTTCGGCCACACTTTTCACTTCCTTAGAGTTCACAACTCAGTTGTTCAGAACTGTTTATCCATAATAATTCGCCAATAAAATTAAATTTGAGGTGAAAATTTTGCCAAATAAAATTTTCGTACTGTTTTCAACATCGCGTTGTTATCACATAAATATCATTTTTTCATCTAATTTTCTACTTTTTTTTAAAGTTATGCACTAACAATTTATCTTCTTATTGATTTGAAGGTTAAGTTCGGAACAATTTATGTGCTATAAAGTACGATTAAGGCCGGGATAACCTTAATCGTATTTTATAGCAGTCCAAGAGATCATGGCTTCGATCCCCGCCGACGGAAGACTCCTCGTGTAGTAAATGGTGACTGATGCATGTTAAATCTGTCGAGTCGCTAAGTCCTCCATGTTCCCATAACAAATCAATACCTCTGGGGGTACTGATCTTGGAGTTTCCCTGTCTTCTGGATTGGTTCAAAATTACAAGGTGACGGAGTTGTAAACCCAAAATTGGGTATCCTGTTCCACGACGGATAAAATGAAAAATAAAATATCTAATATTTTATCTCTCTTTTTTCAAACCAAATATGCTATTATGCAATACCGATGCCCTAACAATAAATTACTAGCTGTTATTAGTGTCCATTTATTGTTATTAGAGTCCATACATTAATATTCGTCAATCGGGTATCAGAAGGACGTATACGACCACTCTCTCAGGGAGAAGCTCCATATTAAGTGCGCCAACGTCACCCACCCTAGTAAGAAGGACATATAGTACAAAGAAGAAGGAAAATACATCCATGCCTCTGACCGGGATTCGAACCTGGGACTTTTCTGACCTGAGGTCAGCCCTCTGACCACCATATAAGCCAGTCAATATAAGGGTTAAGACAAAAATATTCAATAGCAAAAAATAACGAAAACTATGTAATAGCTATGAAATATATTTTGTAATTTTATTCTATTTTAAATAGTTTTTGGTTTTCAAAAGTTTTTAAGTTTCAGCTATTTAAATTGTTCTTATTTTTTACTTTGATATCTAGTTGAGTACAAATTATGCTTTATTGTAATTATAAAAATGTTTTATAATTTTTTTTCATGGCTACACAGTAAACTTCCATCTAATTAAATACAGGGTTTTAGCTTCAATATATATTTTTAAAATCTTAGTCAAATTTGCAGTCAAACTAGTATACACAAAAAGGAGTGATCACAATTTAATATTCATGTTAAGAAACAAAATCGATATTTCGAAATAAGTCGAATCACTTTCGAATGTTGTTTTTGTTATTGTAGTTCATTTACGTCGCACTAGAGCTGCACAATGGGCTATTGGCGACGGTCTGGGAAACATTCCTGAGGATGATCCGAAGACATGCCATCAAAATTTTGATCCTCAACAGAGGAGATGGCACCCCTGCTTCGGTAGCCCAACGACCTGCACGTGAAGTCGAGCACTTTACGGTAGCACAGTTTAATGAGGACCAATACCGCACACCCTCGGTCCCTACGTAGACTGATCCAAGTGGTCACCCACCCGTACACTGACCGCAGCCAGTGATGCTTGACTTCGGTGATCTGCTGGGAACCGTGTCTTAACGATCAGTCCACTGCGGGACCACTTTCGAGGGAAAAACACCAAAACCGAACTGATTTCCTGATAAAAGTCAATGGTGCTAAAAAACAGTATTTCTTCCTTTTTAACTGGACCTCTTAAAGGTTTTGATAGTTTCAAAATCAGCTTCCTTAGTTCATCAGTTTTCATTACTAGTTTGGAAACATCTTTAATCTTATTCTAGCAAGTATTCTAAAAATACACATTATGGTTAGAATATAATAAATCAATTAATAAAATGTAAAATATTTTTGCACGGGGAAAAGTTTTAACTGAAAAAAATTTAAATTACAATTTTAAAAATTAAGCAAGGAAAAATACATGCACGTAAAATTCTTTTGGTTTAAAAAATTAAAGTTATAAAAGTAAAATGCACGGAAAAAATACATGTATGTAGAATAGCTTTTAAGAAAATGCAGTTAAAAAATTACATTTATAAAAATAAAGTATAGGGAAAATATATATGCACATAAAGAATAGTCCAGAGAAAAATTGAAAGTTATTAAAAATAAATAGAATGTACAATAACAGAAGTCCTCTAGTTTTGATTTAAAGGAGTACAAAATGATACAAATTTTTCTGAATCATTCAATCTAAAATATAAAAATAATTTAATGAACAAATCCTATGACAATAAAAAAGAAGAACAAGAAACAAAAGTAGCCTCCATTTAGTTCAAATCTCTCAGCCATCATAATATAATAAGAAATAGGGTTAAACCATTTGTAACGTCATTTAATGACAATAGGGAGAAAAAAAACTATGTAAACTCTCGCTAACTTATTTTCAATTACTTTACTTTTAGATGGACTTTAATGATGGTATGACACGTTTATTACAGTTGTCAATTTATTCTTGATTAGTTAGTAGCCAGTTTCTTTCTTTTACACATCCATATTTTTGATTGAAACCATTTAGTTGAAAAAGCCTTGACATATTTTAAACAGAAACTTTTTATATCGTCTGGATTAAATTTATCTGAGATGGCAACAGCACATATCAACCCCGAAATCATCGCTTATGATACATTTTTCACGAAAGGGTTAACGCAGTTTTGTCATAGGTGATGTTTGAAATTCAGGTCAAAAGCATATTTTACATTTTGGAATGAGATTTGAAAGGTTATATTGAGAACAATCGACGCTGAAAAATTTGATGCGTTTTTTGAGTTTTGAAAATTTCGGTTCGCGTGTTTTTGCCCGAATGAATTAAAGTAGTATAAATAAGTATACTAAAATAATATGCAGGAGCAATTCAGTTATTTTTGTAATGATAATAATTTTAATTAATATTTAACGAGTTAAAAATACACATTAGTAATGATATTAAAGCGAAGGGGAAAATAAAGAAGAAAAAAAAGAGAAAAATTAGCATTAAATGAGTTAAACTTAACTAGTACTACCAAGTCTCTGTTTAATGGAGCTCTATTCAACAACGACAGTCTCGATTTAAAGACGAAATGTTTGGTCCCTGCATCTTCATTGTAAAAAATCTTTAATTAAGGACGACTTTATTTTTGTTTAAAAAAGAAATGTTTTACGTTCCAACTTTTTTTTTTCCTCAACGAAGTAATCTTTTAGGAGACGAAAAAAAATTTGGTGGGAATAGAGTAGAAATTTGGAGTAATTGCTGGAGTAATGGTAACAAGTTTTATTTTTCAAAATATAACATTTAAATTTGTACACAATTTTGTGCTTAAATATATAAAAAAAAAAAACCTTTAAATTATTTACCTCTTGTAAAAATCTTTCATTGATTTGAAAATGAAAATTCGTTAAATGTATTGTGTGAACAAGAATTTACAGTTGCAAATTTTGAGTCTTATTTTATACATTATAACTAATTTATAATTTTGCTATTAGCTATGTAAAAGTACAATCTGTATTGAACAAATTTTATTGATAAATACCTTTGGCATACTATCTTAGAATTGTGTTTAGTTTTTATATTTCAAAGGGCAAGGTTGACTCAGCCTTTCATCTCTTCAGTGGGTTTGTAAATGAGTACCTAGCATGATTGGGAACTAAGCACTGGGGGTTTCGCGCTCGGCTGACCTCCTAACCGGAACATCTGCTCCTGCTCTCCAGAGCCCAAGGTCAAGAAAACTGAGATGGGCACAGTAGGCCTTGGCCCTCAATGGGCTGTCACGCCCCTTAATTTAGTTCCTTTTTATATTTAACAACATATTGGTCAAAAATTAGTATGTTGTTCCTAATTACGAATATAATTTAGGGTTTGTAGTTTACAGTAAATATAAAATTTGATTGTAATATTTTAAAAGTTCTTTTTATAATTATGAAAGAAATAGTAAATAATGTATAATTATAAAATAACAGTAGTTTTAATCGCAAAATAAATAGTTCTACAATACTCCTTTATGCAAAACATTTGAAAAAGAACTACAGTGGCTAAAATTTCTTAAGTTCTTAAATTAAAAAAAAAAACTTTTTCATCCATTTTAAATATGAGAAATAAATTGTCAATCTTCAGAAGTGTGAAGGAAAAAAGTTTCCAAGTATTCTTTATTCCACAAATTCCGTTCACTTTACTTATGGTAGAGGTCGTGAGTTCGATCCCTGTGTACAAAATGGTGACTGGTGCGCGTTAAATCTTTCGAGATCACAAAATCCTCCTAATTCCCATAGCAGATCAATACCTCTGGGGACACAGAATCGGAGATTGATCATGCTCTGGTTCAGGGCCAAATTACGATTGGCGAATGGCTGAATGGTGTGTGAATGTGTCCTTCCTGTAAAACGATATGACGTATGTATGTTGCCCCCGGATCATCCTCAGGGATATTTCCCAGGCCATCGCCAATAGCCAATTGTGCAGTGTTCGTGCAACACAAATAAAAGTACCATACCGTACTACTTAGCTTAAGGACAATTTTCCACGGTACGATTAAAGTCGTAAAAGCAAGCAGCCAATCGCTCATAAATTGCAGTTAAACTTTTAAAGTTATTTTTTCTCCACATAATCGTGTGGCAATTTAAAAGAAATTAACTGCAATATCTAATAAAGTGATAAAAAAATCGTAATTTTTTTGGAGTACATTTTTAGTATATTTTTTATATGAAAAGTAAAGCTCGGTGATAAAAATTTTTTGTAAAAATAAAGAAATAAGAGTCTGTATAAAGCATATAAATTCAAAGTAAAGATATTTGAATTTTTAATGTGTATAAGATAGCTATTTTAAATCTTAACAGAAGTAAGAAGTAAAGAAGTGATTATAGTTTACAGAAGTATAGAAGTATAATAGTTTTATTATGTTATTTTGATTAAATAACGTAATAAATGTGATTTTGATTAAATAACATGCTTATGTTATTTAATCAAAGCTATAAATTTTTGTTTTATTCAATCAAGGTTAGATACAAGTGTTTCTAGGGTTAGTATAAAATAACTAAGCTTTAAAACAAACTTAAGCCATACAACAGTAGATCTATAAGAAAATTTGGTTGTTAGAAGGAGATTTAGAAAATAATTGCACCCACTTATGAAACTCATTTAACCGAAGGCAATTTCATGCAAAAAATTAATTTTAATAATTATTATCGTTTAATTTAACACTGGACGAAAAATTTTCTAATTAATAGCGATAAATTTTTAACACCATATTGATCTACGTATTTTTTAGCAGTGAAATCTAAAGTTTCAATTGTTTTTATGAAGAAGAAGCTGAGAATATTTAAGTTAATTATTTTTAAAAAAAATAATAAAAAAATATTTAAATGGAATGATTAATGATCAAATTTGGTAAACTTGCAGTTAACTTGACTTACGCAAGCTTAGCGTAACTTTCAATCATTTTTTTCCCTCGCTTTTATTTGATATCGTTTTTTACTTCAATTATAAAATAAGTTACTTTTTTTATTCGTCGGCCATTTATGCTTAATTCAGTATAGAGATTTGAATAAAATATTATATTTAACTAATGTCAAGTCTTATCAAAACATGTTTTGATTGATTCAAAACATGTTTATGATTTTTTTAAAAATCTGAATGAGTTTTTTTTAAAGCATCTGCTTTTTTTAAAATTTCAATATTTTATTGAGTCATTCACAGTTGATTCAATTTCAGTAATGTGCATAAGTATACATTTATCAGGAATAATATATTAATCATTTACTCGATATATATCTTAAAAACTAAGCAATAAAGATATAACCAAAGATACTAGTTATGTAAGAGGTATCTTTATATCGTCTTGAATCAAACTCTTGTGACATAAACAACAATTATCTAAAATATTGATGTTTTGAAAGTCACTACAAAGAGTATAAATGTGTCGAACAAAAGATGTCGATCATAGAGCTGTCGAATCTGTAGCCAAATTTTTTAAGCTTCCTAAAATATCTCACTACCTTATATATCGCCCTAACATTCTCTTAACCTTAAAATTAAATTTAAATTATATGTGTTCGTGTGATTCACAAAACTATTCAACCAATTATTTCATTATATTTTTACATTTTTCAAATTCTCTTTCTATATAATACCAAGTAGATTACGTTCTAATAATATTCTAATTCATTTTTTGCTGAATTTTTATTAATATTCAATTTTTTTTAAAATTAAATCTCGTTGTAAATAATAGTCAAATTTTCTATTCCAGTCTCAGAACTATATCCAGTATGGTGATAAGAATTTAAGAACATTTTGCTATCATAAAATTATTCGGTGCAAAACATGTGATTGATCGTATAAAATAAGTGCACCTTTTTTCTCTAAGAATGAACAAAAAAACAATTTATTTGCTTACTTTATTGTTTCTATTTTGTTTGACTTATGAAAAGTAAATACATATTAGTGCTCAAAAGATCACAACTAGTTGCTTTGTTTTTTAAATAAGCTAATTAAATTATTTACCGTTATTTTATTTTGACACTTAAACTTAGATATAGCACTGTTAACTTTCTGAAAGCTGCTCTTTATTTAAGAAGATGCTGGAAAAATTTAATTTTGTTAAAATTAATTTTCAACTTTAGCACGATTCGCAAAATATCATCATAGTATACTTTGTTATCAAGAAAATGCTTTATTTTGTTAAACAGTAAATAATAAAACGGAAAATTGTAAGAAAAATTCCAAAGCCATGCTATTTTTAGAATTATCATCTGATTTGAAACAAGTGAAAAAAAAAACAATTTTTGAACATATTTCGAAAAAAAAATACGCATCCAGAATCGAGAGAGATAGCGTATTTTTCACACAAACATTTTTCAATTTTTCTTATGTTTCACCGTAAGAGAATAAAAATGACATTTCTCCAAGGAATAATTTCGTCATTTTCAGAATTGAAATATGTTAGAACGAAACATTGCTTAAAGGCTAAAACAAGAAACAATTTAACTATTATTATTTATTTAAATTTATTCCATTAATTTGTTGATAGCGGTAACAAGGATATGGGAAGCCCCGTTTACTATTATACTATGGATGTATTAAATCATATAGCTTCATTAACTTATTTTCAGCAAGTTATTTAATAATTTTAAGTAAATAAGGGTACAAAAATAAGCTCTGTCGTAGTACTACTAAAGTATACCCTAAAATATATCTAGAATAAATTTTGGAATTAATAAATAAAAAATACATTTTCGAATAATTTCGAGTAGGACGGAAAGGTAAGTTATTTGAAATAACTGTTGTTGTAACTATTTAACTTTTCCTGATGCTAGAGGCCATTCCATTTTCTCATTTGACTTATAAAATTTCAATTGTAAATGGAATTTTTTTTAACGTCCTTAAATAAATCCCGAATCTGCTAGCAATAAAAAAAAATTGTACTGCTTTAATTTTATAAGAAAATTGTGGGTTAATATTTTATCAATCTAAGAGCCTATGCCATTATTTTAAGAAAAACTTTTTTTATTATCGCGTGAACAAATTTAATATATTGTGTTACTAAATGAATAATCCCTAAAAACTAAGACCAAAACATCACTGATTAAAAAAAAAATATGAAGGTGATAATAAAAGCAGACTTGTTTCAAGAGTTTAAAAATTGACATCACAAGTCATTTTCCTCTTGTCTAGTCTTGGGAATAGGTGCTTATTTTTGAGCGCTCGAAACAAGTCGACATTTATTTTCATTTTTATATTTTTAGAGTCAATGAATTTTTTACCATGAATTATACTGAGCTACATTAGGGACTTGATCATTATTTTTATAAGAATTTTATGTTCGAAGGATTGTACATCTGCATTTTATTATTTTACAGGGCTCATGCAGTCCTTAAAAATGTAAGACAACTGTAGCATCAGTATTGTAATTATGAAGTTATCTTTTTAAAATTTAAAATTAAAATTTTGAGACCAAATATTCGGAACAAATGGAATTGAACATTGTGGTGAATGTAAACGTAAAAAAAATAAAATAAAATACGTTTTATCTTCTTAGTTTTGCGATCACCATTTCAGTATTTTATAGACCTTACGAACTCTGCTTAAAAGGAGATTATCGTATCAGATTTATGTAGTCATGGTGAGAATCGTAAAACAAGTTTATAAATTAAGGTACAGCCAATCGTAAAACCAAAACAAACCAATCGTACAATAAAAACAAAAAAATCGTAGTAATGATATTTGGTAATTATTTTAGCTGATCGTAATTAAAGAAAATTTTGAGAGACATTTTATGGTGAATTTGCGAAAATAAGTTTCAGAATCTATCGAAACATCATCATGTTATTTGCAAATCGTCTTTTCCTAAAGAAAACCATGCAACTTAAATATTTGGCAGAATGAAGCGAATTTTTAAGCAACGAATCCTACAATATACAACATATTATTTCAACATGTCATTCGTAAACATATATATTTCAATGTTAAAATGCCACTTAAAATTTACCTATTTTTTCAGTTACAGAAAAAAGAAATATCCTAAATTATGTAGAACTTTGTGAATGTGCATTAGAATTACCAAACCTTCTACAGTTTTTTGCTTTGTTTGTTTCCTTAAAACTTTTTACCTAGATTACTCAATCAAAGCAGCTGTAAAAATGATTAACCTAAAAATGTTATATTTAATTATAATAGTTTGATTTTAGTATAAAATTTATGCTCATAAAAATAAAATTAAAACAGCGTTAACAAAAAATAATGCCAGATAAAAAGTTCGTGCGTTCTAATTCTAAAAGCTTGGAAAATAATGAATAATTTTTAAATCGATTCAATATTTCTTTTCAAAGGAAACAATCTTTGCCTTCGGTAAGAATTCAGCTCAAAAAATGTATATTGCTTAGAAGCTTTGAAATATTTTTCGATTAAGCATTAATAAATAAACTTCTCTAATTAATAACGAAACGTTATTTTATTCTTTTTTATTGTCTTAATTTGGTTGCTTAGCAACGAAGTTAAAAACAAAAAGTTTATTAAGTATTGCTCTCTTAAAGTCTATTGGTTATCTTTAATTACCGAAATGCTGTGATAACATTGCTTGTCTTTTTTTTCAGGCTATTGCCAAATATGTATATCGCTTCCTATCCCCCCAACTTAAGACCCAATATTTTCGAAATATTTTTTTTCGTCTACCCGTATTTTGAGGAAATCCATATGTGTAAAAAAAAAATATTTAGAAAAAATGCACATTTGTGCTTGATTTTGCAATTTAATTCATAGTTAGCACTAATTAATTAGCACAGTTGAATTCTCAATCTGGAACCATTAAGTTAAACACTTAGCCACGATGACTCAGGGGATAGAACGTTCCTTCCAATGAGGTGAACCGGGGTTCGATTCCGGCAATGGCTAGTCGATATGAATTCCGCATCTGGCTTGCACGGATCACAGTGCACACGTGAAATATCCTCAGTGGTAGACGGATCATGGGTTAGAGTCCCCTTGCCGTTAGGCTGACCGTGGGTGGTTCTCGTGGTCTTCCTCTCCATGTAACGCAAATGCCGCTAAGTTCCATCAAAAAGTCCTTCAATAAGGCAAATTTCTCCCAATACTTTATCCAGGAATTCCCTTTCCGGGATTGGGTATAAAATTGCAAGGCTACGGAGTTGAACATTAGTAGTCGTAAACCCGAAAATTGGGTCGGCTGTTCAACGACGGTAATAAAATAAAGCACTTAGCTCGGAAAATCCGATCAGTAGAGCAAAAGTTATTCAGTGTGATATCTTTTACTTTTGTTTTGCGCACTCCGCAGTATTATGCTTACTGCTTTTAGTTCCGCCTTCGAGACTCATGGAAAGTAACGCCTTCTTTCTATTCAAAACCCTTCTTCGGTATTGCGTAAACTAGGAAAAGTAACGCCTACTTAACTACCACAGTCATGCAAATACACTACACAGCATGGCAGATTCCCTGACTGTAAAATAGACAAATTCATCGTGTGTTTGTCGCCTCCTTTCGGTAAACTGGATCTTTGTGTACAACATCTCACCGTTTGCTGTGTACTGCTTGTCCTTATCTTAGGTAAAGCTTTGAGTAGAAAGTAGGCGTTACTTATTTCATATCTAAGTACGTGTTAGCTACTTTATATCAAAGTAGGCGTTACTTACTATTGTTCTTACTAGACGTTACTTAAAATCAGTCTTACCCTTTTTTTCAAGTTTAACACACATTTAAAAAACAAAACACAGGCTGGGTGCTATTGCGTTCAAGAATTGTTTACATTAATTTAATTCAGAAGTATGGCAATTTATAAATTATATAAATGTCTAAAAGTTGCATTATCCAAAAAACGTGATGGAACAAACTGTGGTATTGGATATGTAGAAAATTTTTCTGAGGTCAGAAAAATTAGTTCCTCGCTGACTCCAAAAGTTAGAAACTTGATGGCTAAGTAGCATAGGTTGGAAAAAAATTAGTTTTAATTTATATTAGAAGAATTATTTAGACAAATATTTATAGTTATCGAATAAAATTATCCCTTAAATAAATATTATGACTATTATGCATGTAAACTAAATTGCTTCATGAATATTCACAAAATAATCTTATTGAAATAAGATGAATATGGTAGTAAATGATGGAGTGCGCATGCAAGATATTGATATCTAACTCTTTTCTTATTATGATTTTGCACATTTTATGCATTTTTTATACATATATTCCTTGAAATTTATTTCTTCAACTTTTATATTTAATGTGAAGTGCAATTTAAATTAAATTACCCTTAGTTTATAATCATACAAGAATAAAAATAAATATATTACTAAGAAAAAATGTTTCTCACTACTACTACTAAGAAAATTATTCTTAGGATTCTGTTTAAATTTTTATCCAATATAAGTCGGAGTTAAGCTCTCATAAGAGTCTGGAGTCGGAGTTGACTATATCAGCTGTAGACTCATACAGCTCCGCAACCCACAGCATTGCGTTAAAGAAAGATCAGGAATATTTTTGAGTTTTGAAGTAGTTCCTTTCTTTGTATTTCAATAAATATCAGTTCATATTTTTTCTTCGCAAAGTGCACACATTTTTATTTTTCAAATATGTAGAGGAGCTTTCGAAATTTGATTTGTTACGTATTAGCAGACCATGCTTTTTTTCCCCAATGCCCACCCGTGTTAACATCCGTCAATTCAGGCATATACAGGATACAGGGCGATTTTGTTGGCCTCTCTTTCAGGGGCACCATATTAGGTGGGCCAGCGTCGCACCCACAGTGAGGACAGATAGTACAGAGAAGGAAAGAACATCCATGCCTAGCCCGGGATTCGGACCCGGAACCTTTCTGATGCAAGGACAGTTCTCTGCCCCCTGCACAGGCCGGTTGGCTTAGCAGGCTATGTTAAAAACAACAAAAAAAAAGGATTCTTGTAAGAAGTTTTCGAATTAATGAAATTAAGGTATGAAATTCGACAAACTCTATTGTCATACATTCAACAGGAATGTCAACTGCTCCGTTTTCTGGAATAGTTTTAATAAAGTGGTTGCAAACTAAATAGTAAAATTCGTTAAAGAAGTATAGTTACGCCTAGACGATACTTATAATTTTTGATATTTAGTGGTGAAAAAATTACTTCAAAGGAAAATTACTAAACTAAAAGTAACTTAAATTTCGCTACCACTAGAAAATACTATTTTATAAAGCGGAGCAAGTTGGCATCCCTAAATTCAATACATGCTAGTTCATTTGCTCAAAAATCGGTTTATTAACTTCAACTGATCAATAACTATTCTTTTACTGTGAAAGATGTTTCTTGATACCTTAAAAATCCGAATTCATTCAGAAAAAATGTCTGAATGAATAAAAAATATCAATAGAAACTTTCTGTTTCAAGGAAGCTTTCTTTAAAGTTTTCTGTTTCAGCAATTAAGTGAAAAAGTATGGAAAATTCGGAAATTTTTCGGCTCTCTTTGCATTAATAAAATAAAAGTCATAGAAATTAAAATAAAAATCAATAATAATAACTTTTATTTTACTGCGGAATTGAGATTCCGTTTCGACCGGAATGTCATTCGTAATAATTTCACACAGTAATTTAACCTTGGACGGAATTAACCCCTTAATAATCGGTTAATTTTCAATAAAACGGTCACAAAAGTGCCTATTTTTTTACTGACATCCAAACCATCTTGTGCTGACATATAGTTTAAAATAAGCTAGCTATCTACAATTACCTTAAAAATATCCTGGTACTGCCATCTGGTGTGTAAAATGAGAAATAAAATGTTTTCACGGGGAAAAGAAATTAATTAGTTTTACTCTTATTGACGCGTTACTATTGATACCGGGAGTATCAATAGTAACGCGTCAATACTCCAGCCCGGAAATTTTCCGGGAGTGAGAAATAGAGGGTGAAACTTCACCCCGTCATTTTCACGGGAGCGAGAAGGAAGGGGTTAAGTGTCAGTAATACGCCAAACTGACAATCACGAAATTATGATCCCATGAGAGCGTCATTCCCAATATATGAATCTTCGAGGAATTTGGAAAAGCAAAAATAGTAATTGAGTCCTAGATATTTTATCGTTCTTATTGCATAAACATAACAGCAATTATCATCGAAGGTAGGTAAGTAGGTACTTAATTTACGTTGCACTGGAGCTGCACTGAGTTATTGGCGATAGTCTGGGACGCATCCCTCAGAATGATCCGAAGACATGGCATTACAATTTTGATCCTCTGCAGAGGGGATTTCATTTTCTAAGTCACTTTCTCAATTTAAACATAGGTCTGAAGAGAGAGGAAATTTTCTCCAGATTCTTGTACCCATTGTACTGTTCAGCGATCAACCACAGGACTTTCGATTCCACAGGTTTTGTGATCACATATATCCTATGTATTCGGTGGGTCTTAAGGCCTGGTTTCTTAGGACAGGACGCCGTCAGCTGGAAATCAGCGCTAACCTCTGATTGGTCCATTTGTGAGTTTGATAGTATACGGCAGGGGTGGCGAACCTTTATACACCAACGTGCCATTATTTCCAAAAAATTGCTTAATGAGGTCATAGACGTGCCGCCAAATAATTTTGCCTTCGTGATTATTGGGAAAATAATAATACTAAATACTATCAACTCAAAACTCTTTAATTACGTTGAAAAAAAAATATTTTGCAATGTCTCAGTTATACGCGTAATTCAACTTAAAGTAACATCAGTGTGACTTCTGTTGTTGCAGATTAGATGACAAATAACTTATATTAGGTCGTAAGATGCTAGTTTAAGCAGGACTGTTTTTTTTTGTTAGTTATTTATTGTTAGCTTGTTTTTCATGGTTATAAATTGCTTTTTTAGCATTAATTGTTAATTTTTTCACTAATAATTTTTTATTTTGCGTGTTTTTTGTGAATTTTAATTTAATTGTTACATATGCTTCACAGTGTAATAGCATTTGAGTAATAACAATTCATAGTGTAATAACAAATGTGATCGGTGTCGTGCCCAAAATATTGCGTCGGGTGCCATAAATGGCACGCGTGCCATTGGTTCGCCATCCCTGGTATACGGCATCGAACGCTCATCTGGAACTACAATTGCCGTCCAACTCAACTGCAGTTGGATTACAACGTGACGTTAACCACAGAAGCAATGGCGGACAACATCCAACAGCACATTGAAATCAGCCAAGATTTTGATTTTGACATTAAACATAGCTTCTTATTAAACATAGCACTCTTCATTTAACTCAGCTATAATGTGTTTTTTCTAGGACAAAGTCATTATTTGTTCTCTAAAACACTGGTCGACAATAACAAACGTCAATACAAATTAAAAATAAATATTTGTTTACGTTATTAACGCATGCGCAATGAGAGATAATGTCTGCGTTGGACCGACTGCTCACGCTGAGCTAACAAAAAAGTATTTTTTTGGCGTCAGCTCTACGTCAACTTTCCGCTGACGCCCAGATAAGGCGCTAGTTCTAAGAAACTAGGCCTTGAGCTAACAAACCAGTATTTTGCTGGCGTCAGCGGGACGTTGACGTCCCGCTGACGCTCAGATAAGGCGCTTGTCCTAAGAAACCAGACCTTTAGCGGTGTCGAGAATCAAACTCCCTCAGGACCGTTTTTCGATTCTCTGACCACTTCCACGGTCCAGCTGCTTTTATCAATCTAGTAAGAAAGCTTAGTTAGGCAATCTCAGCTTATTGCCCTTCAGAGGACCGCATTCAGCAATCTGCCGAATCTATTTAGTCATATGGTTAAAAATTCCGTGGTTGGTCTTTTGACTCAGATGGGGCACTGGTGTCACTTAAATATAATTTTATTTTTATTATTATTTTTTTTAATTTATTTTTTAATGACTCTCTGATTACAGGTCAAAATATATTTTGGATTTTTTAAACATGATAAAACACTTGATTGGATACTAACAATAAATCTGTTAAATTAGCGAAATTATATTTGTACTTAAAGTAAAAAATTATAAAAAAAAAGTAGTTCGAGGTTTGTTTTCTCCATTAAAATTCAAAAATGTATCACTAATTGATTTTGCAAATTAAAGAAACTTAAATGATGAATAACTATTTCTCTTAGATCTAAATAACTGTAAGCGATTGCGAATTTGAAAAAGTATGGCTTGGAAGTGAGCCATGTTTGGAAAATGTCACCTTCAACGTAGAAAAAGAGACAGCTGTGTCATATATCATTTCATAACCATAACTTATTAAAATACTTAATATAATATTTTTACTTATTTATATCTAAATTAATAAAAAGAAGTATGAACAGTATGTTTAATAAAAATTCTGCGTCCAAGCTAAGGGTTCATGAAAACCTTTGAAAGTTAATAACTATTAAAAAAAGGAGGGTTCGCCCACTCTGAAGTAATAAATAATTTTTTATATGGCAATACATGTGACAAATTCGATGTGGATGTATAAAATTGGGGATATATAAATATTTATAATGCGTTGACTGAAAACAATTTGATTTGAATGGCACTAAGAATAGACTAAGCTTTTTGATTGATAAATAAACGTCAGGAGAAGCATGGAGATGTGATGTGAAGCTACTATGTTGCGATGCGTAGTTGAAACGTGATTACGACATGCGTATTGAACTATAGAATCAACAGGAGTTTAAATAAATGTCTTTTCTTTCTAAATTATTCCTTAAAGTCTTTAAAAGGAACTTAGCTGAAGATCAGTCGTCCGTTGATGGTATGAACGACTGATATTTGGAAAGACATATTTAAGATTTTCAATAACTTGCATTAGCAATCAGTTAGAGTTGAATAAATTGTATCTGGGCATGTGAACACGTGTTAGATGTTTTCTCTGTTCAATTCTATAAATACACTGATTTAAGAAATTAAGACAATTTGTCGACTCGGTCGATTATCTCTAGAACTACTAGACCAATTTTAATGAAATTTGATTCATACCTGCTAACTCTTCCGGATTTTCGGGAAGATTTTATTTTCATATTTAAAGTGGTAGTAATTATATACTATTTTTTTTTTTATAAACTCAATTTTTAAATGATTTTGATCACCACTATTCTTACAAAAATTAAGCACATATATTAATATGCGTTACTATCATGGTTGTCAACTTAAGTTTTCTCAAATAAAGCGTATTTGTTTGCTTAAAATTGAAATTTTAATTCCATTTTAGTACCACTGGGAAAAATGATAATGGAAGAGATTAAAAGTTGGCAGGTATGTGATATGTACAGTCCGCAAAAAAAAAAAGATATCACCCTGAATAACTTTCGTTCAAATGATCGGATTTTCACGAACTAAGTGTTAATCTTAATGGTTCTTGGGGGTGACCTCAAATATGCTAATTAATTAGTGCTAACTATTAATTAAGTTACGAAATCTGACACAAAAACGTACTTTTTCTGAATAAACATATATGTTTTCTTACATATTTGGATTCTTAACCTTCAAAATATAGGGGGTAGCCGCAATCTGGGAAATATGGTCCCCATAGTTTGGTCAGGAGAGTGATCCAAAGTTCGTACCCCTTAATGTTAATTTCACTTTTTACGTTTTTAGTCATATTTTAAAAACTAATAAAGCAATTCGAAGAAAATTTCACCCAGTCATAAAACTCATTTACCCAAAGATAATTTCACGAAAAAAATAATTTTTAATAATTGTTAATTATTTTTTATTATTTAATTAAATTAAGGATGAAAAATTTTTGAATTATAAGGTATGAATTTTTTTATACCATATTAATCTACATATTTTTCAATTGAAAAATCTAAAGTTTCAACTGTTTTTATTTATTAGAAGCTGAGAAAAATTAAAATTAATTATTTTTAAAAAAATAATTTGGCGACAATGAAGAAATGATTAAATGGAGCGATTAATATTAAAATGTGATAAACTTGCGAGGAACTTGACTTCGCGCGCTTAGCATAAAATTTCATTCATATTTTTTTCGCTAATAATCGTTTGCTTATCTTTTCATTTTTATTTTTTTAAGCTATAAAATACGATGTTTCTTCTTTAGTCGTCTAAAATTCTATTTGCAATTTAGTAAAGAAATTTGAATAAAACATTTTATTGAATAAAATACATTTTATTCAGAGAATGTGGAGTTTTATAAAAGCATGCTTCTGATAGAATATGATTATACAACAGATTGTGCTTCTTTAATGTGATTATTTTTTATTTTTTAGTTTTTTTTTTTCAATAACTGATAAAATTTCAATAATATACATACGAATGAATAAATTTGGAATAAAATATTCATCAATTTCTTGAATATATATTTTATAAATATTAATAAAAATACGTAGTCAACATTTTTAAGCATCTCTCACAACATCGCAAATTTCTCAAAATCTTATAGGGTAAACTAACCAGTGAAGGAATACTTAAGCTTAGCTTGTCTTTAAAAAAAAATCATAAAAATTTCAAAATTTGTAATTTTAGCTAAATGACGTATTTGTTATTAAATGCATGTCGACATATTTGTTATTAAATGCAAATTATGTAAAAAAAATTTAGATAACTTACATAATATTGTTTTAAGCTTTTGGTGGTTTAAATAATAAGTAGTAAGATAACCAAGTGAAGGAACAGTTCTTAAATTGAATAAACACTAAATTTTCCAGTGAATGAACACTTAATTTTGAGAATGTTTGATGCTCGTTAGGAATCCTTAGGCCACACAGATATCTGTCGCCCTGTAGATGCCTGAATTGACTGATGTTAACACAGGCGGGCATTAGGAAAAAAAAAATTTTTTAAGTTTTCGTGCCCCCATTTCAGTATCTTAAGGGCCTTACGAGCTCTGTTTAAAAAGAGAGTATCATATCAGATATATATATATATATAAAAACAAAAATAATCATAGTAGCAGTATTTGGTGGTAAATGTAGCTTATCGTAATTGAAGAATATGCTGTGCGACATTTTATGGTGAATTTGCGAACGTAAGTTTCAGAATGTATCGAAACATGTGGATGCTATTTGCTAATCATCTTTATCCAAAGAAAACCATGTAACGTAAATATCTAGCAAAATGAAGCAATTTTTTAAACAATGAATCATACAATATGCAACATATTATTTCAATATCTTATTCTTAAACATAACATATTTCAATGTTTTTAAAATGCCACTAAACATTCAGCAATTCATTGAGTTATAGAAAAAAGAAATCGTAAATTACAGAAAACCTTGTGAATGTGCATTAGAATTACTATACAATCTACATTTTATTTTTCATGCACTTTTTTTTCCTTCAAACTTTCATGCCTAGAAGACTCGATTAAAGCTGTAAAAATCATTATCCCTAAAATTTTGTATATAGCTATTATAAGTTATGTTAATTTGATTTTAGTATGAAATCCTCGAATAAACATAGCAAAAATAGCATAATCTAAATAATATCAGATAAAAAGTTCATGTATTTAAATTCTGAAAACTTATAAATCGATTCAAATTTTCTTTTCAAAAGAGATTAAAATAATTTTTTATTTTATTTATTTATTTATTTTTTTTGCTTTTTGGACATAAATGAACTTAAAAATTGTCTATTGCCTAGAAACTTCGAGGTGTTTTCTATTAACTATTAATTAAACCTCTCAGAGCAATCACAAAACATTATTTCAATTTTTTTACAGTCAGAAATTGGTTGCCTAGCAACCTAGTAAAATTAAGCGTTTCTCTTTTGAATCAGTCAAGGGTTATCTTAAAATATTTATTTGCGCAGGCGACTTTTTTTGGCGGTTTTCTGGACTATCGCCAAATATATAAACCTTTATTGCAACCCAATTTACGACCCAATTGTTTTAAAATTTTGTCTACCCCCCCTAATTCAAGTGTCTAGATTCCAAATATGTAAAAAAAAATATATGTTTATTCAGAGAAAGTACGTTTTTGTGTCTGATTTCGTAACTTAATTAATAGTTAGCACTAATTAATTAGCATATTTGAGGTCACCCCCAGGAACCATTAAGATTGACACTTAGTTCGTGAAAATCGGATCATTAGAACGAAAATTATTCAGGGTGATATTTTTTTTTTTTTTTTGCCGACTGTACATGCATTGATGCAATACAAAACAAATAACCATTCAACAATTTTAATACACACCCGTGGTCATGCGTAACACACGTTGGAGTCGGAAAGTATGAAATTGCCACTGGACAATTGCCACAGAAAATGATAAATTGCATACCCTCCAACTGCTACGGAATTTCCGTAGTTTCAGAAATCTTCTTTTCAGACGGTAGCAAAATTAATGTCTTAATATTTAAAAAAAAATTAATTTTAGCGTAACTTGTCCACTAATACTTATAAAAGTGCAGGCCATATGGCTAGATTCTTAAGTTCTGATAAAAGTTTTATGAGAGATACATTTGCTTTAAAAATTTCTACTTTGGTTCGCTACCACTAGAAAGAATTATTTTCAAAATCCTCATAAGTTGGAGGGTATGAAACTGCCTTATTTCAAGTAAGAAATCACACTGCAATCTGTGATGTGCACTGCAATGTGTTAAATATCTGTAAGACTGGATCATACCCCCTATTAACCTATTTCTTTTTTTTTTTTGTTTATTCTGAAAACGCTGTTTCATACCACCCGACTCAAACGAGTGTTACGCACGACCGTGCTTGCGTATTACAATTGTTGAATGGTTATTTGTTTTGTATTGTATCAATGTCCGTACAGATCAAATTTCATTAAAATCGGCCCAGTAGTTCTAGATATAATCGACCAAGTCTACAAATTCTCCTAATATCCTACACCAGTGTACATTAAAATAAAATAAAATAAAAGACTTAGACGTTTTAAATCAGTCCAGTTAAAGGTTTTCTAAGAGTAATCCTATATCTCTCTCTCTGTTACTTCTGCTACAGGCAAAAAGCGATAAAATCGATATTAATTTAATCTATATTTTAAACAATAAATTTCGATTAATCATTGAGGGGTATAGTATTTTTGTTTCAATGAATCGATATAATTAACATTTAATCGATACAATTATTATTAAATTGATATAATTAGGTTTTTAATTAATGAGTATAAGTAGGATTTATAGAATTAATTTATGGGATTAATATATTAGCATAATTACACTTAATATTCAATGTAACAATAAGTTATTAGTTATTAACAAATTTCGAAGAGTAATATTTGACTTTATTTATTTCCTGGAATATATTTTTTTTTACAAAAGAATTTTTTTAATATCTGATATAAAATTAAATCAAACCCTAGAATTTTAGCGATTCTAAAACTTTTACAAAGAACGCATTATTCTAACGTTATTATAGTAATAAAATTTAATTTTCAAATAAATATTATTCAGGAAGTTAGAATTGTTAAAATCATATGGAAATATATATAATATAAAATTTACCTTTATTTAGACACTTACAACCAAAAGGATACAATGAAATATTGTAACTTTATTAAAGTTCTGGCAATCAGAGAGAATTCTACGCCATCAAAGCAATTTGTTGTGTTTTCCTTGCATTGTCATTCAAACCGAATTCATGTTTTTTTTTTCTTATATTTTTAAAACACAACAATGAACATCAATGAATTGTTACATCTACCAGTACTTAACTATTTAAAAAATTTTGTTGTTTTTTAAAATTTTCATAATATAAATATAAATATAAATGTAAAAATAATACATCCTAAAATTTGAAGAAGCCTTCTGCGCAACTGACTGAGCGTGGAAGGCAAGCAAAGAAAAAGAAATTCAAGGAGCTGCAGAAAGTGGAACTAAATCCTTCTCTGACGTCCACCATGCACGGACCTTCTATCTGAGCAGTTACCAGTAATCACTTACTATGTTCTTCATATCTAAGATCATGTTGGCTTTGTGAAAAAAAAATTCTCAGGTGAATTAGTTAGAGCCCCTGGCGGAGCTGATGCTAAGATAATCACCACACATGAGTATGAGTAAAGAAAAAAAGAGAGATGAGTATGACGGATAACTCCTCCCCTAATAAAAAGCGAAAATGAATACTTCATAATAGAACAATTTGCAGTTGTTCCTAAAAGTCTGAAACTTTTCTAAAAATCTCATAATTCATAAATTTTATTAACTTATTGTAGATTTTTGTAAAATAGAATTTTATTTCATTACTTTTTGATTTTCAAGTTTAATTTAAAGTAGATTTTATATTAATGAACTATTCTAAGTATATGCATTACTTCCCGCCAAATACTATATTGCAAAAAAAAAAAAAAAACATTCTTTATAAAAGTCACAAATAATGCACAACTATTCTAAAAGTGCTCCCATTTTCTTTAAAGTTTAAACAGCTTATACCTATTAGATTTTATTAAATTTTATGAATAGAAAATTTTATTTTAATAAATGGGTAGGAAGTAGGCGTTACTTTCTCTTATTAACTGTCCATCCTCTGCTTTTAGTTTATTTTATGATATTTTCCTGTGATGCGGAATTACTGCGGCTCATTCTGATTCAATTTACTAATTCAACTACTAACAATGCTAATCACTCACTGCTTATTTGTCAATAATTATAAATAAAAAAAATTTTTTTCATTGTTTATGTTATTACCCGTCTGTGTTATCCCTGTTCTATTTTCTTTTCCACAATTTTATTTAACTGCTAACACTATGTTTACTAACCCAAATAATTTTAATATCAATGGCCTTTGATTCAGTTTGTAATCATATAATTCAAGAAGGTGGCCTTTTTGGCCAGGTACTCCGGTGCACCAATTATTAGTTTCCGCAGACCCAATCCTACGCGGAATTACTGCGGCTCATTCTGATTCAATTTAATAATACAACTACTAACAATGCTAATCACTAACTGCTTATTTGTCAATAATTATAAATAAATAATAATTTAAAATAAAAAATTTTTTTTTCATTGTTTGTGTTATTACCTGTCTGTGTTATCCCTGTTCTATCTTCTTTTCCACAATATTATTTAACTACTAACATTAAGTTTATTAACCCAAATAATTTTAATATCAATGGCCTTTGATTCAGTTTGTAATCATATAATTTACGGAGGTGGCCTTTTTGGCTAAGTACTCCGGTGCACCAATTATTAGTTTCCACAGTTGTTTTAGGTTTCGTCTCGAAAAAGACCTTTCAGATATTGGTCTTCGGCCATTCAAAGCGGAACAGATGAAGAAGAGGCGGGGCCAGGAACTTAAGCTCCTCCCCCTCGATTTAGTGATCCTGACCGACGTCCAAGAACACCGGGAAATCCTGAAAGTCGATCGGATACTAGATGCACCTGTTCGGGTAGAAAGATTTCGTGGCGGCCGCTACGAAATTCAATGTTTAAGATGCCAAGGAGAATGCCAAGGAGAACACCCGGCCTGTTTCTCAGGCTGCGGTGCCAGGACGAGGAAGAAGACCATACCGAAGAAAAGGCAACACCGGAGTGCTTCCAGTTCAGCTACCCGATTCCTATACATCGTAAGAGAGCTGCAGGAACTCCTGAAAGACGCGGAGCTAGTGTCACTACTCCAATCCCTTCTCCCAGCTGCAAAGACATAGTTCTGGAGAGCCCACGAATGACGACCACAAAAAATTTTCTGTGGAATTTTCCATTTTTCCAAAGACATTATTGACAGTTGCCCTAGGGTGAAGCCAGATGAAGAAGTGAGATGCCCGCTTCGCTATCTTATATCAAGTCAAGTCAAGTTGTTTTAGGTTTGTTATACTGCACCGTTTAAAAAGTAGACAAAAAGTAGTCTAATATTTGCAAATTTTAGTTTCTAATTGTTTTCCGGAGCAGTTGGAACTTGGCTTGGCATCTCTGCAATTAGAAAGCAATGTAATTATTCTGCCATCAATTGACATTCTGCATTTGTTCCTTCTATTATTGCTTATCGGCAACAGTTGTTTATCGCTTGCTTCATTTGAGATAACGATATCGGATAATGGATCGAATTATTGTCGGTACATTCCTATTTATTATTGATGTGATGTTTGTATGTTTACTCAAAATTTTGTCTAATTTGCTATCGCGTCAAATTGACGCATATCCGTAGAGATAGGTATACCACAAAGAGAATTTCAATATTTCAACGCTTTTGAAGAAAGTAGACTTCAATATATATTTACCTTGATAAATTGATAAAAGTCATTACAAGAGATAAAATAAAAATGCAAACGGGTTTTGCAATTATCCTTATGAAATTCGAAATGAGTCAAAATGGCGCGTCCCGTAAACCTAGTGTTAACATAGCATTAACACTACCATATGCTGTTAGCAACTGTAAAACTTTTAGCAGATAGTAGGCGTTACCTTCAATCTCATCATGGTATTTCCTAATATCATTTTGTCCAAAGTCACTATTATCTGTGTATCATCCAGGGGTGAAAGCGAGACGGAAAAGAGGAAAGGCTGGTAGTAAAACCAAAAACCATTTCAGTTATAGCTAGTTTTGGGGAGGAGTTTACTTCTCCTTTTGCTAAATTTTTCAACAATATCTACTTTATCTTGGAGAAGAAGCAGTTTTATATATATGCCAGAATTATAAAAGAAATCTTGATAGTTACAGATATTTAATTTTTTTCGAAAGAAATGCTGGAATGAAATGTTTTACGTACCAGGTTTTTCTCTTTTCCGTCTTGCTATATAAGGGCTTTCATCCATGGTATCATCATCACCACATCCTATGGTGCTTATACTAAAATTTTCGCTCAATATAATTTAGCTGAATAATTTTAGCAAATATCATTATGCTGACGTTTTGCTTCACTAAAAAAAAAAAAATGAAAGGAAATTTTGATGCACATTTTTTTGACAATTAATACAATAGATAGTAATGTCGATATATGCACGCAATATTTTTATTATTTAAGTAAATAAGAAGTTTCTTACGACAAATTTTTTTTATATGCATTTATAAAATTTAATTCCTGCCAATATAATATAAAGCTAAATAAATAAACTTGCTTGATTTCAATACTCTTATAGATAACATAGCTTAACACAATTAAAATAAAGTTATTATATAACTGTACATATAACAAAGAATATATTTTAAATTAAGCTGACACTTTCATTAACCCTTTCGGGCCGACTGTCCCAAATACGTGCCAGCATGAAACCGTGTCAATCAGGGTAAAAAGATAAAACTGGTAATCAAAGTAATTCTTTAGCAGTTTATTTGTGGGCGGAGTTATAATTATTTGATTTATTTGATTCACCATTACTTTGTTCAAAATAAAACTATTTAGTTATACTTTGAATTAATATTGATTATATATATGATTAAACTAACAATAATTAAAGTAAAAGCAAAGTAAGTCTGTCAAATTAGCAATGACTACATTTAAGTTACCGTTTTTTATTTAATTACGACTTGATTCTGATTTTGTACGAGTGCTTTTCTGAATCAACCGTCCCCAAGGGGTTAAGCAACATTTGGGAACAGTTTATTAAATGGAAATTTGCAGTTACAAAAGCAAAAAGATTGCTGCATTTATGGTTAATGGTTTAAAAACTTAAAATAAAAACCACATGGGTAATCATGATCTTAATTTTAAAAGTTCTAAATTTTAAATAAAAAATAATATACATATATCGTATGATTGAGTTCGTTACCACAGGATTAAAAGAAATATCCACGAAAGAACTCTGAGAGGGAAAAAATATGAGTTCATTTAAGATCACTATCTGAATACAATAAAATTAGCAGTACCTGTTGTAAAACCAAAAAATTAAAATTTTTAATAAAATTTTCAAATTATTAATTTTTTTAGTTAAAAACCCTGTCAACTTAATTTTATAATATAGATTGAATAATTAAATCTAATATTAAATAATAATGAAGTCTAATATATGTAAAATTTCCACCTGCCAAAATTCACAGCTATACGTTCAGCCAGGGCCGGATTAAGACCTCTTGAGGCCCTAAGCACTGAAAATATTTTGGTGCCCTCCCCCCTCTAACAATAAAAAATATATCTAGTACTAAGTCACGTGTTAATTCAAAATATAAAATCAAATTTTTTTTGTAAAAAGAAATATTTATTCAAATTAAATCCAAAAAAAATTTTTTTTAAATAATGCATATAATCAATTGAAAATTTTTCAATTAATATTAAAAAAATAACTTATGTTTGTGGGTATGTGCAAAAAGGCAAACACTTTGAATAACTTATGATCGAAAGTTTGAACTAAGACTCAAAATACTTTAAATTAGAAAAACAGACACGTACTTTTTCTAAAAAAGGCATACCTTTTTTTTTCCAATTGATTCGAATTCTTGACTCTCGAAATAAATGACCATATCTCGAGAATTTTTCAAACGAACTAAAAAATTTTAGCACACAATAATAAAATTCATTTATCTAAAAATAGTTCCTTGTCAAAAATAATTTGTAAGAAGTATTAATCATTTTATATTATTTTATTTATTAAGAGAATAGTCGAAAGAACTTTAAATTGAAAATTTAACAAATGTCATTTTAAATGACAAAATACAAAATTTAATCTTTACTAAATCAATCAAATAAACCTGAATCTTTCAGTTTTAAAAAAGTTATATATTTAACATTTAATATCTCAAGAACTTTTCGACAGATTTTGTTCAAATCTTGTATTTTACTATTTAAATTAATATTCTTTAAAATTATGTAATAATTTTTATATTTTTGAATTCAAAATTGTTCCGACTATTAATAATAAATAATTTTTAAAAAAATATTTTTGACAGGGAATTATTTTTAGGTTAATGAATTTTATTATTAAGTGCAAAAATTTTTCAATTTGTTTCAAAAGTTCTCGAGACATGGCGAAACGCATGAAAACTGCAATTAAATAAAGGATCCAAACTTTCAACCTAAAAAAACTTTTGGGATCTTAATTTCCATATTGTAAATACCATCCATATTTTGAGAGACAAATATCCAAATTCAACAACAACAACATATACATATGTAGGTAGAGGAAGCACGTTTGCCCGATTTCATAACTTAAAAAAAATGTCTGCTGCACCAACTTATTAGCATATTTTAAGTTTGGCCCTCAAACCATTTAGATTGAGATCTAGTAAAATAAAATCCGATCATTAAATCAAGAGTTATTCAGGTTTTTAACCTTTTTTATTTTACGCACTGTATATAATAACACATAACTTTTACAAATAATAATGCTTTTCATTATTCCTTTTTCCTTATTAAACCTAATATACTAATAATGATAGGAAGAGAAATGAAGGGAAAAAATAGTGATGAGTAATTTTATAAATGCAACAATTATCTTAAATGATCCCATAAAATCTGGATTAGAAATCAGAAATGAACTTATTTCATAATAACAACTCACTCTAGATTGCATCTGTGGAAAATAGAACTAATTATCTAATAGAATTATTACTATTTTGTTTAATGTTTTGGACAATCTCGTAGTTAGTTGACCTGTCAAAGTCAAAGGTACAGAAGAGCTTAAGAGCAATAAATAACTATCATTTAAATCTTAATTTGACTAGTAAAAAAATGACCTTTTAGAAAAAATGATAGAAATTACTTAAAACTACTGCATTAAACCTGTACTTAAAACTCTCCTAAATGATAGCAGTAACTTTGGTCTGAAAAAGCTGTTACAGTAAATAAAAACTCTGTCCTCAATAAGTAAATAAATGTATAAACAAAATACTTTAAATAACTATAAATTCAATGATCAGATTTTCATTTACAAATTCGGAACAATCGTGTTTTTATAATACAAAACAAAAGCATAAGTATAGCAACAATGAATATAATATGAAAACTAAACTTAAATAATAATCAGTGGAAAATAACAAACCATCATTTTCAATTTATTCACTTTTTTTGTGTTACGATATTTTTTATTCCTGTATGCATACGCGTACATAATACCACATTAGTTTTATAGAAAATAATTTTAGGTTTGGAAAAATATAATCCTTAGAAACATAAACAGAAGTATTGTATGTAATTTTATTAAACCAACATTTATCTTAAACCTACTAAAATCTATTTTGCCTACTAAAATTTTATGTACTAAATATTTTACATATTCTTTACAACATTTGAAGACAAATTCGTAAAATAAATCGAAGTAAAATTTGTGTATTGTTACCTAAAATGTTTATTTTAAATCGAATAACTATTTTAATTATAACGTCATAGAATGAAATTTATTTCGATAAGATCATTCATTTAAAAAATTTAATTACTTCTTAAAACTTATAATACGGCATCATCCCCTCTTAAAGAATACGTCACATTGTATTTTTAACAAAAACAGTTGTTTTTATTACTTTTGAGTATTATTATGTAATAGAATGCTTAAAATGTAAAAAAAAAATTATATAATTTTTAATAACTGTAATTTTATTTTTACATTTAAGTTTAATTAATTTTTTATTATTGAAATATAATAATTCTTTAGGAAAATTAAACTCTTCACTTATATTGATTTAGACACAATTAATATTGATCGATAAATAATAATTATTGATAAAATTATTTGAAGGGTTTAGCTACTACCTGAAGCAACATCAGCTTTACACTATTACAGCAGCTTTGAAAAGCAATAATTTAGAATAATGTTTTAGTAGAATAAGCTTTTTCTGTGCATTCATGTAGTATTCAGTGCACTCACGTTCTGTGCATTCACGTATACACGGGGGTGTGTAAATACGAGAAATTAGTTACTGATTGTAGCATAAATAATATTATTGGTTAAAAATTATGTCAATCAAGAAACTTTTCTTTTCCTAGACCTGCCACTTTCTTCAATCTTATAAGTCACCATTTATTTGTATCTCTACCCCCCCCCCTCGAAAGGAAGACAATTTGAATTTTCTGAGATATGCACCCTTTTTTCTTTTGAGAAAATAAAAGAAGGGGAAATGAGTCCCCTATAGGATGCTTACTGAGATGAAAGGATGTTCTCTGTCTGTAGTAAATCAATTGGTTACACTTCTTGTCCTTAAAGTGTTTCTTCTCAGAAAATTTAATTTTGTATTATAACACATATGTTGGTGACAATCACGGTGGTCCTTTTCAGGAACCTTCGAATTCATGGAATCGAATGCTGGCAATATACAGCTTTTGTTGTTTTACGCCGGGATCGTTTGTTATAGGCAGAAAGCAAGATCAGGTTAAATTGAACCACGTTTCCCAGAAGTCTGTTACTTATAATAAAATAACAGAGAACAACAATATTTTTCCCACTCGTTTATGCAGAATGACCAATTTTTATTTTAAGAAAAAGTTAAATGGATAATGGAAATACCTTAACTAATTATTTATTTCAATCTGATTTACACACGAGCTACAAGTAAAAATTAAGCACAACTATTAAATTTTTTTTTAGTGACAGAAATAATATTATATTTAAAATATTGACATGTTCAAATTATCATCATAATAAAAGTTGATGAAATTACTCACACATATTGTATATATTTATAATCATTATCATTAAGGATTTTACTTATTAGTTTTTAAACATATTTTAAAATTCAATTAATAAAAATATCTTTCTTAAATTTGCTATTTATTTTTAATTTGAAATTTTCAGTACTTTTCGAAATTTCCTAATTATAATTTTTACAAATAAGATGCACAAAATATAGTTTACTTGCACTAAACAAAATTCAATGACTGAAAATTTGATTTTATTTCTACTTATTTCTTACATTTGCTTTCAAAATTAAATTAGTTTTAATGGGTAATCTTCTTAACGTATTTTTCACCGTCAACGAACATCCGGTTCACATTGAGAATTTACACATCTTTTGTGCTCAACTTTAATAACATTTGTATTTATACAAGACTCTAAGGACTAAGGAACCTATAATTCTTTCCTTATTCAAAAACTAGCTGCTTGCATTCATATAACGTAGTATTTATTTCAAATCTTAAAATCTAATTTCGATATATATAGATCAAAAAAATCATAAGTGATGCGAAGTGTGTCGTCATATTTTTCGCAAATTTAACCTCTCCTCCACAAAGAAATTTCGAAAAATGATACTTAAACACAGCTCCTTTTTCTTAATTTAGTGAATAAAAAAAAATTATTCGACGTAAAGTTTTGAAATAAATTTTTGCAACTCAACCTTTACGCAATTTGATGACTTCTTTTCCAGTTGCAATGAGAATATAATTAAAAATATAGTATAAGCAAATATTTTATGTAGTATAAACAAAAACTGCAAACATGCACAACATAGATTTTTTACATCATCAAACCATTGCATCAAAATTTTGTAAATCAATTTTTTTTCATAAAAATATCAAATTGCCGGAGTATTAACTTGCTACAACTGTGAAAAATATTCTGTAAACATGAATCGTAGCAGCATGTTATGGAATTATTGTAATGGATAAATAAATAGAGCTTTTATCGCATAGAAATTCACTACCTAATTTCATTATAAGACCGAAAATTTTTGATACAAAACATCTTTCGTTTTTTTTTCTTTTATTATGTGAAATTTCGTACTTAGAAATGGATGCTATCTACTCTTAAAATGGAAGCTCAAAATAATAAATGATAATCAATGTTTCAAAACAAAAAAAAATATGTACTGCGAACATTTAGTTAGGCTTTGTGGTGCTCCCCTATCCTCTGGTGCCCTAAGCACGTGCTTAGTGTGCTTAATGGTTAATCCGGCCTTGCGTTCAGCAGCAGAAATGGAGAAAACAACTTTCAAACAATCTCACAAGATATCAATGAGTACTACGGGGAAGGAGTGATGCAGGGGAGGGAACAATCGCACCAATGCGCATGCGCTATAAAAACTGGTTTGGTTTATAATTTTAGTCATCTTCCACTGCAAGAAGCCCTGAGGCAAACCTGCGCCGTTTCTACATTAGTGGTCTTCGCTGTCTTTAGATGTTTGTCTCTCTCCCCCCCTCTTTTTCCTAGCAGTCGGAAGCGAGAGCTGTACGTGAACTTGGTTGTGAGCGGTGGATCCACCGGCGATATCAGGGGCCGCCAAAATGTAAATTGCTTTAATTTATTTTTTTAAATTGTTCCTTAATAATTGCCTAGGTAATTCAAAATTTTAATGAATGATAATGCTTTTCTAAATTAAATCTAACAAGCAATGGAAAACGTGATAGTTAATTAGTTTGTTTTCCTCCACGTGCACATTTTTTTCCCCACGTGCACTTTTTTTTTTAATTCTCTCTACTCCCGGTATTATTAAATTATTTTTGCCTTATATATCTTTTGTATAATCCTGTGTATCTTAATAATTTATCTACTGATTTTACTTAAGTAAATGATTAATGTAACGAAAGTCATATAAAGAAGTAGTGTTGAAAATCAACTCGGGGTATATTTTAATTGTAGCATTGATGATTTTGTATTGATTCTTAAAATGATTTATGATTGCTAATTTAATTTTTCTTAACATGCTCCGAATCTGGTTCTAAAATGATATTTTATTCAAATAAACTTTAGTAAATTAACTTTTAAACGATAATTAATTGTTAATTGCATAAAATTTAATTTAGCAAAAATGTACTTTTTTCAAGAGCTTTAAATAATATATATTTTTACACAAAGAAATTTAAATAAGATATAATAATTAACAAAATTTAAGATTTAATAATGCTTTTTAATGATAACGTTAGATTTAATTATGTTGAATAGCCGACTCAATTTTGGGTTTACGACTACTAATGTTCAACTGCGTAGCCTTTGTAATTTTGAACCAATCCAGAAGACAAGGAAACTCCCGGATCAGTACCCCCAGAGATATAATTTGTTTTGGGAACATGGAAGACTTTGTGACTCGACAGATTTAACGTACATCAGTCACCATTTACTACACGGGGAATACTTTGGCTGGCAGAGTTTGAACTCATGAACTCTTGGACATAGGTCCAGTGCCCTACCAACCAGACTAACCCTGCCTTTCCTACACTTTTATTAACACAATTCTCTTGATTAATTGGAACGGATAAAAATACTTTGTCTAAAATGCATTTAAAGATTGTTAGTTAAATTGTTTCTGCGCCAATTCGTCACGTATAATTTGTCATAATGTAATTCAAGGTAGGCGTAAATTGTAGTTGCCGCAATTTTATTTATAAACAACTTTTTCTGAGATCATTCGGGATAATCTGGTTGATCGAGAGTTTACTTTACAAATTAATAAGGTATGGCTATAAAGTCTCGTAATTTCTACATAGTGTTTGCTTACTAATAAATCTTTTTTTCTATTTAGAAAACTAGTGTATACTTGGTTTAGTGAAGAAGTTGTGTGGAAAATTTATCTGAAGTTATATACGATGTATCGTCAGGCCATTCTGCAAATTCTCCCTAAATGGCATTTTTGGAACAACAGAGTAAGTAGATTTCTACTGTTAAGTAATTTAGGATNCTACTAATGTTCAACTCCGTAGCCTTTGTAATTTTGAACCAATCCAGAAGACAAGGAAACTCCTGGATCAGTACCCCCAGAGGTTTAATTTGTTTTGGAAGCATGGAGGACTTTGTGATTCGACAGATTTAACGTACATCAGTCACCATTTACTACACGGGGAGTCTTCGGCCGACAGGATTCGAACACACGAACTCTTGGACATAGGTCCAGTGCCCTACCATCCAGGCTAACCCTGCCTTCCCTACACTTTTATAAACACGTTACTCTTGATTAATTGGAACGGATAAAAAATACTTTGTCTAAAATGCATTTAAAGATTATTAGTTAAATTGTTTCTGCACCAATTCATCAAGTGTAATTTGTCATAATGTAATTCAAAGTAGGCGTAAATTGCAGTTGCGGCAATTTTACTTATAAAAAAATCTTTTTTTTGAGATCATTCGGGATAATCTGGTTGATCGAGAGTTTACTTTACAAATGAATAAGGTATGGCTATAAAGTCTCGTAATTTCTACATAGTGTTTGCTTACTAATAAATCTTTTTTCTATTTAGAAAACTAGAGTATACTTGGTTTAGTGAAGAAGTTGTGTGGAAAATTTATCTGAAGTTATATACGATGTATCGTCAGACCATTCTGCAAATTGTCCCTAAATGGCATTTTTGGAATAACAGAGTAAGTAGATTTCTACTGTTAAGTAATTTAGGATCGTTGTACTGGTAAACCTAAAAACGATAATGAATCTGCTCAAGATGAACCTAACCTAAAGCACATAAAAGTGAGGGGGGGGGGTAATTCCCGGCCCATCTCGATGTATGAAAAAAAAATGGAATTCAACTTATAGTTGCTCTATCAACGCCTTCTAAAATTTCTTTCAAGTATTTTTAAAATAGAATTTGGGTTCATGTGCACAAGTTGTTGGCTTTTTAAGTACTCTGCGCAGACTTCTTATAAGAAACCGTGTGGAGGCTCTATTCAGTGTTATAGTGTTTTCTTCAATAATATATGAAATATAATGCCGCATAAAGAAAGAATTCTTGCTCGTAATTCATAATTTAATTACTATAATAACGAAATATAAACATTTATAGACTTAAAATAACGTTATACAAATCTTAACTTTTTCTGAAGGTGTAACTTTGGTTTGAATTTTACAGCCATTTTAATGCAATAAATCTTCCTCGGGTAATTCAGGGTAAAAAAATATCGTTAAACTTTTCATTGACAAGTATTACCAGGTCTTAACTATAAATTTATTCTATATAGGTATGTTTTTCGCATGTGAGACTTAAGGAGAACTTTCAGAAAGTCTTAGAAGTTATCAAGGAAAACAACAGAGCCCAAAAATTCTGTGGTATTCTCATAAACGCTAAAGAAGTCGCTCAAGAATCTGATTATATCTCTCTTCACCCTCCCGTAGAAATTTCCCTAAACAAGGATGAGTTAGAAGCTCATTCAATTATCTGCGAGCTAAAAGAAATCATTCATAAAGATAAGCCTGAATATATTCTAATTGATACAATCTTAAAGGCGCTTAGAAATAGCTCTAATGAAACACGTCAGCAGCTTATTTCACTTCTTTTTAGTATTGATACGGTTAATTTCTTAAATCCCAAGAGCCAGAGTTCAAAAGAATACTTAAAATCTTTTATAAGTGATGTTGAATGCTTTTTTAAAAATGCAAATGAGATAAATCCTGATAGGATTTTAGATACCCAAGGAGCTTTCAAAATGGTTGAAGATAGATTATTTGATCATTTTGGGGACACTGAGTCAGATGATGGATCACTCTTTATTCAGCATTCAATCTCTTATCTACATTCCATAGTGTCCAGTGTAATTTTTGACGAAGGTAATCACTCCGATGATTATAATAGAGAAATCGAAGCTTTAATGTCTGATGCTGTTTCACTAATTTCAACTAGGTTGTTTCTACTGCACAGTGCCTCAAAATCTATTATAGAGAAATGTTTATTGGCACGAAGATCTTCACTAGCTATTGACAGAGATGATTATATTTGCGAACAGTTTTATTTGCAGCAGTTTAGATATTGCTACTATTTTTTGGACAAGGTAAATATGAACTTTTTTGTAATATTTCTTTAAAAAGTGACAATGTTCTTGAATACTGATATTTCGTGTACCGTTTACAGGGGTAGGGCTAGTCAAGCTTTACCTTCTGTGAAGCCCCTCGGTACATATTTCGCCTCTCTATACAGCATTTTTGTCTTGATAGTTCGTTCACCAGGAGTTGGCATTTGGCTCTGCCTTCATCACGTGGTACGCGACGATTAGGACTGGGCGATGCTAAGATTTCAGCATCGTGATGCTGAATCTTAGCTGATGCTGAATCTTCAGCAAAACCTCGTTTGCAAAAGTCAATTTTTCGCCGCAATTTTAGCAAAAATTTTTTGCAAAAATATTAGATTTTTTTAAAAATATTTTTTAATAATAATAATAATCATTTTTTAATCATTGAAAACGTGGTTATTATGCAAAATTGCAGCTTTATATAAAATTATTGATGAAAACATTTTATCCATATTGAAGGAATGCAATTCTTCAGATTTAACAAAGAAAAATAAATAGGTAAAAAAGTAAATAAATAAAAAGTCTTATCGAAACAGACGATCGTTTCTTCAACAAGACGAAAATGATCTTAAAGTATTGTCAAATAACAAAACATAAATAATCCTCCGAGAATCACATTCTTTTCTTGGATTTGCACGAAATGAAGAAAGCACTTTTTCATCTTTCATTGGCGATGAGTTAGTTTCACTCCTAGTCACATCGGAAATCATCGTGTGAGCATATCGTTACTTGATAATTCGCGAAGGAAGAAACACAGAGGAAAAGATCGTCGAGTCACATCGGAAATCATCGTGTGAGCACATCGTTACTTGATAATTCGGGGAAATGCTCTTCGCGCGTGCTTCGATGTTGAATCTGAAGGATCGGTCTTCGCGTCATCGGGAAACATCGCGCGAACATCGGATTTTCCGATGCTTCGTGAAAGACGCCAACCTTAACATCGGATCGGCGATGATCTCACAACGTCGATGTTTTCCGAAGAATCGATGTATCGCCCAGTCCTAGCGACGATACTATTTCGCTATTTTTGAGAGAAGGATGTGAACAATCCTGAAAAAAGTTGTTATTTTGGCGATGGTATGACAAAAATATTTATTTCGCGATCTTTATGTACATTTTTTTAACATTAAATATTTCATAAATCTGATGATATTTCTCTCTTTTGAGTGAATAGTTTGCCCTTTTTTAAAACATTTTGCTGGGCACATAGACGTTTCTGAATTTAAAATAAATTTAATTAGATAGAGTAACGAAAGGTATAATAGCAGGTGATAAAACGAAGTAAGTGACTTAAAAAGAATTCACTGTTAGTGTTTGGAGTGCATAAACGGTTGTCTCAATTTTAAGCGCGGAGATGTTTTTCCCTCTTACTCCCGCTCTGAAATGAACTCTTCGTCCGAGTAGATGATGGAGCAACAAATGTCAACTCCTGGTGAACGAACTACACTTTATCTAACAAAACTAATACTAATATAAAATTAATAATCGGTTTTTCCCCCTAGACAAATCTTAAAACATTTGATTTGCGTTTGCGGGTTTCAGTAAACCAAATAATTAAGCGTGCCAGCGAAGCCTTAAGCGTGACAGCGAAAACATAGTGCTACGCAGTTATAATCAGTTTTGCAACTTAGTCCCAGATTGTAAAATAATTATTACAGCAATTTTTTCCATTAAGCTAACCATTAGTTGTCAATAAATAAAAGGTTTGGCTGATAAACAATTATCGAAAAAGAACTATTAAATTAATCATTTATCTTGGGGATAATTTACAATTTAATTGAGTTTTAATCATTGAAAATTATATCTTTAAACATTATTTTATCAAAAGTAAAATATTGAATTAATAGGCCGAGACGAAACAATAACTTTGTATTACGGAAAGTACAATTACTATTGCATTACCCTTTTTTTTTTCCATTTACAAAATTAACTCTATTGATCTGCAGTTATGTATTTTAAAGATGGTAACGACAACTGAAAAGCTTTCTTCGACAGTTTCGGTTCCTCCATTTTAATAAAAAGAAATTAAAGCTGTAAAGCACAGGTATTACTTTTTAGTACTTTAGTATTAAAGAGCAAATTTTTCTCCACTGGAATCTGTTATCAAATTTTAAACTTCTGTAAAAATAAAGCAAAGTTATTTTTACAGGAGTTCCATGTTATCGTTTATTCAAAACCAAGAAGCGAAATCTACAGAAAATGAAATTGTTGCGCTGATTGGATAATTAATTGAAATATAAATGCGAACCTCTGATTGGATGAAAACAAACTGAAATAGGGAAAAAAAAGTTGAGAATCGCATTAATGATTCAATGAACTGTTTGCTTCTCTTAGCATAAAATGAACCATTAAGCCAAATGAATCGATTCTTTCGAACTGTATCCTATCTCTTAGCATTAATATTGGCTCAAAGAGTTGATTTTTGTGTCGATTTTTTTATACTTTAACATTACAGTATTTAAATGATTCTTTGTGCTGGTTGTTCGACTCATTTGAGCGATTTTATATCTTTTAACATTGAAAGAACTGTTTTGTGACACAAATCGATTCTTTTCAGTATTATCTTATCCTCCAACGTTAATGGGTACTTACAGAGTGATGGGGATTAAAAAGATGGGCAAGTAACCTAAGTCATTTGTAGAAAAAGAGGACTTTTAAAAGGAAAAAAAATAATTGAATACTCAATTCACATCTTAATGTTTTCAATTATAAATATAAGTAACACCACCATAAATATAAAATAAACACCAGCAATTATGTTATACAGAAAATATATATTTTTTAAAATTTTTTTAAGGGGTGGGATGAGGCAATTTATAAAATCTCTTTATGGAGGATATCATTCATACCACTCCATGTAGTTGTTTTTCTGCACTGTAGTTTGTCATTTGAAAATAAAGTTCAAATTGACAAACGATGAAATATTAAATTTTCATAGCTTCGTTAATTAGTAAAAAAAATTTATTTTAATAAAAAGAAATGTGTCGGTATATGTTTTTATCAATGCATTTTTGTTGTCTTCTTAAAGCGAAAATTTATTTGAGTAGTGGAGGTACGGAATTTCCCCACCAGCCTTCGAGAAATGGGTGCCCCGGCTAATATAGATTGATCATAGTCTAATATAGATCGATAATAGGCTAATATACATCGATCGAAAAGAATTGGTTGTTCGGATTTTGAGTCTATTATTTTTAATTAAGCTTATTTTGATTATTAAAAAGTTTTTTTTTATCAAATTGAAAACGTAATTTAAATTATTTATTAATTTATTTCGCGTCATGCATTTTGAGTTTTTTATGTTATTATTTGTGAATTTACCGTTTAAGTTTTTACTAATATCCTTATTATTAATTATTGATTTGTATTAATATTTTTAATATAAAGATCAATTTTATAACAGAAAAATATTTTTCATAAAATTGTATTTTTATACAAATATAATAACAATAAAAGGGCATTAAAACTAAAAAAAATTTTTAGCATTACCTAGGGCAGTAGATTTCAAACGGTGATCCACGGAGCCCTAGGGTTTCGTAAAGAATTGCAGGAATTCCGCTAGTGAGTACTTTTTACAGCCACAGACGACTAATCACCAAACTGAAACACTCAGCTTCAGCTCCCTAGTGTCCAAGGTCTAAGACAGAGGTTCCCAAATAGTGTTCCACGGAACCCTAATATTCCGTAAAGATTTACAGGAGTTCTGATAGTGAGTACTTTTTATAGCCACAGACGGCTGACCACCCAACTGAAACAATCAGCTTCTGCACCCTGAAGTCCAATGTCTAACCCCCGTATTCGCCGTTGACTCTGACGACCTAACGCGTAACTCCCAGTTCCGAAACCCCTGGTTTGGAAGATTTGACCGAAAGTTCAAAAGCGATTCCACCATTATTTTTTGACCGTCAGATTCTTAACTGCGGGGTTACTTGACCGGCAGTTATAGGCAATTTCCTATTGGATAATAACTTGCATCAAGGATAATTGCATGGATAATAACTATGCATAATAATTAATAGCTTTATTTTATAGATTAAAAAATTTTTAAATTTTTTTCGTTATCCTCATATCCAAATATTGCACATTATTTTACCAGTTCATCTCTAAACTATTTTTATTTTTGGGCAAGATCTATCATCTCGATAGATATTATCAAAATCTAAAGACATTTAATGAATTATATTCTTTTTTAAATTTTATATTTCTTTCAAGTATCGATTGTATTTTTTTCTCTTTTTTCTTAAAAAATAAACAAAAGTAAGTTAAATTATTTAGAATCTTCTTACTTACACTATTTATTTGAATTATTGTAGCCGCAATCTTTATTATCCACGATTTTTTTGTAAGATTTCTCATCGTTAAGAGTCGTTACAGCACTTAAAGAGAAAGTACGTTTTTGTGTCTGATTTCGTAACTTAATTAATAGTTAGCACTAATTAATTAGCATATTTGAGGTCACCCCCAGGAACCATTAAGATTGACACTTAGTTCGTGAAAATCCGATTACTGGAACGAAAAATATTCAGGCTGATTCATATTTTTTTTTTTTTTTGCGGACTGTACTTAAGTTAAAAATAAATGAATTGAAATAAATAATATAAATAAGTTCAAATAAGCTGAATTATGAATTACTTCGAAATGAAAATTTAGAAAAAATACAATAAGCGTTGAAAATGGTTATTAAAAAACATATTTCTTTATTAAAGAATATAATTATTTTATCGGAAACGCGTGATGAGAAGCACTAATGCTTGTCGTTTTCATAATTTATTCATTATATTGTTGTTAGAAATATTATATTTTATTTTAAAAAATGCTATTTATTTTTAATGGCATTTTATTAGAAATAATTTCTTAAAGTTACCAAAAAATTAAATAAATTATAGATTGTACCTAAATATAATCTGAGGTTTCAATACTCATCATTAGCTATAGAAAAAGTACTAATTCGCGTAGCTTTTCCGACTGTAGCTCCACTGTAGCTTTTCCGAGGTACCATAAGGTTCTGTGGAACACCATTTTATAACCTCTGTCTTAGTAATTGGATTTTAGGGTGCAGAAGCTGATTGTTACAGTTAGGTGGTCAGCCCTCTGTGTCTGTAAAAAGTACTCACTATCAGAACTCCTGTAAATCTTTACGGAATAGTAGGGTTCCGTGGAACACTATTTGGGAACCTCTGTTTTAGACCTTGGACTCTAGGGCAGTGTTCCCCAACCTTTTTTATCACCGCGGACCTGTCAACGTTTGATAATTTTACCGCGGCCCGCTGGGGGGGAGGGGAGTTGATTGTTCATATTTCAGATTATTTTGATTTATTTATTTTAATTTAATTGTATTTAAACATGCCTTCAAAATAAAATACAGTTACATCAAAAAATAAATATAAAGTGATTTAACATTTTAACTTACGAGAACGTTAAAACTATGAGAACCCTGAGCTTGTTTTTTGCAATGAGACGATTCCATTTGGGGTTAATCGGAGACAATGACACCCGAAGTGTGTTGCTTATGTCCAGTTTATTTCGTTGCTTTGTTTTGGTTGCTGTTATTGTTCTTCACTAGTTCCCATGTAAATTTTGCGCTTCGCTTTCGTGTTTTATTTATGATATTTACAGTTATGAGGATTGATTTTTTTTTTTATTAAAACTAATTGAAAGAATTCGGTGAATACTAATTCGGTGTTTTTCTTTTTACTTTTTAAAACATTAAAAAATTTATGTAAATACCTTCGGGGCCCCTTTTTTTTAAATAAATAAAATTTTAATGGAACACATATATTTTTAATTTTGGGTATAAACCTAGGAATTTATATTTAGTTTCAATGAAATGGGCGGCCCGGTACCATTTGATCCACGGACCGGTACCGGTCCGTGGACCGGGGGTTGGGGAACACTGCTCTAGGGTGCAGAAGCTGATTGTTACATTTGGGTGATCAGCCGTCTGTGGCTGTGAAAAGTACTCACTAGTGGAATTCCTGCAATTCTATACGGAACCCTAGGGTTCCGTGGAACACCGTTTGAAATCTGCTGTCCTAGGTGATACCAATAGCTTTTTTTAGTTTTAATGCCTTTTTATTATATTTGTATAAAGATACAATTTTATTAAAAATAATATCGATAATTAATGATAAGGATATTCTGGATATTAGTAAAAACTTAAGCGGTAAATTCACAAATAATAACGTAAAAAATTCAAAATGCATGACACGAAATAAATTAATAAATAATTTAAATTACGTTTTCAATTTGAGAAAAAAAACCTATTTAATAATCAAAATATGTATAATTAAAATTAATAGATTCCAAAATCTGAACAACCATTCTTTTAAATCGATCTATATTAGCCCGGGGAACCCATTTCTCCAAGGCTGGTGGGGCAATTCCGTACCTCCACTATAGAGATGTCCAATATTTTCTGGAACAGGTATTTGGAACCTGTTATTTAATCATACCTGTTATAAAAATAACAGGTTACTTCAAAAAGCCTGTTCCAAACTACTAGGCAAAAAATTTTATTCAATTATCTTGGCAAAAATTTATTTTTCTACTTTTTTTAAAATGTTAAACTGTTTTTTAGCAATCTTTGTAGAGCTTATAATAATAATAAAAAAAATCACGTTTTATTTATTATTACAGTGTCGTAGACAGGACATTGCGAGGGTCTATACAAGTTTTGCATTTCTAGTATTATAATTTTTTTTAGAGCTGCTTTAAATCTAATAATTTAACGAGTAACTTTGCTAAAATCAAATGAATTATTCGAAAAATGTTTATCTATAGCTTATTTTCTCTAGTTCAATAGTTAATATTTCTATATATAGTTTTTTTTTTAAATTTTTATTATTATTATTTTTTTTTTTATATTTCGTGGTGTCACTAGAACTGCATTCAAAAACCATGCCTAGGCAGTCTTGTATAGGTTCTGAAAAACATTCTACGATAATATTTATAACAAATACCGCCTATGAAACGTGAGCCACTCTATGAA
>NC_092209.1:55404826-55418906 GCF_043381705.1 Parasteatoda tepidariorum | reverse complement strand
CCATACCGCACACCCACGGTCCCTACGCAGACTGATCCAAGTGGTCACCCACCCGCACACACAGACTGCAGCCGACTTCAGTGATCTGATGGGAACCGTGTCTTAACGATCAGTCCACTGCGGGACGTAAGTACCATACGATAAGTTTTGTAACGTATATGTGAAATCATGGTAAGTCTCAATTTCTGTGTTTCCTTTGTCTTAAAAATAAAAGAGCTGCAATAGAAGTCATAAAATTTAGCTCCTATAAAATCAAATTTCGTTCTATAAACTTAAATTTAAATATTAATTCCAATCATACATTAATAATAGTACTTAAATTTCGTTTCGTTAAAATTATTTTGCGTCCGAAGTAAATCATTAAATGCTTTTTTTTATTTCACTCCTAAGAAAATGATTATTCTGCAATTATATTGTTAAAATACATTTAGGGAGTCTTAAATTTCTTAATAAAAAATAGCCTTTCAAAAGTTTAAATAAAAAAAAAAATTTTTTTTTAAAGATATAAAATTATTGATAGTCCACTGCTAGCCCCCCCCCCTCTTGTGGTTTTACTTCTGTGTCTTAACAACCTATTATTAATAAAACTACCACCTAATATTTCAAACATGCTATATCGGAACAGTCTGTTATTTTTATCTCAGGCTAGTATTTTGGAACAGGCGATATTTTGTCACAGCTAGTATTTCGGAACAGGCAGTATTTTGTCACAGGCTAGTATTTTGGAACAGGCGATATTTTTTCACAGGCTAGTATTTTGGAACAGGCAGTATTTTGTCACAGCTAGTATTTTGGAACAGGCGATATTTTGTCACAGCCTAGTATTTTTGGAACAGATGGTATTTTGTCACAGGCTAGTATTTAGGAACAAGCTAGTATTTTGTCACAGACTTTCTTACTATAATTTTGCAGTTTAAGCTAATTTGCAGCAATGCCGGGCACGGTGACCTGTCTTCCATGACCTTTGGGTTTTCAGGCATACGGGGGGGAGGGCAGGTTGTTTACAATTGCATTTTCCATAATTCCTTATTTTCATGTTTCCTACAAGTTAAATAGAAAAAAAATTCACGAAATTTTCCTACAAAATATGAGTCTTATTGTCTAATTTCTTCTCTCCTAAGTCTTACACTCTCTCTTTCGCATTTTTTTTAACTTTTTTTTTAAGACAATAAATATTTTAACTTTTTATTCCCTTATAAGAAGTTGGTGTTAAAATTGTTAAAACTATATTTAGTATGCGAATTCAAGCTATATTTAAACCATTCTTCGTATGCAAGCTATAGTGTTTGATAATATAGTGTTTGATAATTATATCAAACCCTATATTTTTTCTCCCAATGTTTATCCTTTTTTACTTCGTCTACTTTAAAATGCTGAACTTATGACGAAGCATGAAGGGGTAGTACAATAGTACAGAGAAGATGAAGGGTAGTAGAATAATGTGTAAATATTTCTATTTTCTTTTTTATGAAAAAAAGGAGAAACAATTCTTAGCTTTCAGCCAAAGGAAGCATAAAGTTGTCGATTATGGACTCTAAGACTAATTACATTGCTATTATTTTTATATATATTAGGAAACTATCTGATGGATGTTCGGGTTAAGCAAAATATTTTATGAATGGGATTTAATAATGAAGTTTAGTAATAAAGTTTTAAGGGTCATTAAATTTATGTATTCTATACATTTAATGAAAAATTCAGAATATTTTTTTTGAAATAGTAAATTGCTCACTATAGAGTAACTACGGCCTACATTTACATAAAAATGCTCCATTTTTTTTCTTCTTTTTTCCGACTACTGTATTTATTGCATTAATTACAATCGTCTTTCGGGGGACATCTAACCAAGGAGTTTTACTTCGATAATCCAGACATCTCTTTACGCCATTGGCCCCCCGCCTCCCTAACTTTCACTGCGGGTTTCTTTTTCCGCTTTCGTTTTTGAGGTCGACCGTGACCTTCGAGGTTGCGAATTGACTCTCTCAATATCTTTAAATGAAGGCGTGTCCTTTACTTCCCTCGTAAATATTTGTTGTGGTAATTCAACCAATGTTCTACGTGAAGAGTGATTTGTTATTTCGCTGAATTTCGTCCACTCGCATACAAATAGATGTCTCTCTGGCATTGCCTATTATTTTGTTGCTTAAAAGATTGATTTATTTTGAATTTTTGAAGAAAATAAATAATATATTTTTAAATGATAATATTCTGCAGGAAAGGAAAAAATCTATTACTGTTAATTTGGCGAATTTTTGTCCCTTAATGGTTTGAATTTTACTTGACATAAAAATTATCATTAAGGGGTACATAGTATGTGATATTTTTAAATTAATGTGCTAATTGTTTTAAAAGGAAAATATTATTTAAATTATCCAAGAAAAGTTTGGAATTGTTATAAAAAGGCTTGTTTCTTTAAAAATTATGCTAAATTCGTATACTGGTGTTTATTTTGCAAATTTAATTTTTTTTAATAAATGTTTAAAAAAATATCGGATTATGCTCTAGTTGTATTTAATTTGTTAAATGTTTTAGCTCGTGCAAATTGGTAAAACTGAATCAATTACATTTTAGTAAACATATATTTTTTTTAGTTTGAAACTATAAAATGATGTTATTCGAATTATTTAAAAAAGTTGCATTGAACTAGGTTGCAATGTATGCAGTTAGACTACTTTCAGGTATTTAAGTAAATGAAATTATAAATCACTATCAGTAAAATTCACCAAATTCATTATGTCAGAAAATATAAATAATTTTACGAAAGTGGTGTTAGAATGAAGAGATTAGTTAACAAAGGGATCGTAATAATAATCACAAAACATTTTAAACTATCTTTTAAGTATAAAAAAAGTTGAAGATTTTTTTCTAAAACCTGTTATTTTGGAACAGGTATTATTTTGTATCGGAACAGCTGGAACCTGTTATTTGAAAATACCTGTTATCGCCCATCACTACTCCACTACCCAATTACATCTGCCAACTCTTCCGGATTTTCCGGAAGATTTTATTTTCATATTTAATGTGGTAGTAAATATATACTATTTTTTTCTTTTATAATTTCAATTTTTAAATGATTGTGATCACCACTATTCTTACAAAAATTAAGCACATATATAAATATGCGTTACTATCATGGTTGTCATTCCAATGCCATTAGTCTCAGTCGCCCTAGGGCATAACACAGATCAGAGGTCTAGTGCCCGCTTGCGCGGGCAGGTACCTTGCCAAAATTACACGATCCAGTCATGGTTGTCAACTTAAGTTTTCTCAAATACAACGTATTTGTCTGCTTAAAATTGAAGTTTTAATTCCATTTTAATACCACTGGGAAAAATTATAATGGAAAGGATTAAAAGTTGGCAGGTATGCAATTAAATGTTCGCTTTAAGAAGACAACAAAAATGCATTGATAAAAACATGTACCGACACATTTCTTTTTATTAAAATAATTTTTTTTTTACTAATTTACGAAGCTATGAAAATTTAATATTTCATCGTTTGTCAATTTGAACTTTATTTTCAAATGACAAACTACAGTGCGGAAAAACAATTATATGGAGTGATTTGACATATGAATGATCTCCTGCATAAAGAGATTTTAAAAATTGCCTCATCCCTCCCCTTAAAAAAATTTAAAAATGTATATATATATTTTCTGTGTAACATAATTACTGGTTTTTCTTTTAAAAGTCCTCCTTTCTTAAAAGGTTACTTGCCCCTCTTCTTCACCCCCATCACTCATTAATGTTAGAGGATAAGATAATACTGAATACTTTATTTTTACCGAAGTTTAAAAATTGATAACAGATTCTAGTGGAGAAAAATACGCTCTTTAATACTAAAGTACTAAAAAGTAATACCTGTGCTTTACAGCTTTAATTTCTTTTTATTTAAATGGAAGAACTAAAACTGTCGAAAAAAGCTTTTCAGTTGTCGTTGCCATCTTTCAAATAACTGTATATCAAGAGAGTTAATTTTGTAAATTTTTAAAAAAAAAATGGTAATGCAGTAGTAATTGTACTTTGCATAATACAAAGTTATTGTTTCGTCTCGGCCTATAAATTCAATATTTTACTTTTGATAAAAATAATGTTTAAAGGTATAATTTTCATTGATTAAAACTCAATTAAATTGTAAATTATCCCCAAGATAAATGATTAATTTAATAGTAATTTTTCGATAATTGTTTATCAATCAAACCTTTTATTTGATGACAACTAATGGTTAGCTTAATTGAAAAAATTGCTGTAATAATTATTTTACAATCTGGGACTAAGTTGCAAAATCCGATATTCAGGGTAGAACGAAAGTTATTCAGGGTGATATCTTTTTTTTGCGGACAGTACATACACTAAAAACGAGTACTTAATTATACTGCATATAGCACTAGAACTGGGAATTTAACTATCCCACATAAAACCTAATTTTAGATTATTAATGATAAAACGATGAAAAATTAGTCATTAGGAGCAGCTTCAAGGCCTTGTTCAATTGCTATTAATTCACTTTTGAAGACCGATGAGAAATCAGGGTTAAGGAAGCAGATCCCCTGGTTTCTCAATGTAGATGCCACTGCCTGCGTGGTCGTCCAGTTTAGGCAGATAGACTGTCTATCCCGTGGTTTCTCGATGTAGATGCCACTGCCTGCGTGGTCGTCCAGTTTACTGCCGTCCGTAAAAATTTTTATGGCATTGTCGGGGATCTTTTTTATGATTTCTAAAGCCAACTGCCAGAGATGAGCTGGAATGAAGACCTTCTTAGTGAACGGGGTTGTAAAATCGAAGTGGAAATAAACTCTTGGGAGTCCTTCTGGGGGACAAGATTTTAAGGAGTGGGCCTCAATTTCATTATAAGGCAGAAGCTTAGCCTGACTAAAGAAGCTGTTTTTCTTAAGTCTTTGATTGTTATTCCAGTTGTTTAAATATAGGGAGGTTCTATTATGCTGACCGTAGCTAGAAAGTTTGTTATAATATTTGGTAAGGTTGGCCTTTCTTCTAGTATGGAGAGGTTGCAAATTAGCCTCATAGAGAACTCTCGGACAGCTGCGTCATAGTCCAGTAATAATTCTAGCAACACTGAGTTGAACCTTTTCCAATTTACCCAAGTTGGTGACTGAGGCACAGTTATAAACAGGGAAACCATACTCTAAGATGGGCCTAATTAATGTCCTCCCCCCCCCTTCTGGTCCTAGATTTCCTTAGATGGACCTTGTCTCAGACATTTAGAGGATAAGCTACAACAACGATGACAAATCTTCCTTCCTCGAATTCTGAGAAAGGTTGCTATTTGGTGAATATTTATTTCGCTGCTTATCTTATTTGCATTTCTAAATCATGATTTTCATGGAGTCAAGTAATTTTTTAAATGCTGATATATTTTATTAGAAGTATCTCTAGTAATATTTAAGATCTTACAGCAACATCATTATGCATAATAATTCTTTTTATGTGAGGGCAAACTTCAGCTATTTTAAAACTTCTCTCTTGTTAAATTGCAAATTTAATATTCCAAAATATTTTGGCAGTTTTAGGAAAAAATAGTTCAAAATAGAAAATTCTAAAATAAAAATGTAAAATTCTCAATTATTTTATGATTTAATTAATATTATATTAGTATTATTTTTATTAACATTATTTTCATTAAATTAACAATAAATGAAATCCCCCTACAACTTTAAATAGCGAATTGTTAATTCTTTTTTTAATTCTGTAATTTCACGTTCGTAAATGTTTTTTTTATCTCACAAAAGAACTTGAATAATTTTTCATTCAAAAAACAATGTTATAAAAATAGAGTTATACAAAAATACACATTAAGTGAAATTTTATTAGAAATAGCTATTTGTTTTTAACTATAATACCCATCGTAATATTCATTCACTTGTCAATAGTATCCTATTTAATTACTATATTTCCAGAAGAAAAAAAAAACTTTTGTACTTAAATAAGAATTAAAATTCATCCATAATTTTTAAAACGTGAGAAAATAGTAAAGCACCAAAACTAAACTGGCTTCATCTTTGCAAAACATTTTTATATTATTTATTATATTTCTCTCTTTTGACAATTTGCTCTTTTTGGGATAAGCTGTTAAAACAACAGTTTTTATTAAATTAAAAATATATTGGACTGGCTGGAATTTCAAAAGGTATAATATTGGATAATAAAGCTAAGTAAGTGACAGAAGAAAAAAAATTAAATGATTCTGCTTGTCGCGCATATAAAGTTGTCTCATATTCAAGTGATCAAATTTCACTAATATAGTTTGTCTATAGAAAGAACTCCCCTCGTCACGAAGTCTAAGGCCGTCTGCTGCTATGGAAACAAGAAATAGTGCATTTCAAAGAGGGGAGCATCTTTCTTGCTTAATTCTCTTTCTCCTACCAGCCCGACTCAATAACTGTCTTAAATAATGACCCAATTTACCCTTGAAATAGTTGAACCTCGTAACCATAGTCACCTCCCCCACTCCAGACGAATGGCTATGGAGAGTTTTTTTACAAAGACAGACTATACATTGTCCACTGGACATGCGCAATATCAAGCTCCATCTACATCTGGAAAATCCTCATAAATTTGAGGGTGAATGGGTAAAGGCATTGATGATTGATTATATTTAAAACCAAACACCCCCTACAATGCCCCTATATTACCTGAGCACCAATTTCTTATCTTCAATACATAATAATTTTAAACATTCCTAATGCTTATTAGGTGTCAAAGCCTTTGTAAGTATTCGCGATAGCAACGCTCGATTACGCCATCTGGGGAGAAAACCGGTTCCATGCTTTTTACCCTTCCCTCTCCTCCTCTTTTCAATTATGTAAGAATGTGTGTACTACCATTTTCTTTCTTTTTCTCATTATTTTTCGTATTTAATCACTAAAAGTATTTTTTTTAAATTTCTATTTCTCTTTCTTTTAAAATCACGAAATTTTTTATAGCCATCAAATTTTGAGAAACTAATTTTTGACATGCTCAAATTGCGACAAAATTATTTATTTCCTCGAAATAAGTTTTTCAATTTTTAACTTAAATATTTTTCACAAAGAGTCAAATCACCACTCCAACGAAGAAAATCTATAATTTAGACAGTTGTTATTTTTATACTATTTTTTGTTACTTTTTAGGTGCCTTTTTATTATATGTCAAGAAAAGAGAGACTCCTGCAGCACTTGAAAGACACCAAGAGTAGTAACAATGCCTGGGAGTTTTGTGAATTGCTTAGATGTATAAATAGACCTAATTCGGATACTGATGCGGATAAAATATATTTAAATAATGTTTTAATTTCGCATTATCTTACAAACAGAAATCATACTGAAAAATTTGATTCGGATACTGATACGAATAAAATATATTTAAATAATGTTTTAATTTTGCATCGTCTTAAAAACCTATTTCCTACTGAAAAATTTGATTTGGATACTGTTACGAATAAAAAATCTTTAATTAGTGATTTAATTATGAATCGTCTTAAGGACATAATTCATACTGAAAAACCTGAATATAACATAAATAAATTTATCTTGATGTCCCTAATGAATAGAACTCATGTTTTAAAAGAAGTAAGTGAGTTTATATCTCGATTTCTTTCGGGTATTGATAACTTTGACTGTGGGAAACAGAATTCAGAAGAATATTTAATGCATTTCATACAAGAATTCGAACGTCTTATTAATTTGTATGGTTATAGTGTTGATTATTTTCATAGTATTAATACGTATGACAGAAACAACATAAATGCTTTAAAAAAAATTTCTACTACTTTAATGGAGATTACAAGGAGATGTACAGCAGACCTTCTAAGAGCTTTACGCCATGAATACCAATTGCATTTCGTCGACGAAGAGAAGAAAAAAATTGGATTTTTGATGGTAGAGGCTATTGCACCTATTGAAAAAATTGTGTGTAGAACCGATTGTATTCAAACGTACGGCAAGATAAAAAGTTTTTTTTTGTTACGAAGATCCTCTCTTCAGTATTTCAGAGATTTTTTTGATTCATTTCCTGTTGATGAAACTCCATTAAAACGTTTTGATATGAACAGAATAGATTTGTGCATCGAGGAATTAGATAGGAATATTGATGATATGTGTAAAATTGCTGAATATTGTGCTTATCTGGAGGATGAGGAAGATGAGGATGGGGAGGGTTATTTCAGTGATTACGAGGAACACGATGACCTCAAAAAGGATGGCGCATCTACAATGCCTGAATCACATGTGTGGTGGGCTAAGTGTTCTCAAACCCTAAATCGTTTAAGGATTAATCAATTTCTTAATCAACTTTGTTATTTCTCTTGAGCTGTAATATGACATTCTAATAAAAAGAAATTTCTGTATGTAACAGTACTCTGGATATTGAACTTTGTTGTTGTTGTTGTTATGAGTATAGGGCTGCCATTGGTGACTAAATCGACTGTTTTAAAGCAATATCAACTAGGGCGACTATTTTAGTAGAAATATGAGTAAAAACAACTAATTTACAGTGAGTTGCGTAAAATCGGCGACTTTTTTTTAGCCAATTAGCGACTAAAATGAAGAATAGCTTCTTGAGTTTCCCCCTTTAACCACTTCTTTTCGCAGCCCTTTCGTTTTATCCAAACTTTATTCTTCCTCAGTCAAAAGCAAGACAGACATGTTTTACCAATCAGACTAATGGAATTGAATTGCTCCTCCTGCTTCAGGAAGCTAATGTAATATGTCTGAGGATTACGTTTTTTTCCCCTCTTTTTAATTTAAATGAAGAGGCAAAATTAAAACAAATTGTCTTTAAATGCATGTGTAGTTAATTTTTTTAGAGCGTTTTAGAATAGAAAAAAAGGTACATGGTGATATATATATTATATATGGGTGATTCTCACGAAATATGACAATTCACTGTCCCTTGTTCCAATATCTAATAATATAACACTAAAGAACTTTTTTTTAAAAAAAAATATTAATAAAAAGCATTGCTGTTAGCATTTTAAAATGACTTTGCACTAGCATTGACTGTTTTATATAGTTAAAAAATTTAATTGAACTTCAAAATTTCATGTTTCTGTTATGTCCCAACAATATCTCCAGTAATAACTAGCTTCAAAACTTTCCATAAATTTTTCAATATCTAATTTTTTTATCTCAACCGGTGTATGCATTTCTAGAATATACGCTGAGGGTATTATTTACAAAAACTTCGTTTAAAGTAATTTGTTTGTCTCATAAAAATCTGTCATTTTCCTGGCTACTTTTATTTAGTGGTTTATAGCCAAAATAGATAGAGCCAGCAATCAATATCTTATGTTATAGATTGATTAGATACCCTCCTATCTGAGCATGTCTAGTTGCATGAATAAAGAACCAATTTTCTGGTTTAAAATCTATTTCAAAAAAATTTTCAAGGTGGGTAGGTTTTTGTGTTGTCATTTTCCTGGCTTCTTGAAATTATTAATAACATAAACTACATGGATTTTTCTGAGTTATTTTAAGAAATCCTGTTGTTTTCTGCAGAATATAAACGTCTTAGGCCAAAATATTAATGTAAAGTTATATGCTATAAAGTGACGAATTGGTCATTATCCCGGCTTATGAATGCCAGAACATTGAAGTGTTTCCAGAAATTTTTTTAACTGCTAATACTGTAAGAATAAGAAATTTTTTTAACTGCTAATACTGTAGAGGGAAAGCAAATATTAACCTAACACCAAGTTTATGTATGATTGTAATATGCTTGGATGTAATCAAAGTTATTTATTTATTTAATGATTGATTATTATACACAATTTTATTCTGTACATATCAGCAACAAAATTTTTTTTTGATTATTTCTACAGTGGATAAAAATAAGTAATTTATGGTCCATCTAACATAAAGGCTTAAGTTGAGTTACTTACTATTAACTTAAAATAACTGTTTTTCTTACTATTAACTTAAAATATGTCATTTTCCTAGCATTCAAGATTTAGTGAATTTCTGTTTTATTTTTCTCTCGAGCAAATGTCAATAAACTACACTGCTATCTGTAAGATATTAATAAGTGTAACTAAAGAAGTGTACAAAAAAAATGTTAGATTATTTTGAAGACTTTAAATTTGAAGAAATTTTTTGGTCCAATTGTCATATTTCAAAAGAATCACCCATATATTCGTTTTGAAGAATTGTGATCATAATTTTTTTGATAAGCATTAAATTCGGAAATGCGTCAGTTATGAAAACTAAAAAATTGATAGATGAATTAAATTGCCATATTTCTTTTTTTTTTTCTTTTCAAATGTCTAATTTAGACAGCTGCAAATTAGAGCTGAGAAGGGAAATTCGAGTTTCCAATTAATCTGTTCTGTAGCAGATAAAAATAAATCTCCCCAAGTAGCACCTAATATTAGAAAATATCAGAAAACCGATAAAATCTAATGTTATCTTGCACAACTTCTAATATTAGAAAGATACAAGAGGTCGCTGTTTGCTCTGCATAATATAATATTAGATTCTATGCAAACTAATATTATCTAGCGTTCGTTGTAATATTATTTTGCATTAGTTTTAATGCTATATAATATTAGATTTTGTATTTTCTGATATTATCTTTGCTTTGCTTTTTTTGGAGTAAGCAAGAGGAAGATATGGATGGTAGTAGAATTCGACGATATAATTTTGATTATTTTTCTGTATTGCTGTGAAACAGTAAAACATAGAACCTTAGTTTTACAATGTCGTTCCATGCATTATTTACTTAGCAATGCAAAAATAGTAAATAAAATTATATTAGCGAATTCTGCTACCATCCACTTTACTCCAAAGTATATCTTATGTTCAGCTGATATTTGTTTGATTATTAAATTTATTTAAGAAATACTATATTACAACTTTTATTGCTATTTTTTTCGTCATACAATAAGTTTTCTGATGAAACATTATTAATTTTCAAGACAGATTTAAGAAATACTATATTGCAACTTTTATTGCTATTTTTTTCGTCATACAATAAGTTTTCTGATGAAACATTGTTAATTTGTTTCTTTTTTTTTTAGAAATGAGCCTATTTTATCAAAATCTGAATTAAGTTAGTTTTGTAAAACATGCTTTATGAAAGTCGTAACTTATGCTATTTGTAATTTCCTATTTATTATTCATTATTTATATTCTGAAATAATATAATAAAAAACCACACTACATAAATAAAGTTAAATTTACATTCGATTTGAGTTGAAATTTACCTTCATAACTTCCAAAAATATTAAAATAAAATATTTTGAACTTTTAAATTATCTTTTGTAATAATCGAGACAATAAAGAAAATTTAAAAATATTCAAATTACTTACTTGCATAAATTTTTCACTGAAATTAAATGGAAAAATACTGGAAATGGAAAAGGCATCCGTCGAAATATTTTCTGGGAGTGCAACCGGGAATGCCTTTAAGAATTTTAATTATAAATTTTGCCAATTATTTCTTGTAATGAAAAAATAACTTCTGCTGTGCCAATGTGAGATTGGCATATCAGAAATTTTTACGATTTGACAATTAGTTTAAGGTACTATGTATTAACCAACAATTTTAGCCAAAAAATTTAGGTAACATTCAAATTTCGAAACCAAATAAAGTAGTAAATTTTGTATTATATCAAAATTAAATTTGCACTAATATTTAATTGCACACAAGAATAGACGAAAAAACATAACATCTTTTTTTTAATATATGCTGCCTTTACTATTAATGATAAAAGTTTTACTACTATCAGTTACTTTTTGAGAATGTTGGAATCACGAAATTTCTGTTCAAAAGCAATCAATTCGATTGTTTGTACTTTTCTGATAAGAGATTAGGCATTAATAACATAATAAAACAAAAATAACATTATATATAAATGTCTTAAATGGGATTTAAAAAAAAAAAAAAAGATGCAATCGCACAACATGTTTTCACAAAGTACATACAAATCTCACAGATGAAAGTTTAAGCTTTATTCTTTTCTACATTGATCGGGAATTTTTATTAAAATGTAAATGTTATTCAGCTAAAAATGAAATTTTTAGGATTAATTATATTATTTTAAACATGATAAAAATAAAAAAGCAAGCTTTTTGTCTCAAATTTCAAATGAATAATCATGTGGAAATTTCTGAAATTAAAATAATGAAAACAATGTTGATAATAAAAATACTTAAAATTTCGAGAGACATAAATCAGCGTTAAAAGAAAATTGTTTCCGGTATCACGCTGACTGATTAAAATAACAAAATTTTAAATATATTCAACTGTTTTCATGACACTTAAGCACTTATAAGATTTGCTAACTTTACATTTTATAAAATTTTATCAATAAAATGTTGAAGATTTATTACAAAGGCGTAGCCTCAACTCAAAAATTTTGTACTTTAATAATTAGTAACCACAACATTCTTATTATGTGAAAATACTATATTGCATATTTTGCCGCGAGGGCTCAGTGGTTAGAGCGTTCTCCTTCTAATGAGGTGAACCGGGTTCGAATTCCAGCGATGGCTTGCACCGATCACAGTGGTGACGAGAAATATCCTCAGTGGTAGACGGATGAAGGGTTAGAGTCTCTTTGCCGTCAGGCTAACCGTGGGAGGTTCTCGTGGTCTTCCTCTCCATATAGCGCAAATGCAGATCAGTTCCATCAAAAAGTACTCCACAAAGGCAAATTTCTCCCAATACTTGATCCAGGAATTCCCTTGTCTTTTGGATTGGGTTCAAAATTACAGGGCTACAGAGTTGAACATTAATAGTCGTAAACCCAAAAATTTGATCGGCTGCTCAACGAGGGTTATAAAATAAAATATTGCGTATGTTAAATGATTTAGGGCTTACATTTGTTCAAAGAGCATTTTAAAGTACTCGGTTGCAAAGGGTTAAAAATAAATAAATCATAAAATAAAATAAATTTAAGAATAAATTATTTTAAGTATGTTTAAGCAATGTAAACTTAGAGTTTTATGAAAAAATTTAAATAACATAAAAATGTTTTAAATTTTGGAAATTTATTGGGGGGGGGGGGCACGTGCCTAGCTAACTCTTTCCAACATTATACATAGTTTTTGGTCCCTTCTATCTCTTAGCTTCTGACTGTGTTAATTGCGTGTAACTTGATCCTTGATAGTGGGAGAGGGAAGGGAAGTAAGAAAGAGTCTGTTTTAGAAAACAAGAATAAAATATTTTATTCGAACTTTTTTAAAAGTATAATTCTTGAAATTCAAACAATATTCATAGATAACTAATAATAAAAACAATTTGCTTAAAATCTGATGTAGATGAATTTACATGATTTTTTCTCAACAGAACTGAAAACGTTGGTTTACGTTAGTCAGGCACATCAAGGTAAACCAGTTACCCATGATGCATTGTGACGAGATGGAACTTGAGAAAAAAAGGATGATGTACAGTCCGCAAAAAAAAAAAAGATATCACCCTGAATAACTTTTGTTCTAATGATCGGATTTTCACGATTTAAGTGTCAATCTTAATGGTTCCTGGGGGTGACCTCAAATATGCTAATTAATTAGTGCTAACTATAATTAAGTTACGAAATCAGACACAAAAACGTACTTTCTCTGAATAAACATGCATTTTTTTTTTACATATTTGGAATCCTGACCCTTAAAATAGGGGGCAAAATTTCGAAAAAAAAAAATCTCGACAAAAATCTCGACAAAATTTCGAAAAAAATGGGTTGTAAATTAGGTCGCAATAAGGATTTATATATCTGGCGATGGTTTAAAAATATGCCAAATTACCTCGCCATAGAAGGGGAAATAATTTATAACAACCATAAAGAAACTGAATGAATGACAAGATGGGAAAAGATAGTGCTTCTCGTTGCTAAGCAACCAACAGAATTTTTCGCGTTGCTTTCTGGGCTTTTTTTTTTAAAATCTCCTTTAAAAAGGAAATTTAAATAAATTAATAAATTATTTTTGATTCTCCAAGATTATAGAATCTTTGACTTTTTTTCTGACATTATTTATTTTTTTAAAGCTGTTTTAATGTAATTTGTATGACAGTTTTGAATTAAAACCAAATTTTCAAAAGTTATCATAAATTTATGAAGGTAGGGTTAAATGCTTTTGCCCCTCACT
>NC_092209.1:55375094-55404326 GCF_043381705.1 Parasteatoda tepidariorum | reverse complement strand
CAATGCCAGAGAGACATCTATTTGTATGCCAGTGGACGAAATTCAGCGAAATAACAAATCACTCTTCACGTAGAACATTGATTGAATTACCGCAACAAATAACTACGACGGAAGTAAAGGACGCGCCTTCATTTAAAGATATTGAGAGAGTCAATTCGCAACCTCGAAGGTTACGGTCGATCTCGACCTCCAAAACGAAAGCCGAAAAAGAAACCCGTAGCGAAAGCTAGGGAGGTGGGGGGCCAACGGCGTAAAGAGGTGTCTGGATTCTCCAAGTAAAACTCCTTCCCCCAAAAGACGATTGTAATTAATGCAGCAAACACAGTAGGCAGCAGAAATAGTCATTAAAAAATGTGGAGCACTTTCAAGTAAATGCAGGCCACAGTTACTCTATTGTAAACAATTCACTATTTCAAACAAAATATTCTGAATTTTTTATTAAATGCATAAAATTTATAAATTTAATTACCTAAAACTTCATTACTTAACTTCCTAAATAGGTTCCTAATAAAAATAATAGCTATGTAATTAGTTTTTGAGTCCTTAATCGCTAACTGTAGGCTTCCTTTGGCTAAAGGTTAGGAATTATTTCTCCTTTTTTTCCTCTCATTAGTTTCATTTACGTTTCTATTTCAGTACATAAAATAAATAATAGTTATTTTATCATTCACAAAATATCATTTGATATATTAACACGGAAAAAAAATATTTACATATTATTCTACTACTATTCATCCTCTCTCTGTACTATTGTACTACCCTTTATGCTTCCTCATCTGCATAAACATCGAAAGTCACAACTCTAAAACTTACAATTTTTATATCTTAATAATTAATAACTAGATTTTTTAGGAATTTCAGAAATTATATAAAAATATTGTACTAAGTAGTTTAAATTATTTCGTATTTATACATAAGTTCAGCATATTAAAGTATACGGAGTGCAAAAGGATTGAAGATAGGGAGAAAAAATATAGTGTTTGATAATATAGCTTGCATATAAAGTAAACATAGTGTTTAAATATAGCTTGAATAAAACATACTAAGATGTCTAGAACATATTAAATATAGTTTTAATAATTTTAACAACCCCTTTTTATATTGAAATAAAAACAAAAAATATTTATTGCTTATCATATGCCCGAAAATCCAAAGAGCATGGAAGACAGGTCACCGTGCCCAGCATTGCTGCAAATTAGCTTAAACTGCAAAATATTAGGAAAGGCTGTGACAAAATACTAGCCTGTGACAAAATATTGCCTGTGACAAAATATTGCCTGTTCCAAATACTAGCTGTGAAAAAATATTCCCTGTTCCAAAATATTCCCAGTTTCAAAACTAGCGCCTGTTCCAATATTTGCGCCTGTTCCAGATACTAGCTGTTCCAAAATATTCCCTGTTCCAATACTAGCCTGTGACAAAATATTGCCTGTTCCAAAATACTAGCTGTGAAAAAATATTCCCTGTTCCAAAATACTAGCCTGTGATAAAAATAACAGGTTATTCCGATATAGCTTATTTAAAATATTAGGTGGTAGTTTTATTAATAATAGGTTGTTAAGACATAGAAGATAGAACCACAAGGGGGGGGGCTAGCAGTGGACTAGCAATAATTTTAATTTTTTGTTTTTTTAATTTAAACCCTAGAAACTCTATTTTTTTGCTAAGAAATTTAAGACACCCTAAACGTATTTTAACAATATAATTGCAGAATAATCATTTCCTTAGGAGTTAAATTAAAAAAAAAAAAAAGGCATTTAGTGATTTACTTCGGACGCAAAATAATTTTAACGAAACGAAATTCAAGTACTATTATTAATTTATGATTGGAATTAATATTTAAGTTTATAGAACGACATCTAGTTTTACTGGAACTAAATTTTATGACTTCTATTACATGAGTGTGACGTCACATGGGAAGAGCCCATTACAGCTCTTTTATTTTTTAGACTATGAGAACACGGATATTGAGATTCACCATGATTAGATTCACCATGATTCACCATATACGTTACAAAACTTATTGTATGCTACTCACGTCCCGCAGTGGACTGATCGTTAAATTCTGCTACACGGTTCCCATCTGATCACCGAAGTTAAGCATCACTGGCTGCCGTCAGTGTGCGAGTGGTTGACCACTTGGATCAGTCTGCGTAGGGACCGAGGGTGTGCGGTACGGGTCCTCGTTAAACTGTTTTACCGTAAAGTGCTCCAATTCGCGTGCAGGTCGTCGGGCTACCGAAGCTGGGATGCCATCCCCTGTGCTGAGGATCAAAATTGTGATGGCATGTCTTCGGATCATCCTCAGGAATGCTTCCCAAACCGTCGCCAATAGCCCATTGTGCAGCTCTTGTGCGACGTAAGTGAACTACAACGTATGCTATTCACGCGAGAAGTTTTTAATTTTTGCTGCTACAAGTAAACAGTTTTTTAAAGTCTATAAATTGCTTTTAAGTTTAGAAATATCATGTTTACACTTACAGGGAGGGGAAAAAAAGACTGTTGAAAACATTTTGTTCTATTGATCGGATTTTCACGTTTTAAAAGCTATCTATAATAAGTCAAATTCTTTGACTAAACCAATCTTTTGTTCGTTGAATTTGGGTTATTTGTTTTTCCTTTTAAATATATTTTCTTTTTATTATACTTGATCTTATTCTTTTTATTTCTCTTATTCTTTTTATTTCTTTTTATTATTCTTTTTATTATACTTTTATTATATTTTCTTTTTATTTCCTTTTTATTATACTATATTAGACTTGGCTTGTTAATTTTACTTTTTACGTATTCNTAAAAATATACAGTAACAGCGTAACTGTTAATATTTTCTAAAATCGATTTCACAGCTTTAAAGAGGGATAAATAGCGATTCCGAAACACCTATTACCTAAGCCTTTTTTCTTTAATATTTACAAAAGTTTGATCACTTGAAAGTTGACAAACTAATAAAAATGGGTAGACTCGCCCCGGTTTACGGTACGTAATTTTAAATGACACAATGCAAAATTCGAATGAAGTCATGTCTTTTTGAAATTTTTTAACTCAGAAACGACTTGATCAATAATGTTCCAATTTTGCATTTTAAAATTGCCCAGTTAAAACGATGTAAAATTACATAGCTTAAACTTTAGTTTTCTTCTTATTATAAATAACAAACAATAATAGATAATTATTTAAAATTAATTTTTACATTCAATTTTCTTTGGATAAATATATTTTATAATTGTGTGATCAATATTTCCAACTAGTTTTAAAATTTCTTGAGATATGGCGATCTATACTCGTTAAATTATTAGATTTAAAACTGCTCTAAAAAAATTATAATACTAGGAATACAAAACTTGTATAGACTCTCGCAATGTCTGGCTACGGCCCTGTAATAATAAATAAAACGTGATTTTTTTTTCTTATTGTAAACTGTGCAAAGATTGCCAAAAAACAGTTTAACATTTCTAAAAAAAAGTAGAAAAATAAATTTTTGCCAAGATAATTGAATTAAAATTTTTGCCTAGTATTTTGGAACAGGCCTTTGGAAGTAACCTGTTATTTTTATAACAGGTATGATTAAATAACAGGTTCCAAATACCTGTTCCAGAAAGTATTGGACATCTCTACTAGATACTAAAAATAAATGAAGGAAATATTTTTGAATGCAGTCTATTTCTTTGAAATTGATAGAAAGAGTTTATTTTTTAAATATTTTTAGAGGTGTTGTAGTAATTTGCAATAAAAGGGACATTTTATGATTTCAGAAGATTGGTTGATAAGTATTCTTCTTTTAGATCATTTCATCTGTTCTCGTATCGCTCTTGAACAGGCTTCAATTATAAACACAAATATAGATATTTTTGGTCTGTCTGAGAATTCTGTTCGCGAAAAAACACGTATCATTTTCAGATATGGAAAAGGTGAATTCAATGTAATAAATTGCAATTTTTTTTTCCATTTCGTATGCACTAGATTTTCGACCAGAATTTTTTATATTTTTTCGTCGCTGATTTTGAATTCGTTATCGAGTTCACTTTACAAGATACAGTTTTTATGGAATTAAATTATATATTTCTATCCCGAATATTTTAAAATTTCATTTGTGCGCCTACTAAGAGCTTCCACTTCTCTGCTATGTAGAAAGTAGTAGGGAGAAGGATATAATACATATACGTTTACGATGCGATAAATTAAGTTAGTTTGTAGTAGAAAAAATAATCTAGATTACCTTTTTCCATAACAAACAAATATTCTTAATTCATAGGTACCATTTATCACGCTGAAGTCGTGTTCCTTACAAAAGATACGCAGCGATGTCACAGGCAACTAAAATGTAAAAAGTGAAAGAAATTTTATTTATTTATTATTCATTAAATGAAACATTACAAAAACTATTAAAATTAACATTATTAATTAACAACATTAAAATTAACAACTATTAAAATTAACATTACAAAAATTATAAGGAAAATCATTATTACTCAAAAAATTATTCACAGCTTCCCGAAAACTTTCAACATTATTGCAAACATTTTTAATCCTAACTAATTGTGAAAAAACTAAATTTTTAAAAATTCTATTGCACAAATTAGTATTAAAGTTGCAGAAAATATAACTTTAAATTTAAAAGCTTTTCTTTTATCAAAAATACCAATTTTAATAATTTTGTCAACAATATCAATTTTAAAATCTAAATACTTAACATTAAAACAATCCTCATTAGTCTTCTTCAAAACCAAATCTTTATAATTTTTGTAATGTTAATTTTTTAATTAAGAAAATGATTGAAGAATATTAGTTTTTTATTTCTTTTAACAGGGCGCAATTCAAGACTTAACTGAGCTGCCCCAGTTAAGCATTCTATTAATATGTGACGTAATCTTTCTTTTTGACATCTTCTTTCTTTCATTTTATCAATCTGCGCAGCTTAAAAGAGGGCGTTGATTTCCTTTGGTTTAAGTGTTTCATTTTCATTTGGTTAGCTTGTGAGTTCGCCGTTTGACCTAGTTTACGTGAGTTTTTATTTTATTTTCTGATGATTTTGTTTGAGTTTCTTTTTTGAATTTGTTCTATGTCTTTTTTGAATTTGTTATATGTCTTATATGTTTTTCTTTCTCCTGGACTTCTATACAAAACCTTCGGGGTACTGAGGGAGATTTTTAGGCTTTTGCCATCTCTCTCAATAGAAAAGGTTTTGTTTTATGGCCACTGGGGCCGGTACCCCCTGATGACGTCGGCTTCAGTGGTCATATTTTCAATTTTTATTTTATTTTATTCCCTTCGTTTCCTTTATTTCTATTTTTATTAAATGACACTATGAATTACACTTCAAATTGTTCGTGTTGAAATATTATCGTTATTATATTAATATCTATGAATTGTTTTTGTTGAATTAAATTTGCAAATTTTAATCTCTTTTATTAAAATTCTTAATTTTAATCGTCACGACTTTTTTCTATTTTAGTCACTTGTATCAAACCTGGACCTATTTAAAAGAACATATTTTGTAATAAATAATGATTTATAATAAGCTCATAATTAGCATTTAATGTAAAAAGTGTTTAGTCTTAATTTTATCTTGTTTGTATTTTGTTTTTGTTGCAAAAAAGAAACCTCTGAATAATATATGAATTAATGATCAAAATTAAACTTCAGAACCCATTTTAATGATTCAAAGGCCAAAACTTTAATTGCATTAATTAATTGCACTCACTAAATAGTGCAGCAGACAATATTTTAAGAAACACAATAATTTATATAACGTCATATTTCTTTTAAAGTTTCTTTTCCATCAAATTCGAATTCCGCAGAAATGGTTCCAATAGTATGGTCAGGAGAGCGATCAAAAGTTTAGTTCTCTTAATTTTAATTTTTACGCGTTAAACAATATCTCGATGCTCATCGAAACATTTTATGCACAGATATAAAATTCGTCTACCCAAAGATTAATATATAAGCAAAAATTAGCTTTAAATAATTATTTATTATTATTTTCCTGAAGACGTTTCAAAAATTTTTGAATTTTAAGGTACATGAATTATTATATTATTCTAAGAAATGTAATTTTAAACAAATATAATAAAATACTGCTTCCTTTCACGTCAAATGTTGAGATATAAATGAGGGGGTTCAAATTCTATAAACTACCGTTTCAGAAAATAAAATATATTTAATATGAATTTTAAGTTTGAAGACCATTCTCACGGTTAAACTCTGCATCTCTTTCTTCAATGATGCTCGTAAATGCACTACGTGTAACTACAACCTAATCTTTGACTTCGAGCTCATTAGGGAAAACAGCCTATACAGCCCGGCGGCAACTGTTTCTTATCTATCAGACGCAGTTTTATCTAAAAGATTTAACTAGCAAATAATTTCAACAATCCCTTCTCCTCAAATCGAAGTTACCATATCTACCACTGAGATGAATGAGTTGGGGCCCCTGACGGGGCCGAAACTTAGATAAATAAGTCACATAGGCATAGGCATTCTCATTATATACGATTACATTTTCTAAACTCTAATATACGTAACGTATCTGATAGCAATATATTTTGCTGGTAGATACTGAAAATTATCAAAGCAAAATGTTTCTGAAGGCAATCTATTTCTAGTGATGTGCCAATCGATTAATTTAAATGATTCGATTCTTTAGAATCAATTCAGTAAAATAAACGGTTTAATGAATTGATTCTTTTTTTCTAAATGGTTGTTGTAATGGAAGAGTCTTTATAAGTGGAGGTCGTACAAATTAGTTTAGACTGTTTTAGTATTTGAATTAGTTGATCTAAGTCAGCGACTCCCAATATTTTTCTGCTATGGAACCCTAAATAATTCACCTTCTTTTGGCGGAACACCCGACTTTATAGATAAAGTTTTTTAAGGAAACACTGAACGTTATAGTCTATTGAAAACTATATATTTGACAACAACTATATACACTGGTTATCATAAATTAAGGAAAATTCACAAAAATCGCGATAACTCAAGAAATTACACATGGAATTTTATGAAACTTACCCACAATATACAACACATAGTAAGGTATTAAACAACATAAAAAGAAATTATCAGACATTAATAGTAGTATAGAAATTAGCACATGTATAAAATAAACAAATTGGAAGTATCGGTTTGCAATAGAAAAAGTACCTTTAATATGGAATATGATTGCCTCTAGAAGCAATACAGCACAAACAGCGATGTGTGATGCTTTCAATTATGCGGTCTATCAGTTCAATAGGAAGTGAGAGCCATTGCTCTTGTAAAGCAGTTGCAAGCGTGGCAAGGGTCTGAGGGGGCGGATTGATGGCAGATACACGCCTCCCTAGAGCATCCCAAACGTGCTCGATAGGATTCAAGTCCGGGGATCGAGCTGGCCACTCCATGCGAGTAATTGTTTCCTGTTGAAGATAATCATCAACAATGCGAGCTCTGTGTGGTCTTGCATTATCGTCCTGTAACAGGAAGCAATCACCAATTGCCCCGGCATATGGGCGCACATAAGCATCAAGGATGTTGTCTCGATAAACCTGAGCATTCACGGTTCCCCTTGGAAAGACATGGAGGTATGTGCGCCCTCCTAAGGATATGCCTCCCCAAACACAGACACTGCCTCTTCCGTATGCATCTCTTTCACGGATGTTTGATGGATGATAACGGGTCCCAGGTTCTCTCCATATCAAATAACGTCTACTGTCACTTTCTAGACTAAACCTGGACTCATCCGTAAAGAGAACAGGCCTCCATTGATCTGACGTCCAGTGGACATGTTGTCGGGCCCACTGCAAACGGTCTCTCCTATGGCGTGATGTGAGCGGCACGCAAATGGCTGGTCGTCTCGCATACAGACCACCTTCGTGGAGCCTTCTGCGCACAGTTGACGTTGACACCAACCTTCCGGTGGCTGCAGCAAGAGAGGATCTAAGATGTGTCGGAGTAGCGGTTCTATTCCTGCGTGCACTTAATGTCAAATATCGGTCATCGGCACTGGTCGTAACAGTTGGCCGTCCTTGACTGAACCTCCTAGATGCCGAATCTGTGGTTTGAAATTGCCTCCAAAGTCTATGAACCACAGATGGACTCACATTTAGCCATCTGGCCACTTCTGATTGACTCTGCCCTGCCTCTAGTCTCCCGATGGCTCTCCATCGTAGTTCTTCAGGCAAATGATGCCTAGAGGTCATTATTACGAATTGGCTATCTCAGATTTTCAATGTCGCAATCACAGTAAAATTTGTGTGCTTTCTCTCAAACTTGGACTTTTATGCTCCAGGCAGATGACGTAAGCCGAGTGCAGCGCCACTAATTTGCATATTGCAATTTTACTCAGCTACTCTTAGTGGACAACATATGCAAATTTTGCACGGTTTGGCTTACTTTTGAAAGAGTTATCGCTATTTTTGTGATTTTTCCTTAATTTATGATAACCAGTGTATTTGACAAACTATATATTTAACAGAGAGCTCAACCGTCTTTCTTTATTTAAATCAAGCTGGGTGCCTGGGCCACGCAGTGGCCCCTAACCCATTCATCATGAAATAATTTACATTGTTTGAAAACATTTTATATTATGCAACATTGTGGTGGCAAGATTAAAAAGACAGGAAATAAGTAAAAAGAAAATATAAAAAGAACAGAAATTACACGCATTGTTTGTAGATTACATATTTGTCAGTTCTATTGGAATATGTTATTTAATAATTTTTACAGTAGGTTTCTAGATTTTAATAATAATGGATTTTTCAAAGTTCTGTTAAATGTTCAGAGTTTGTGTTTTTGATTTTCAGCTGCTCAGAATAGACTGCAAGATGACACATGAGATTGATGTAGCTTCGGATGCATTGGAAAGTTGATGATTTTTACTTCGATCGATGATGCTGTGCACTATGCTGTTTCTAATGATTTGACGATATGCTGAAAGGATGGATGATTCTGATGATATTTAGAAAAAGTGATATCAGTCATCACCTTCTACATCAAAAAGCCTCCACACGGTTTTTTGTAAGTAGTCCGCGCAGACTGTTTAAAAAGTGAACCAGTTGTGCGCATGAACCCAAAATCTTTTGTAAAAGTTACTGAGAGAAATTTATCATATATATTTGAGAATTGAATCTGTAGTGGTTGACAAGTGAATAAAGCAAACCAATAATATACATAAATAAAACAAATTTTTAGTCATATATTTGCTACCACTTTCTTATTTCAACTAGATTTTGTATTAAGTGACTCGTTCGGAAAGTGGATATTCTACACAGTGGTCTGATCGGACTACCTATTTAAAACCGTGTGGAGGCTTTCAATTATAGGAGGCGTTGTATCAGTTGGGGTCGAACCTGCGATCTTTGTGGTTGTATGCGGGTGCTTTATCCATTCGGCTATGACTGTTTACTTCTATTTCTGTTGCTGATGATGAAATGAGGCATCAGATGTATAGAAGGTTGCAATAGGTCGGAGATGGCATTCTTTTTTATAGTTTTCATAGGATAGGATCTGGTTGAAGTTGGCTGTTTGGCATTTTTCGGCTTTTTTGTAGAAATCTGTATTTAATTTGCTGATGTATTCGGAGAGGAATATTGAGGTCTTGATGGATATTTATATTTCTAATGAACCAACGAGAAAAAGTGGTGAATAGAAACCCTATAGAAAATATTAAACCAAGAATTATATATTAAAAGACTACCACCCTAAAATAATTTCTATCCGGAACAACTTGGCCCTCTCAAATTCCGACTTCGCCAATCGGGGCTGATGCTAAGATGACCACCACATATGAGAGATGAGATGAGAGACTTCGCCAATCTGTATAACGGGTCATTCCTCTGTTATAGTAGACTTACTGCTCTACTCAGAAAAGAAAAAGAGACCGGAGAAGAACTGCATCCTGAGGAGCCTGTCGAAGCGACCATGCCCATGGATACTTATACAACTGCAATTGTAGACGAAGCCCACAGTATCAGTTCCCACCTGCGAGCCACCAGTGGAGCCCACCACTGAAACTTGCGCCGAAGAGGAGCCTGATTCCAATATTCTCTCTCCCAAAAGACCGAGAAAGAAAAAGAAGGGCCATAAAGCCAGTGGAACGCAGGAGCCTACTTCTATCTGCTCTGAAACCATACCAACGACCACCCCTAACGATCCGGTCACATTTAGTTTTCATCCTCGCATCGTGTCATCAGTCTGCGTAGGGACCGAGGGTGTGCGGTATTGGTCCTCATTAAACTGTGTTACCGTAAAGTGCTCGACTTCGCGCGCAGGTCGTCTGGCTACCGAAGCGGGGGTGCCATCCCCTCCGCAGAGGATCAAAATTGTGATGGCATGTCTTCGGATCATCCTCCGGGATGTTTCCCAGACCGTCGCCAATAGCCCATTGTGCAGCTCTAGTGCGACGTAAATTAACAACAACAACAACACAACTCCCTTTCCAGTCGCTGAAAAGGAGTGGCTGAATAGGGCATAGGGGTTAGTGCATGTTTGTAGTCATTGTCATGCCAAGGACTAGATACAAATTTCGCCAATGTGGGTAATCGCAACTTGGCAGCACATAACATAAAAATATATCCCTTTTCTCCTAAAAGAGTTGACTGCGCGTGCTCGAGAAATCGAAACTGCAAAATAATGGGAAATCGCAGTAATATCGATATCATAAGTAGAAATCAATGTTTATAAATAGTCATTCCACAAACGTACGAGTTCTCAGCAGATTATTTTGCAAAAATATTCATCTAAAAAAAATATGTAGATCCCTTTCTTTCTCACATAATCGTAATACTTATTCTCTATAGCCGATTATTTTTCTTGGCTAAATATATTATGACATTTTATTTCTTGCCAACATCAAGTGGGGGTAAAAACCTCATATTAGATTATGAAATCTATTCTCTAAAAAATGGAAGAGACCAATTCAGCTATTGGAGATTTCAGCACTCTTGCCCGGCGAGTGTAACGTTAGAAAATGATGTTTTAAAAACGCGTGTCGGGCAACACCATCACGAGTCCACTGAGGGGCTTTAAATTGCCTTCAAATTGGCAAAAGAGGGCATTTGATGAAAACTTAAAAAAGATAGTTGTGGCAGAAGGGACAACGCCTATCCCAAAAATTTACAAGTGAGTATCATCTTTATTCATAAACACATAAACTAATATGAAATTTTTGAACTCTAGTTATCTATAAAAGTAAAGCAATTTGTTTCATACAAAATCTATTTTTCTGCTTTACATGTTCATTATTAAATGCAATAATTCTAAGAAATTGAGAAGAAAAAGAAATATTCTCAATCGACATAGCAGCACCGAATTGGTTTAGTCTTAAAATTAAGTTATATCATACTTTTTCATGAATGGCATAGTACTTATGGCATTAAATTTAGCATATGTTTGAGCAACTCGATATTAATAATTTGGAAAATTTATTCTCTTTTAATAGCTTTTAAGAGAAACATCGTACTTAAAAAATTCTAAAACTAAAGAATCTTATTTTGAAATGGGTTTTTACTAGAAATCATAAGAAAACTTCATTTTCGAAAAAAAATATGGCACAAAATTTTTTAAGACATCAAAATTTGGTCAGTTTCTCCCAAAGAATGTTATTTTCCGTAACTAAAACATAGCATAAAAACTATTTTTTTTAATGAAATTTTGGATTAATATTCATTTTAAAGTTGAAGAAATGTATTTAATTATTTTTTATTTAATTGTCATTTATTGAAATCATTTGAAGCATTCAGTCAATTAAAATTATTTTTACATCAGTTATTTAATAGATAATTTACTTCGCTTTTCTGGTATATTTTACAGAGATATGGGAATTATTTTGAATATTTAAGCAAATATTTAAACTATTTAAAGGAATTAAAATAGTTATTGAAATTTTTTTTGAATTGTCAAGATCTTTTTAATATTGTAATTTTTAGCAAAAAGAAATTTTTGAGTTTTTTAAGATTTCAAAATTTTAGCAAAACACCTGTATAATTAAAAGTGGACGATAAAAGCGCATGATGTGCATGGGTCAAATATTAATTTTACTTTATGCTGCATTATTTCATATTATTTCTTATTCACTGACTTATATTTTGATTGTGAGAATCAAGATATGTTGTAATATGTAAATAAATTCTTAATAAAATTCGTAATTTCTTAATAAAAATAGTAGGTACAACTTTCATACTTTCACTTTATGAGTAGTACAATTTTCTTAGCTAAGAAAAAAGGAAGATTGGTGAAATATATATGTAAATGGATTTTTATTTTTTTGAACAGTTTTCTAAATAGTTTTTTTAGAGTATATATTAATAAATAGTATTTTTTAAATGTCAAATTGACTAATTAGGGGATTAATTATAAAAAAAAAAACTTGTCAAAATGACGAAATAATATTTATTTTTATTTATTACTAAAAATTCATTCGCTTAAAGTTATTAGTTTATAATATCGCTATTCCTTTGATACTATCTCGCATCCAATTCTTTTCCTTCTCAATACTCTTGCTCGAACAATCAATACATCCAATACTTATCCGTTATCCTTCTCAATACTTGTTCTGCACTACAGTGAGTTTCCCAAGCTCACGTTCTGATATGCTACTTCAAGCCGGGGAGGCGTAGGTCATGATCGGACTTACCATTGAGATATACATGATATGATCATGCATGTCAGTCAATTGTTAATCACTAGGTCTAGGTATGCGGCTTTTATTGCTCTTGGTATCACTTTATCGAATAGGACTAATTCGTTACGCTGTCTTATTAGTTTTCTGTTCATTTGTATTACCAATAGTTGGGAATTTTGAGGCATATCTTCCAAATTGTACGGTCATCAATAATTATTATAAGTAGTATAAAGTTGGAGAAAAACAACTATTGAATTTGGAAGAATTTTCTAAAAATTATACTACCTAAACATTTAAGAGCTTATAGTATAAGCCAATGAATAGATCATGTCTACATATTTTTTAATTGTTGATTTTTCATGATAGGTTAAAAAAAATATTTCAGGTTTAATATTCATGGTTTAATACGTCAAAACGCTAACGTTGGTCTCAACGGTTTCAATTAGCTCAACAGCAGTACAAGTTACCAGCTACGTACTCGTTTCTGGATTAATCATCACTCTTAAGTTATCAACTGATTCCACTGCTACGATAGAGGAGGTTATTCGCCTACTGAAGCAGTGATAAATTGCAGAGTTGTAAATCTACGCATGTAAATTAAAGAACTAAATTGTAATTAGCAGAAATAAATTAGGGAAAGCAAAGTAAAAGGTAAAAGGAAAAAAAGTATAACCAGATTCACACAAGGAAAAGCAGTAATACGACTGTATTTGGTGTTATCATCGATCAATTCCATATCAGGCGGTTGATTGAAGTCACTGGTTGAGCATTCTCTACTAGTAACTTAGTATTGTTACAAAATTATAAATCGTTACAATACAATAAGTGTATAGTTTTGTAAATATTCTTTTATGAGTCAAACGGACCCAAAATAAACAGTTAAGCTAGGAAATTTGCAAGAATATCGTGTAATTCCAACGTAATTCGGAGAGAAAATAATGCCTTATGTTTTTCTAATTGAAGACTCGACATGGAGACATGTCTGTCGACTTGGTGATAATTTTGGAAACTTGGCGATAATTTGGGCGACAAAATGATAGTTCTGGAAATTTTGAGTTTCTATGCGATAAGACTAATTACACAGCAATGCAAGAATCGTCCTGAAACGTGTCGGAAGTTCCGGGATTTCGTTGGCAAGCCAAAATAAATAGGAATAAGCCTCGTAGAATAGAGTAATAGTCTGAGTAATAGTGTGCTTGTGGCTCTAGTAGTATTCTGACTTGATTAATTTATTCGTCTAGATTGTGAAGTCATTGTTTTTAGGTACAACATTGTTATTTCAGCTGAAATTGAGTGCTGGAAATAGCTGTGCTTCCTAGAAGTTTCTGCTAAGAAATTTTTGTGCTCTATACAGCATTAAGTTTGTTCATAAAAGCGTCTTATATATTTTCAAGTAGGATCTGATGCTGTTATAACCAATACATTAAGGTGCATCGACGAGGCGTCCCAGAATTCTACCCTCTGTGGAAGAGAGTTAGTATTTTAGATAGGAAGGGTGTTAAGTGAAAAAAAGCTTATATAAAGTTAATAGCTTTTTTAAGATAATTCGTTTGCATCTTAGATCAAGTTGAAATTTGGCATTAAATATAGAGGCCTAGACAGCACATTTGGCTTTTTTTTTAAATATTAATGTTGATGTGGGCGTTGCAATTTTACGGCTTTTGTTCTCTTTATTGAAGACTAAGAGTAGGTATATTTATCAGGATATAGTTTGGTCTTCCACTTAGAGCTGTGATGTCTTTTTTTCTGAAGTAAATCAACTGCAAGGATGCGTTTAATTGATTCCGTGAAAATTGCGATGTTATTGACATGCAGAGCAGGTTTCCATCATTGATGGGGAAATCAATAGTAAATAAAGAGCAAATTCGTGGTCCAAGAATATTACCTTGACTAATTTACCTTTTTCTAATTATCTGTTTTGATTCTGTATGAGGAGAAAGTTATAATGATTTTCGTTCCAAATTATCGATTAGAGAGATATGAGTTTAAAATTTGAAGGACATTATTAGGAATGCCTATAAGATAATACAGATTATAAGTCCCCTTATACCACACTCTATCCAAAGCCTTAGCGTCGTCGAGCATAAGGGCAGTTTCGTTTGTGTATTTGGCTTGCTGACATATTCCAGTATGTTTAATGATAGCTTGTTATATAGCAGAGAGGCTCTTACAAAAGCCGTATTGTTGTTTGGGAATGTTTTGTAGATAATCATCAGGTCGGTGTTGAATGATTATTTTTTAGACAATTATTTAAATCATTAGAAGAAGGCTAATGAGGCGTCAGTTTTCAGAAGATGTAACATCTTTGCTGGGCTTAGAAAAAAGTTTAATATCTGATTTTTTTCCCCTCTCCTAGAGAAGGAGTGGGGTAAATTTATGTTTTACTCAAGAATGGAAGATGTTTGTGAGAAGGCTGAATTTTTTTAGTATATTTTTTTTATTTAAATTATTAGTTCTTATAGGTGATGTAAATACCAGAAAATTTTGTTTCTACCGTTCACGGTACCGCATTTTATTTTTTACCGTTTTGATTTATAATTCATCTTTTATTTATAATTTTTTTTTTCGCAATTTCAGAGCCGATCTTAATGATTCAAACTTCAATTAGCATTGATTTATTGCACTCATTAAATAGTGCAGCAGCAGACATTATTTTAAGAAACATAACGTCACACTTTTTATTATGCTTCTTTTCTGTCAAATTCATATTCTGTAGAAATGTTAAATGCTATATTAGAATTCTTTAGAAATGTTAAATTATTCGAATTCAGTAGAAATGTTAATTCTCTTAATATTAATTTTAGCTCTTTAAGCAATATCTAGATTAATTTTCAAGCACTTCGCCATATTTTATACATAGTTATAAAATTCTTTTACCTAAAGATTATTCTATGCAAAAAGTAGCTATAAATAATTATTTATCATTTATTGTTATTTTTGTGAAAACATTAAAAAAAAAAATTTGAATTTAAAGGTATATGAATAATTAAATCACTTTAGAAAAGTAATTTTAAGGAAAGAAAAAAAATACTTCTTCGTTTCACGTGACAAATGTTGAGATTAAAATGAGGTATTTCAAATTTTAAAAAACTACCGTTTCAAAAAATAGAATATATTAAATATAAGTCTTAATTTTGGTTTAAAATTTAAAAAAACAATACTCTAAAAAATCTCCTCTAGATATCTGTTAGCCATAAATTTTGCAGGTAGATACTAAAAATAAATAAAGGAAAAAATTTCTGAATACCGTCTGTTTCATAGAAGTGGATAGAAAAAGTTTATTTGTTTAAAGTTGTGATAGTAATTGAAAATAAAAATGATTTTTTGTGAGTTCAGAAGATTGGTTGATAAGTATTCTTCTTTTAGATCATTTCCTCTGTTCTCGTATTGCTCTTGAACAGGCTTCTCAACAATTTAAAAGTGGTTCAATTATAAACACAAAATAGATAATTAGATCTGTCTGAAAGTTCTGCTCGCGAAAAAACACGTATGGTTTTCAGATAAACAAAAGATGCATTTATTCACGCTATGATGAATTACAATTTTTATTTATTTATTTTTAATTTTCTGATGCATTAGGTTACTAACCGGAATTTTGGATATTCTTTCGTCTCTGATTTCAAATTCGCAATCAATTTCACTCTACAAGATATAGTTTTTACGCAATTTAATAATATATTTCTATCCAGATTTTTTTTAAAATTTAATTTGTGTGCCTACTGACAGTTCCCACTTCTCTGCTAAGTAGAAAGTGGTAAGATGAAAGGAGATCATACGTTTACGATACCATAAAATATGTTAGTTTGTACTGCACAAAATTATCAGTATGATTTTTTTCTATAACAAACAATTATTTCTAATTCACAGGTACTATTAACTATTAACTGCACTGAAGTCGTGTTCCTTACAAAAGATATACATTTACGTCACAGGCAACTAAAATGTAAAAAGGGGTAGAAATTTAATTTTTTGTTATTTATTTAATATCACTATGAGAAACATTTCAAATTGTTCTTGTTGAAAATTCAAGGATAATCATTTTCGGAATCCCCTTTTGATAGTAAACTAGAAATAAAAACTACTCCGCATTCTGCAAAATTCTAATAAATTGTTAGTGAATTAAAGAGAAAACCTTTTAGAATTAGGAAAGTTACGCCCGCTTTTTAAAAGTGTCGCCACGAGACAACAGTATTAATGTTGCATTTTTTATGATATTTTATATTTTCCATATGCGAAATTGCAAAAAAAAAAGTTTAATTTATTAAAAAAATTACAAAAAATTAATTTACAATAAATTAAGTCTCTTTTTGGTCAAATTCGAATTATGTCTAATTCCCATAGTATGGTCAGGAGAGAGATCGAAAGTTTAGTTCTTTTACTTTATGCGTGTTTCGCAATATCTCGATGAATTTTCAAGCTCATCAATATATTTTATACCTAGTTATAAAATTTTTTTCCCCAAAGACTATTCTATGTAAAAAGTAGCCTTAAATAATTAAAAAAAAAAGTAATAATACTTTCTTTCACGTGGCAAATGTTGAGATAGAAATGAGGTAGTTCAAAAATATTAGAAATTTCCGTTTCAGAAAATAATATATGTTTAATATAAATGTTAATTTTGTTTCATTTTTCATTGTAAATACACAGTGGTAATAAATTAAAACAGGTATCTATTAGCAATACTTTTGCCTAGTGGATATTGAAAATAAAAAAAAAGGAAAATATTTCTGAATATTGTTTATTTTCTTAACGTTGTGATATTCTGCCTAAAACATCTTCATTTAAAACATTCTAGTTTGTCTAAGATAGGTATGCTGCCAGACATTCGTCTGGAGCTGTGGTGGTGACTATGGTAACGAGATATGACTATTGATTGGCTAAGATAGGTACTCTTCCAGACATTCATCTGAAGCTGTGACTATGGTAACGAGGCATCATTATTTCAAGTAGGGGTGCGGGGTTCCTCTTTAGGACTGGTTTCGGCAAGAGAAAAGGAGACCTCTTCATCGAAGCTATCCTCCCTAAAATGCCCTCTTCCTGTTTCAACCAGACTGCCGCAGACCAGGTTCGCCTCAAAAGAAGGAGGACTCCTCCTTCTTCTGGTCTGGAGCAGTTGGCATATCTGCACTTAGAAAGCAATGTTATTATTCTGACATCAATTGACATTCTGCGATTGTTCTTTCCATTATTGCTTATCGGTAACAGTTGTTTATCGCTTGTTTCATTTGAGATAACGATGTTGGATAACGGATCGAAGTACTGTCGGTACATTCCCATTTATTATTGATGTGATGTTTGCATGTTTACTCAAAATTTTGATTGAATTACAAACGCCTCAAATTGACTTATATCCAAAGAGAATTTCAATATTTCAATGCTTTTGTAGAAAATAGACTTTAATGTATATTTACCTCGGTTAACAGATAAAAGTCATTACAAGATAAAGATTAAATAAAAATGTAAACGGGTTTTGTTATTTTTCTTATAAAATTCGAAATGCGTCAAAATGACTCGTCCCGTAAACCTAGTGTTAACCCAGTATTAATACTACCGTATGCTGTTAGCAACTGCAAAACTTTTAGCAGAAAGTAGGCGTTACCTTCTATCTCTTCATGGTATTTCCTAATATCATTTTGTCCAAAGTCACTAAATATATGGAATTCTTCCTTCGCAAATAGTCCTAATTTTAAAAGCTGAAATCTTTTCGGTTTCATCAAATTTTAAAAAAGGGAAATTTTATTTTTAAGCTTAAACTATTTGCGAATCGAAAGTAGGCGTTACTTAAAACAAGCACCGCATAATTAAATCGTTTCCTAGTATTATTCTTATCGAATAGACGAGTAGAGTAAAGTAAAGTATCTATAGTCTGTTCAATGAGAACTGATAGTGGAAGTAAACATCAGGGCTGCTGTTTGATCGCCAACGTTTGACACTTCAACGGCTTTTTCGCTGAATTGGCGATTTCGTTAGAATCGACAGAGCTGTCGCTGTTATAGAAAAACGAAAACGATATTCGGTTTTCGATACCTTAAAATTAGATAAGAAAGTGTAAAATTAAAACATTTACATGAAAACGGGTTTCTAATTGTTTCAGTAAGCACATAATTTTATTTTGAGAATAGTTTTAATGTTTTTTTTCTTTCTTTTTTTTAAGTTTAAATTAAATTAGTTTTAATATATTTTACATAAATATCTATGCAAAACATAACTTTTATAATTCCATCGTAAAAGTCGTATAGAATTGAAAGAATATGCTAAAAAAATACTCTTTATTTTCATAATAAATTTTTCTTTAGTTTATTAAAAGTTAATTAATATTTAAAATAGTTTTATGTTTTATTGATTGATTTAAAAATACATTTGAGGGAACTGCATTTATTTTATTTTTAAATTGTTATCTTTATTTTTCTAAAGGAAGTATTACGAAAATAATTACACTAAAAGAAACTTGGAACTTTTTTATGTCTCACAAAATCTTGTCTCAGAAAACTATACCCACTTAACCTATAAAAAAAAGCTGTTTATAAGCCTCGAATTCAATAGGTTTTTAAAAATGGAATGAAGTATCAAAATTATTTAATTTTACGTAACATTTGAACTTCTGTAATTAATTAACAACTGTACCGAAAGCAAAAATAATTATATTAAACTGCGCAGAAAAAGAACAAAATTTTAAGAATTTCATCTTTTCCAATGAGTGAGCTGTTTTGTCCGCCCTCGTTTTTGATGTTTGAAGCCTGATTTTTTTTAAAAGGGAATAAAATGTCGTTCTTTTAAAGTTTGGTAAATCAGAATCATCGTTCACAGCTTTGAGAACTTTGTTTATTGTCGGAATTTCGTTACGGTGGAAATATCATGAACTTTTCTTCTTACAGCATTTTTGTCGAAATCGTCAATGTCATCCAAAAAAGTTTTACAAGATTTAGTCCTCTTCGATGAATGTAATATACCATCCCTTTTATATTCCTTAATAATTCTGAAATCAGAAGCTGTACCAACTCTCAATGCAGAAGCCGCATGGTCAGCCACATCAATGATTGGAACAACTGGTTTTGAATGCACTTCTGTTTTATAAATGTTCAATATTATTTCCTTCTCAGTTTTACTTATGTAAGATATCTTCTGCCGTTTTTAGGAGGACTTAAAACCATCACTTTATTTTCCATATTGCTCATGAAACACCTGCAAAAAGACACCACGGCGCGAAAGAAACAACCCTCTTAGAAATAAGATTTTTTGCTTGACTGATAGGCGCTATTTGTCATTATTCCGGCGCCAAGCAGACAGCGGTATTGCGCAAATAGCACGCCGCTTTGTTTACTTTCACTATCAGTTCTCCTTAAACAGACTATGAAATCCTTTCCCCCCAATTTTTGGGGGGTTTACGATTACTAATGTTCAACTCTTTTGCCTCGTAACTTTGAACCCAATTCAGAAGACAAGGGAACTCCTGAATCAAATATTGGGAGAAATTTGGTTTTAAATGGAGAGGAAACCCTTCCAAGAATAGCCTGAAGGTAAGGAGACTTTAACCCATGATTCGTCTACCAGTGAGGGTATTTTACGTTAGCACTGTGGTTAGTGCGAGCCGGGTGCGGAATTCGTATCGATCAGGCTTCACTGGGATTCGAACACGGTTCACCTCATTGGAAGGCTAACGCTCTATCCCCTGAGCCTCCACTGATCTTGGAATTCTTTTAAAATTGTTTTAGTTTCATAATTGTAATGACTTACACTTTGTAGATTCGATCATATTTTAGAAAATTTCGATTTTATTCAGTTCGCTTGTCTTTAAACATACGCTGTGCACAGATCCGATTAGGAGAGATTTCCGAGCACACAAGCAATCATCCTACACCAAGTATATCAAAGACCTATCTGTCCAAGATAACTCAATTCGGAGAGCAAATTTAAGGCTAAATCTTCAAGCATCCCACCCCTGAAACATAATAATTCTGTCATCTTCGATGACAATTTGAAAGCCAACATCATTGCTGACAGTCTTGAATTGCAGTTTACCAACGACCTTGCCGGAAATGATACTACTAACCTAGAGGTTAGAGGAGGTATTAATAATTTTCTTTCTTGCAGCTCTGACCCTGCCACCCACACCCCGGTCCCTCTCTGTGATGTAATTAACTCTATTAAGAAACTTAAGAATAATTAGGGACCCGGTAAAGATAACATTAATAATAGACTTATTAAAGCACTCCCCCTTAACTACATTCACTATTTAACATGCATTATTGACTCAGCTCTACACTTATCATACTTCTCCACTGATTGGAAGATAGTAGTCATTAAACCTACCCTAAAGCCAGGAAAAGACCCAACAAAACCAGACAGCTATCGACCAATCAGTTTACTCTCCTCACTGAGCAAAATTGCTGGGGATATCATCTTGTGCAGAATGAGAGACTTCTGCGATGATAACCATATTATTATCGATGGGCAATTTGGCTTTCGCCCTAAACATTCCACACAACACCAACTCATCAGGCTCATTAAATACGTACACGAAGGATGGCTACACAACAAACACACAGGTGCCGTCTTTCTCGATTTGGCTAAAGCCTTCGTCAAGGTATGGATCGATGCACTTATCTATAAATTAATTAAATACAATTTCCCTAGACCACTTATTCTAATTATACGATCCTACCTAACACACAGAAAGTTCATGGTCAACTGCAACACCTTTTTCTCCACCTTAAGACCCATTAATAGCGGTATTCCCCAGGGCAGCAAACTAGGACCCCTCCTATTTTTAATTTTTATTAATGATATCCCTAGAGATCCTGGTATTCTGACTGCACTGTACGCTGACGATACAGCCATTGCCACACAAAGCAAGTATATCAGCGATATCAACAGGAATATTATTTACCATCTCCTCACCATCATTAACTACTTCCAAAATTGGAAACTTGTCCTCAATATCGACGAAACTCAGGCGGTGCTATTCACCAGAAAAAGGACCAACAAGAAGGATGTTAACAACTTCTCTTTCAAATGGGAAACGAAGGCCACATACTTAGGAGTCATTATGGATAAAACCCCGACATTCAAATATCATTTTAAAAACATTAAGAGTAAATTCACAGCAGCAAAATGTACACTTTATCCTATTCTAAAAAAGAACTCTCCCCCCATCACTAATAACATGATTGTAATTTTTAAAATGCTTCTCACCCCCCTATTAACATATGCAGCACCCGCCTTCGGAGAGGGGCAGCAAAGACAAATATTAAACTCTTACAGAGTGCTTATAACAAAACTCTCCGCAATATCACAAATTCACCCTGGTATTTTAAGAATAAAAAATATCCGTAGTGACACCTGTACGCCTAGCTTTCTTGACTTATACAAAAATAGTTCTCTTAAGTATTTTCTTAAGAGCAATGGACACTTCTACCCCCTTATTTGGTCGTCCTCTAACTACGACCCAGATGACCCTAAGTGCAGGAGACGGTCTAAGGCAATTCTCCATTACTATAATAATCTCCGAGACATCGTTTGAGTCGTATTGCTGATTTTTCTATCCCCCTGACTGGCTCCTCATCTCCTCTATCATCATTACCCTTTTCCACCTTCTTGGGTTGGCCCAATCCTTCGCGGAATTACTGCGGCTCATTCTGATTCAATTTACTAATACAACTACTAACAATGCTAATCACTAACTGCTTATTTGTCAATAATTATAAATAAATAATAATTTATAATAAAAAAAAAATTTCCATTGTTTAGGTTATTACCTGTCTGTGTTATCCCTGCTCCATCTTCTTTTCCACAATATTATTTAACTACTAACATTAAGTTTACTAACCCAATTAATTTTAATATCAATGGCCTTTGATTCAGTTTGTAATCATATAATTTACGGAGGTGGCCTTTTTGGCCAGGTACTTCGGTGCACCACTTATTAGTTTCCGCAGTTTTAGGTTTCGTTCCGAAAAAGACCTTTCAAATATTGGTCTTCGGCCACTCAAAACGGAAGTTTTGTTCAACGTTTCAGATGTCAGGGCTTTGGTCACACCCAGAGAGACTGTACAGCAAAGCCGGCATGCATGAAATGTGCACATTTCTCCTACCCCCTGCAGAAGACCCTACAACAAGCCTCCGACCTGCATAAACTGCAAAGGAGAACACCCGGCCTGTTTCTCAGGCTGCGGTGCCAGGCCGAGGAAGAAGACCACATCGAAGAAAAGGCAACACCGGAGTGCTTCCAGTTCAGCTACCCGATTCCTATACATCGTAAGAGAGCTGTAGGAACTCCTGAAAGACGCGGAGCTAGTGTCACATCTCCAATCCCTTCTCTCAGCTGCAAAGACATAGTTGTGGAGAGCCCACGAATGACGACCACAGAAATTTTTCTGTGGAATTTTCCATTTTTCCAAAGACATTATTCACAGTTGTCCTAGGGCAAACATCCCAGGTGAAGAAGTGAGATGCCCGCGTCGCGGGCAGTTACTTTGTTCTTTCTTATATCAAGTCAAGTCAAGTTGTTTTAGGTTTGTTATACTGCACCGTTTAAAAAGTAGGCAAAATTAGTCTAGTATTTGCAAATTTTAGTTTCTACTTGTTTTCCGGAGAAGTTGGCACTTGGCTTGGCATCTCTGCACTTAGAAAACAATGTAATTATTCTGCCATCAATTGACATTCTGCATTTGTTCTTTCTCTTATTGCTTATAGGCAACAGTTGTTTATCGCTTGTTTCATTTGAGATAACGATATCGATATCGGATCGAAGTATTGTTGGTACATTCCTATTTATTATTGATGTGATGTTTGCATGTTTACTCAAAATTTTGTCTTATTTGCAATCGCGTCAAATTGACGCATATCCGTAGAGATAGGTATACCACAAAGAGAATTTCAATATTTCAACGCTTTTGAAGAAAATAGACTTCAATATATATTTACCCTGATCAATTGATAAAAGTCATTACAAGGGATAAGATAAAAATGCAAACGGGTTTTGCAATTTCCCTTATGAAATTCGAAATGCGTCAAAATGGCGCGTCCCGTAAACCTAGTGTTAACATAGTATTAACACTACCATATGCTGTTAGCAACTGTAAAACTTTTAGCAGATAGTAGGCGTTACCTTCAATCTCATCATGATATTTCCTAATATCATTTTGTCCAAAGTCACTAAATCTATGGAAATCTTCCGCCACAAATAGTCCTAATTTTGAAAGCTGAAATCTTTTCGGTTTCAAAAATTTTTAGAAAAGTGAAATTTTATTCTAGAGCGAATCGAAAGTAGGCGTTACTTTCATTTTTGAGAAGCATCAATGAAAATTTTATTTTTATATCTACCTGTATTTAAGTATTTGAAGTTTTTTCATGATTTTTAAAATTTTCAATGTTGTTGCTAGGTTGACGCCGGACCATGGGAATTTTCAAAGGATATTTATTAAAGCCCTCTGCGCAACTCACTGAGCGTTGAGGGCAAGTAAAAGTAGCAAAGAAACTCAAGCACCTGGAAGAAGTGGAAGTAAGTTCTTCCCACTCCAAGTTCAAGAACAGGTCTACTGCCTGAGCTGGTTACACCAGTTCAGTAATCACTTTCAATGTTCTTCGCGTAGAAGGTCATGTTGGCTTTGTGAAGAAAAAAAGAGAGATGAATATAACTCAAAACTCCGCCTCTAATAAATAGCGAAAATAAATACTTTATTATAGAACAATTTGCATCTGTTTCCAAATGCCAAATATCTGAAACTTTTTTAAAATTCTTATAGTTAATAAATTTCAATAGCTTATTGTAGATTTTAGTAAATTTTTGTACACGAAAATTTTATTTTGTTTACACGCATTTCATTGCTATTTGGTTTCCCGGTTTCAAGTTTAACTTAAATTAGTTTTTATATTAATGAAATATTCTAAGTATATGTCATTACTTCCCATCAAATACTATATTGTAGCAAAAAAAAAAAAAAAACATTCTTTATAAAGGTCACAAATAATGCACAACTGTTCTAAAAGAGCTCCCATATTCTCTGAAATTTAAACAACTTATACCCATCAGATTCTGTAAAATTTTAGGAATAGAAAATTTATTTTAATAAATGGGCGTTACTTTCTCTTATTAACCTCCTCGAGACAGGCGAGTCATATATGCATTCTCAAACTATCGATAATCAGGGTAAAAAAGATAAAACTGGTAGCCAAACTATTTTTATAGCGGTTTATTTTTGGGTGGGTAATAACAGTTTGCTTCATTTAATTCACCACATCTTAGTTCGAATTAAAATTTGTATAGTTACACTTTTAACACTCAAGTATTGGATGCGTTACATTTATAATGAAAGCAAAAATTGTTCTGTCAAATTAGCTGTAACCTAATTTAAGCTACCGCTTTTCATTTTTTAGTATCCTGATTCTGATTCCGTACGTGCAAATTATTGACTCGCCCAACCCGAGAAGGTTCAATTCATTCTAGTCGAAAGTAACAAATAAATCCAGTCATGCTAACTGCTCCGCTTTGCGCAATAGTTTTAATAATGTGGCAGAGAATTATATAGCAAAATTCGTAAAAGAAGGATAGTTGCGCCTACTTTTTAAAAGAGTAACCAGTATATCCATTGTTTGGATGGTGGATGTAGCTGAGATCTCGGTGATTGGCACGAAGCGCCACTACCAGATTCATCGTAATTTAGAAGACATAAACTGAGAATAGAGCCCCTGAATTAGACAGGCCGACTCATCATTTATTGTTGGAGCAAAGAGCTAACATAAGCACAGCGAATAAATATTTTCAAGTGGTAGTTTATTAGTTGTAATTCTTGATTTCATAAGTTCAATTTAGTAGATTTTAATCCACCACTATTTCTAAACAATGCGTAGGCTTATATAATTCACCACTTTATAGTTCTTATTACATGCTCATACCTGCCAACTTTTAATCCTTTCCATTATAATCTTTCTCAGTGGTATTAAAATGGAATTAAAACTTCAATTTTAAGCAAACAAATACGTTGTATTTGAGAAAACTTATATTGACAACCATGATAGTAAGGCATATGTGCTTAATTTTTGTAAGAATAGTGGTGATCAAAATAATTTAAAAACTAAATTTATAGAAGAAAAAATACTATATATTTACTACCACTTTAAATATGAAAATAAAATCTTCCGGAAAATCCGGAAGAGTTGGCAGGTATGCATGCTTTACATATTTAAAAGCAAGCAAATATTGTCAACTATTTGCAAAATTTACTTTGTAGTTATTTACCGGTTTTTAAATTATTTTGGCGTGTCCGCAGCAGTTGGCATCTCTGTAATAACATAACGAATACTAAAATTAAGGCTCCTATACTACCAGAGCTGACCTATCAAGCAATATTGGAGTAAACAAGTTAACGTTATTTTAGTATTCGTTATGTTATTACAGAGATGCCAACTGCTGTGGACACGCCAAAATAATTTAAAAACCGGTAAATAACTACTAAGTAAATTTTGCAAATAGTCGACAATATTTGCTTGCTTTTAAAAATGCAAAGCATGTAATAAGAAATCCTAATGTTTTAATTTTATTCCGCGCCTCGGTCGCGAAGCGACCCCTATCCCATTCATGTAATAAGAACTATAAAGTGGCGAATTATATAAGCCTACGCATTGTTTAGAAATAGTGGTGGATAAAATCTACTAAATCGAACTTATGAAACCAAGAATTACAATTAATAAACTACCACTTGAAAATATTTATTCGCTGTGCTTATGTTAGCTCTTTGCTCCAACAATAAATGATCCAACTTCAACCAGATCCTCTCCTAAGAAAATTATAATAAAGATTCCGATCTCAGACCTATTGCAGCCTTCTACACATCAGATGCTTCTTTTCATCACTATCAACAAAAATAAAAACGAACAATCATAGTCGAATGGATAGAGCACCCGCCTACAAGTTCAAAGATCCCAGGTTCTACCCCAGCTGACCGCACTTTTTCAAAATAGCTTCTGAATCATCCATCCTTTTAAAATAAAATCAGATCATCAGAATCATCATAGTGCACAAATCATCAATCACTGTAAAAATCATCAATCTTCTCAATTCATCCTGCATTTCATCAATTGTGTGTCATCCTGCAGTGTATCCTGATCAACTGAAAAATAAAAATCAAAAATACAAACTCTGAACTCAATAGATCTTTAAAAACCTAAAATAATAATCTTGAAATGTATTGTATAAATTAATAGAAATATTTTCCAATAGAATTAATCACTATGTAAAACAAAATCAGAACCATAATTTCAAGCAATGCTTGTAATTTCTTTTCTAAATTATGTTTATATTTATATATATCAACTTAGATTCGATGAATCAGATATTCAAATGTTATATTTACTCAAGCAAAGTGCTTGTTTTTCTATTAGCCACCACATCGACTGCTAAATTCAAAATGTTATTACTATAAATTTTCTGTAAATTTCTAGATGTATGGGATAGGGGCCGCTAAGTGACCCAGGTGCCCAATTTTTGTAAATAAAGTAAAGTAAATTTCTTTTCTAATTTAATTTTTATGTTATTTTTATTATTATTTTCTAGCTACCATAATTTTGCAAATTTCAAAATGTTTTCATACAATGTTCTACTTCATGATGTATGGGTTAGAGGATATAGTATGGTTAATCTGCTTTTTGTTATTAAAAATGATTAGTTGATTTTTATCTGGATGAAATTGTATCTTCCACTTATTACACCATTCCACTATTAATTTTAATTTATTTTGAAGTGTGGCTGCTGCTCTTTTGGAGCTCATTGGTTTAGTAACTATAGCGGTATCATTCGCGTATAGGGCTACCTTCTCATTTAACACGTTAACGCCGGGGAGATCTTATTAAGCTACTTCGTTCTCTACTTCCAGAGTCCCGAAACTGATTTTGGACTCACATTCATTCAGGACTTTTCCTATACTGACCTCACAGTTCCTAGGCTGAGAATCACTTTAATTTTTATCCTACTTGTTATAGGTTCCTATGGCGTACAGTTTTACTACCTACTAGAATCGATGAATCAGTTAGCGGTGCTTTTCGCCAAATACTGAGATTTCAACTGTATCTAGCATCCAGCATTTACAAAACTGCTTAGTAGTTGTTTACCGTTTTTTTAAAAATTATTTTGGTGTGTCCGAAGCAGTTGGCATATCAGCACTTAGAACGCAATGTAATTATTCTGACATCAATTGACATTCTGCGATTGTTCTTTCCAGTATTGCTTATCGGCAATAGTTGTTTATCACTTGTTTCATTTGAGGTAACGACGTTGGATAGTGGATCGAAGTATTGTTGGTACATTCCCATTTATTATTGATGTGATGTCTGCATGTTTACTCAAAATTTTGACTAAATTACAAACGCCTCAAATTGGCTTATATCTGACGAGATAGGTATACCACAAAGAGAATTTCAATATTTCAATGCTTTTGCAGAAAATAGACTTTAATATATATTTTCCTCGATCAGCAGATAAAAGTCATTACAAGATAAAGGTAAAATAAAAATGCAAACTGGTTTTGTTATTTTCCTTATAAAATTCGAAATGCGTCAAAATGGCGCGTCCCGTAAACCTAGTGTTAACATAGTAATTCTACCGTATGCTGTTAGCAACTGTAAAACTTTTAGCAGAAAGTAGGCGTTACCTTCAATCTCATCATGGTATTTCCTAATATCATTTTGTCCAAAGTAACTAAATCTATGGAAATCTTCCTTCACAAATAGTCCTAATTTTAAAAGCTGAAATCTTTTCGGTTTCATCAAATTTTAAAAAAGGGAAATTTTATTTTTAAGCTTAAACTATTTGCGAATCGAAAGTGGGCGTTACTTTTCACCGCATAATTAAAACATTTCCTAGTATAATTCTTGTGGAATAGAGTAAAGAATCTAAAATCCTTTTTCCCCAATTTTTTGGGGGTTTACGACTACTAATGTTCAACTCTGTTGCCTTGTAATTTTTAACCCAATCCAGAAGACAAGGGAACTCCTGAATCAAATATTGGGAGAAATTTGCCTTCGTGGAAGACTTTTTGATGGAACTAACCCGCATTTGAGTTGAGTGGAGAGGAAAGCCTACCACTGTTAGCCTGAAGATAAGGGGACTTTTACCCATGATTCATCGACCAGAGAGGGTATTTCACGTTAGCATTGTAGTTGGTGGGAGCCGGGTGCGGAATTCGTATCGATCAGGCGTCGCTGGGATTCGAACTCGGTTCACCTCATTGGAAGGCGACCGTTCTATCTCCTGATCCTCCACTGATCTTGGAATTCTTTTGAAATTGTTTCAGTTTCCATAATTGTAATGACTTACACTTTATAGATTCGATCGTATTTTAGAAAATTGCGATTTTGTTCAGTTCGCTTGTCTACATACGCTTTTCACACATCCGATTGAAGCTTTTGAGTAGAAAGTAGGCGTTACTTTTTATTTTTTAACTATCATCTAATCATTGTTTATCTATCATCTATCCCTACATAAACGACTGCAAATTTGAGAAACCATTGCTTGGAAGTGAGTCATGTTTCGAAAATTCGACCTTTAATGTAGAAAAAGACTCAGCTGCGTCATATTGCGTTTCATGACCATAGCTTATTAAAATACTTGATATAATATTAGTAGTATATGGGGGGGGCTAGAG
>NC_092209.1:55363703-55374594 GCF_043381705.1 Parasteatoda tepidariorum | reverse complement strand
CTCTAGCCCCCCCCATATACTACTAATATTTTTACTTATTTAGATCTAAATTTTTGAAAACAAGTAAGAGCAGTATGTTTAATAAAAATTCTGCATCGAAGGGTAGATGAAAGGCTTTAAAAGTTAACCCTTTGCTCTCAAGTGGTGACTGTCAGTCACCACTGACGCTTGTAAATTACCCACCACTCTAATTGTGAAGTTTTCTTCATCTTAATCTTTAGTTACCACTTCATTTCAATTTGATTTGATTGGCACTAAGAATAGACTAAGCTTTTTGAATGATAAATAAGCGTTATGTGAAGCGTAGGGAAGTGATGTGTAGTTACTATGTTGTGATGCGTAGTTGAAACTTGCTTGTGTGTCTTGCTATTCTGACAAGCTTCGTACAGAAAGTATAATTTTGATTTTTTGATACCTAATTTTGATTATATAATATCAATATTAAAGCTGTTGATAATTTCTCGCCACCAGCCGATTCATCGATACTAGTAAGTCATAATTAGGGTAGTCATAAAATATAACAGTGTATTAACCGGTTAACGCCCAGCGTCATATATTTAGGACAGTTCCTTTTATCAAAGACATTCATTGTGCTGGGAAACTTTTTTCATGATTTTTATTTATCTGGGTGAATTAAAAGATTCACAGATACCACAATGATTTAGTTATTTCCGATTAGATCTAGAATTATAAAGAGCAAGTACTTTTATATCTATCAAAGACTTTTTGAAAGCCCTAACAGTAGAAAAACAATTAATTTCGATAATATATTATGCCACTTTTTCCATAAAACCACTTTTTGTATCATTTCAATTTATAAATTCGGGACAAAACGGGTTAAACTGAAAAGAATAGAAGTGGTGAGAATCTCCATTGCCAAGTAAGAACATATAGGCATTGACAAAGAACAATTTGCAAATAATGATAAGCATTAGATAATGATAAACAAGTGATTAGTGATACTAAAATCACAACGTTTAAATTAAAATTATATACATTGTGAAAGTCATGCTCATACTCATATGTGGTATTTATCTTAGCATCAGCCCCTCTAGGGGTTCCAACTAATTCATCTGAGTGGGAATGTATAATAAATCGCCGAAGCGCAATTGAATGGTGAAAGTAACATTCACTGAGAGAAAACTGAAATAAAGTAGCGAGATTAAACAGACAAATTTAAGATGGAGAAGAGTTTGTTGTGGCAGACTGGCTCGTCACCCCCCGTCTAACCAAATCATTGGATTGGATCACCAGTATCAATAATCAGCTCAAAAGTATTCAAATGTAGCAATAAATTTGAGACTGATAGAAAACAAGATCGCAGATAAAAAACTATGAATAGAAAACAAGATAACAAATATTTGATTTTTATAACTATAGTTTATAAAATAATGTATATTTAAATTTTTTTGGTCGTTACGTGGTCAATTAATTTTACTTATGTATACATACATGATCTGCAATATACATACATTTATACACTTTTTTTATGTTTCTCAAGTGAAATCCCATGAACACGGCTACAATTGTTTTTTTAAGAAAAAACACACACACAAATTTAACCGATAAGACTTTTGAAATGTAAATTTTTTCGCTTTTTTACTTATTATTTATTTGTTAGTCATTTTGGCTATATTATTATTTTTTATGCGCTTATTAAACGCAAAGAGACCCCTATTCTCTGTAAATAAAGAAGTCATGGAGGGTTAACTTCCTTTGCAGATTTTTGACTTTTTTTGTACTTATATTTTTATTTTTTCTGTCAGGTTATCTGAATTATTATTCCTAAGTTTATCTGAGACCACGTGTTTATTTCCTCTATAGTTATACTTTTAAATCACGATTTAACAAAACTAAACAATTTAAAATCGGCGATAATTGAAATATAAACAAAAATTTTGTACTAAAAGTCAAAATTATTGGAAAAATTTAACTTTTTAGCTAAAGAATAAGCATGAAAAAACCCCAATATTGACGACACGGATAAATAATTTTGGAGAATTACTATTTAAAATACAATGATAAGTTATGCATTAAAAAGCAAAATTAATGGAGAAATGTTACTCAGTCCGTTTAAGAGAGCGTAAAAAATCAGGGAAATATTATTGATGTCAATAATGCTCAATCGATTTTGATAATAAATACGAAATGACATAAAAATATCGGAGTCCTTGTACGCGAAGCTGACACCTCACTCTTTCATACTAATAACGGAATTGCTTGCGAAAATTTGCAAGGTGACATACTTAGTAGGTCATACACGTTGACTAATTAATGTAGGTCAAAATACTGATAGTCGATTTTTTGTTGTAGTTGTAGTTAATTTACGTCGCACTAGAGCTGCACAATGGGCTATTGGCGACGGTCTGGGAAACATCACTGAGGATGATCCGAAGACATGCCATCACAATTTCGATCCTCTGCAGAGGGGATTGCACCCCCGCTTCGGCAGACCGACGACCTGCACGTGAAGTCGAGCACTTACGGTCGAACAGTTTAACGAGGACCGATACCGCACACGTCCCTACACAGACTAATCCAAGTGGACACCCACCCGCAAACTGACAGCAGCCAGCAGTGATGCTTGACTTCGGTGATCTGCTAGGAACAGTGTCTTAGTCCACTGCGGGACACTGTTAGTCGAAAAAATGAATTACAAATTATTTTTGATAACGCGTTACCCATCATTGATTTCTTAACCAGTTAAATGCGAATTAACGAATCTTATAAAAAATGAAATTTAAATGCAATGAAATATACCAATCATTTATGAATACTTTTATTGCCTGAGAAACTATGACTTATGCAAAAACAATACCATTTTAATGCTCATCTTCATTTAACATACATTCATTAACTTTGTTTTCCTGAAAATTTATGGCAATGAATTGTAAATAATGTTTGCCGAAATTAAAAGTTTTTGTATCAAAATACTTTTGGCTAATATTAAACAAGAGACTTTATTTATTCGAAACATTAGTTTTCGAACATTTTATTTTGAAGAAAACATAGTTAGTATAATTATGATTTCCTTGATTCAGTGCAGGGGAACGATGTTAGAGAAAAAGATACCACTTTGAACTGCACAAGCTTTAAAATCAACCACAAATAATACAAGTCATCCATAGCAATATCTGGGTGGGTTTTCTTTGAAGTATACTCGAAAAATTTTTGAATCTCACTGAAGAAAATCTCACTTAAATTCTCGATAAACTTGATAGATCACAAGCTAGAGAAAGATCAACTATGTTAGGAAAAAAATGAGTTTTAAAAAATAAAATTAATTAAAAAAATTAAAAATTGGAGGTACAATTAAAATGGAAAAAGTGTGTGATTGAGGCAGAAAAGGCGTAATTGTGTAAGGAAGAGGTGGGCAAAACTGGTACATCTCTGTCACTGTTACTTTTGCTACAGGCAAAAAGCGACAAAATCGATATTAATTTTATCTGAATTTAATACACTATATTTCGATTAATCATTGAAGAGTATAGTATTTTTGTTTCAATGAATCGATATAATTAACATTTAATAGACACAATTATCATTAAATTGATATAATTAGCTTTTTAATTAATGGGTATAAGTAGGATAAAATTAATTTATGAGATTAATTAGCATAATTACACGTAATATTCAAAGTAACAATAAGTTATTAGTTATTAATAAATTTCAAAGACTAATATTTGACTTTATTTAATTCTTGGAATATATTAAAATAACCATAGAATTTTTTTTATATCAGATATAAAATTAAATCAAACCCTAGAATTTTAGCGATGCTAAACCTTTTGCTAAGAACGCATTATTGTAACGTTATTATAGTAATAAAATTTATTTTTCAAATAGATAATATACAGAAGGTTTAAATTGTTAAAATCATATGAAAATATAGAGCATTTTGAAAATTTACCTATATTTAGGCACTTACAACCAAAAAGATACAATGAAGTATCGTAGCTTTATTAAAGTTCTGGCAATCAGAGTGAATTCTACGCCATCAAAACAATTTACTGTGTGTTCTTTGCATTGTCATTCATAAAACCGAATGCATATTGCTCTTCTTTCTTTAATTGTAAAAAACGTAAAGGAAAATTTTATTTTTACTACCAGTATTTTATTTGAAATTTTTTGATCATTTTTAAAATTTTTTACAGTGCGGCATGTTATATCACTGGGTGCGAGGCCCGTCCCAGTCGAAAGAGAAAAACGACCAAGAACAAGACTACTTCTACAGCCCACAGACTTGTCAGCCTCATCAGTGAACTTAAAGACTTGCTGAAGGACCAAGACGTACTGCATCTTTTCACAACTTTAATCCAGGAGAATTCCCCATACAACTGATGTACTACTGAATCAACTCATGCCTCACCTCATCATGGACTTATTATCTGATCCTAACTTAGAACTATGAACTGTATATGACCTCTGGACTAAATGCCAAAACAGTATAGATGAATCGGTTAGAAGCGCTTCGCGCTTAACACCGAGATTCCACTCATATCAATCAATCAAAAGTGCAGCATGTTGGTTGCGTTAAAATTTATCAAAGCTTTCTGAGCGTGGAAGGCAGCTGGAAGTGAAATTAATTCCTTCTCTTGCGTCACCCACCACAGGCCTTCGGTTTGAACTGCTAGTAATTATGTTCTTCGTACATAAAGGCAGTTTGGCTGATAACTCGGCCGCTATTAAAAAGCGATAATAAATACACTATAACCGAACAATTTGCTGTTTTGTTAAATTTTATGAATAGAAAATTTTATTTTAGTAATTGGGTAGAAAGTAGGTGTTACTTTCTCTCCCATTAATCTCTTTGAGTTACATGTGTGCGAGTCATATATTCTCATATGTGTTGGTTATCTTAGCATCAGCCCCGCTAGGGGCTCCAACTAATTCATCTGAGTGGAAATAAATAATAAATCGCCGAAGCGCAACTGAAAGGTGAAGGTTGGGGTTCAGTATCTTTTACTGAGAGAAAATTAAAATGAAGTAGTGAGATTGAACAAACAAGTTTGAGAGAGAGAAGAGGTTTTGTGGCAGACTGCCTCGCCTCCCTTCTCGCCCCCCGAGCTTCTCAGGTGCACAGTAGTCACATAGCCCCAGGAAAAAGGAGAAATACATAATAAATGCGCAAAATTATTTACAAGTATTTACAGCTATTTACAAAATTTACGGGACAAAACTCCGTCGGATAGAAACTCCGTCCGGTTGCCGGGCTATATTTTATGTTGTCTTTGATGAGCTCAAAATCAAAATTTTTAAAGTAATTGCACGTATGACAAGAGAGTGCATCTCTGAAGAAACTTGCACATAGTTCAGCTATGTGCTCATCTATTTTGTTGATTTTTAACTCTCGTCTTAGATCTTTCATTCTCATGGATCTGGGGGCTCTTGTGATATATCTGAGGAATTTATTTTGAGTAATCTCCAGTTTCTTTTTTTGACTAACAGTGGTTGTGCTCCATGCAGGGGCTGCGTAGCTGGTGATCGGTCGAATACATAGGAGGTATAGGGTTCGTTTTGTTTTGAGTGATAGTTTTGAATTATAGTTTAATATTGGTTTCAGAGATCGCGAGTCATATATGGATTCTCAAGGTGTCGATAATCAGAGTAAAAAAAAGATAAAACTGGTAGCCAAACTATTTAGCAGTTTATTTGTGGGTGGGATAGTAATGGATCGCTTTGTTTAATTTACCACTACTTAGTTCGAATTAAAAATTGTATAGTTACGCTTTTAACACGCAAATATTGGATGAGTTGCATTTGCAGGGATGCCAACTACTCCGCTTTCTGGAATAGTTTTAATAAAGTGGTAACAAAGTAAATTATATAGTAAAATACGTCAGAGAAGGACAGTTACGCCTACTAAGAGCATCCAGTAGAATGATGCTGCATATCATATGAAACTTATAAATTTTGATATTTAGTGGTGAAAAAATTACTTAAAACGAAAAATACTAAACTAAGAGTAACTTAAATTTCGCTACCACTAGAAAATACTATTTTACAAAGCGGATCAAGTTGGTATCCCTGCATTTGCATTGAAACCAAAAATAAGTCTTACAAATTAGCTATACCAAAATTTGAGCTACCACTTTTTATTTTTAACTTTTCCGATTCCGTACATTATATTAATGACTAGCCCGTCCCGAGTAGGTTTATACTTTTTCAAATCATTCTAGTCCAAAGTAACAAAAAAAATCTAGACATACCAACTTATCCGCTGTGAAATAGTTTTAATAAAGTGGTAGCGAATTATATAGTAAAATTAGTTAAAGAAGGATAATTACACCTAATTTTTAAAAGACTTGCGAGTATATCAATTGTTTAACGTTTCATTTTCATATGATACTTAAATTTTTTGATATTAGTGGTGAAAAAATTACTTAAAATGAAAAATACTAAATTAAAATAGCTTAAACTTTGCTACCTCTAGAAAATACTATTTCACAAAGTGGAGCAAGTTTCCATTTCTGCGAATCTGGAATTCTCAAATTGACTAAGTTTATAAAATTGCAATAACTTATAACATACAGATTTTATAAAACTTCAATTTTATTCATTTCGCTAACCGTTAAACAAACATAGTATTATAGAAAGTAGAATATCATTTTGTCCAAAGTCACTAAATGTATGGAATTCTTCCTTCATAAATAGTCCTAATTTTAAAAGCTGAAATCTTTTCGGTTTCATCAAATTTTAAAAAAGTAAAATTTTATTTTTGAGCTTAAACTATGTATTTGCGAATTGAAAGTAGGCGTTACTTTTCACCGCATAATTAAAGCATTTCCTAGTATTATATTTATCGAATGAATAGAGTAAAGTATCAGAATCCTTTTTTCCCAATTTTTTGGGGGTTTACGACTTCTAATGTTCAACTCCGTTGCCTTGTAATTTTGAACCCAATCCAGAAGACAAGGGAACTCTTGAATCAAATATTGGGAGAAATTTGGTTTCGTGGAGTACTTTTTGATGGAACTAACCCGCAGTTCGCTTGTCTTTAAACATACGCTGTTCACAGATCCGATTGAAGCTTTTAAGTAGAAAGTAGGCGTTACTTTTCATTGCTTAACTATCATACAATATTCCCTGCTGTAACTTGGCTAAGGTATACTTGGACTTCTTGACGAAAGTCACAAAATATCTTTCATTTTAATCAAACTGTCCCAGATTTTAAAAACTTTATAAGAACTAATTTTTTGTTAAATTTTAGGAAAGTGATATTGTATTTACACCTTGCCCGCTATTTTAGATTGGATATTCTTACCGTGTTCGCTATTCCAAATAAAGCTTTAAATAGAATCACGCAGAATTTTTTTTCCGTCCTAAAGCAAACTATAAAAAGAAATGCTGTTTGTCAATGGAAAAACTACATTTGCTTTAAAAATACTTAAAGTGGTTATTTTTTAGAGCAAATGAATTTTCTCCATTGACAAGCAGAGGAAAGTCGCTTAAATCGTACCAATATGGGCGCCATCAGGAGTTCAATTTTTGAGTGGGAAGAAATCAAAACGCAGTCAGATTGTTTCTCCAAATTTTACGGTTTCTTAAAATATCTCGTAGAACTGCTAAACAACTGCAAAGATATTAATTATTTAATTAAAGGGTGCCTAAGACCATTAGGCGCCCTTTTTCCATTCATCTTGAAATATTATCTTTAAGGTGGCTCTTTATGGTAATTGGAATGCAAATTGAACTGAAAATATAATTAAATATTTTGTATTTAAGTTGCGCAGCTACAAAAATGAGCTGCCATCGGTCTCAGGTTTATGTCTTCTCTCAATTTTTCATAAGTAAAAATTTAATTAAATCCTGATATCTCACATTTATGGTCTTTTCAAAAAGTTTGCAATTTGGTTTTGCAGTATGATATTCTTATAAATTTATTTCGAAATCGCGATGCATGTTCTGATATTGGATAAGCCATCTTGCTTGCGTTATTTTAAGGAGTATTTTATTCTGACATCTTTTGAGTTTCTCTAGGAGTGACGTGGAGTTGGTACACCAAGCTGGTGATGCATAAGTTAGAACGGGATGGATCATTGAGATATACAGTAAGCGTTTTTGTCTGAGTTCCATTTTAGAGTTCTGAAGAAGGATTTGTAATTTGTGGCAGGCTGCTGGTGCTTAACTGTTTTGTCATGATCTTTACAATTAAATTTACTGTTTATAACCAGACCCAGATATTTTGCGCTTTTAACAATGGGGATAGTTAAAGTCATTAAAGAGAATAACTTGATTTTTTGGGATGGTGGTTTTTCTTTCATGTTGAATAGTTAGTAGTTTCCATTTTTGTCCGTTAGCTTTAAACTTCCAGGCTAGACACTATTCTATTCTATTTCCTTCAGCTTTTCTTGGAGTTTCTGTAGGGCAATGTTGAGGGTTTTGGACTTCACGCGCAATGATTCCAGTGTCATCTGCGAAATATGCTGTGATACTATTAATGTCTTGTTTGTTGACGGGAAAGACGTAGGTAAACAATATAAATAGTATAGGCCCAAGGATGCTTCCTTGAGGCACTCCTGATGTTATTTTCCTATTTGTTGACTTCATGTTTTTAAAATTAACTTGAAAGGTTCTATTATGTAAGTTGGCCTGTATAATTTTAATGATACCAGATGGGAATTTCAGCTGTATAAACTTGAAGAGGAGTTCCTGATGCCAAACCCGATCAAAAGTTTTCGCGATGTTTAACATCAGTAGTGCTGAACTCTGTTTATTTTGGAGACCCCGGTCAATATAGTCGAGTATTCAGAGGAGCTGTTTGGTTGAATCAAGATGCTTCCAAAAGCCATACTGCTCGTCAGGTAATGAAGTAAGCTGAAGCACGATCCTTGTGTTGATAAATTTTTCCATAAGTTTTCCTAAAATTGCACAAAAGACTGAGTGCCTGACGGGTCTAGGATCCTTGTCTTTTCTTGAAATTTGAGCTGGGCACCAGAGCCACACAGATGCCCCTATACCATCCATCATGTTTCTTTGTTATTTGTATTAGAACTTTAAGGTTAGCAGTCTATGTGGTGGCCGTTATTGGGATTTTGTAATTTCCATTATTATTATTTACTCAAGCACCTTGCTTTAAGCTATATGTGCCTTTGAATGTAGATTGATGGTCAACGTGAGGAAACGCTTGATCAAGTTGTCAGTATTGTTGGTGAATCTGATGCTATGGGTGGATCTGGGATTAGTTGTTTATTTTGATGACTGTGTTATGAGGCGGCGGATGAATAAAATAGGATCCATTTCTTATTAACTCTAGATAAAGATTTTGCTTTTAAAAACCAAGTGACAAGATTTAACATCTAGATTTATTTTCTTAATCTACAAGGAGTAGTGGGATTCATAGGAATTAACAAAATAATTTACTTTTACTCCACCCCGAACTGTATGTGAAAGTAGTAACGTTCCTCATTGAAGTAGGCTACTTATTTTGGCATCTCACACCTGTTCATTCACGAACAGATTGCCTTGATTTTCTTACATATCTCTCATAAAAATTTCGCAATTTAAATCTGTTAAATAATCTTAATGTAATTTGTCTTGCTATTAGGTTGTAAATATATAACGCGAGATTCGCTCGTTCTTCGGTCAAACCCTATTTTGTAAGGATTCGTTGTTCAATAATCGCTTAATTGCTTTCTAATGAATTCATAAGAAAGTAAATACACTTTCTGGTGTTAGTATTCTTACAAAATGAGGGATGACTCAAGAGCGTTCGAACCCCTGATTGCGAACAGCATTGCAGTAATGATGTGTAGATGTAAAGCTGAGCCCAAAGTGAATAAAATTTAATTTCAAAATCAGCAAGGTTTTGTGTCGCTGTGATAAAAACTTTAATCTCTGCTTTATAATAAATTTTTTTCTTTTAACTTTAGGCTTTAAAGATATTTTTGTAATATATGGTTAGGTATTGAGTAACGAGTACAATTCTAAGTCTAATTTGTCAAAAACGTTGTAATCGAGTTGTCAGTCACTAAGATTTAATTTATCTCTCGACCTGGTTGTAGATTTCAATTCTACAAGTACGTAATCTTATTTACTTCGGGTGCGGGGATTTCAAATTTGTAATTAATTTTGCTCGATAAGCTATTTTTTTCTTCTTTTCAAAATGGTATTTTAGGTCACTTTTATTTTTGGTCAGAATGTACTTGTCTATAAAGAACGTGTAAGTTTGTATTCATACATTTACCCTTGTCTGCTCTTTTGAAAATATCTCTGTAGACCAAAAAGAAAAAAAAAGTTACACGCATCGCATTATAATGGCAACGTATTACATCATAAACTGAAATGTTTTATTGTCTTTTTTCTACCACTCTTCACGTAACAGAGTATTGAGAAAACTTAGGATTCATTCGAGTTAATTTTATAACCATTGTAGAACCGCCGACCCAATTTTGGGTTTAGTACTAATGTTCAACTCCGTAGCCTTGAAATTTTGAACCCAATGCTGAAAACAGGGAAACTTCTGTATCAACTATATAACCGTCGTTGAACAGTCGACCCAATTTTTGGGTTTACGACTACTAATGTTCAACTACTATTATCTTCTATTAACTTATTTTCGTTTTCCTTTTGTTTCCTTTCTTCTAATTTCGCATGTTTGGGAGGTTGCTCTACGAGCCTATTGTTATAAATTTAAACAGTTATAACACAGTTTAGCTCCTGGTAAAAAATATGTTCAATATTTAAATAATTCTACATGTTATACTCGGTACGAAGTGCTTAATTCAGAGGGGACCTTCTTATCGACATCCTGCTACTCTGAAATCAAAAGCGATAACAAAAGATTTTTTGAATTACATTCAATACCCAAAACTTTACCGTCTTATAAAGCGTGTAGCGATAAAAGATGCAAAACTTAACCTATTATTGACAATATATATATATATCCTGA
>NC_092209.1:55351805-55363504 GCF_043381705.1 Parasteatoda tepidariorum | reverse complement strand
TATCTATATTATATAAAACGCTAATACGTACGTATGTATGTATCAATAAAACCGATGATATTTCTTTTCTCGCGCTGGCAACAGTTTTAATTTTTAATTGATTGGATTCGGCGAGCAAGAGCACGTAGTGAGCATCATCTGGCTAATCCATGTTATATAAAACGCTAATACGTTTTAATTGATAGGCTTCGGCGCGCAAGAGCACGTAGTGAGAATCATATGTCTATCTATCTCCGATAGTCACCGACTTATACTCCGATAGTCCGATAGTTACCTTCCAACTTACACAGATTAACTTTAATAACTCCTCAACTTATTCATTTTTTCATATTAAAGATAAGCATACAAATCGAGGTAAACGGGGATCAAGAAGTAATAAAAACTCTCTTAATAGGTACAAATTAAATGTAAATTTTATTTCTAATATGGGAAAAGATTTTAATATATGCCTTAATGAAATATTTTGTTTTCTCCCTCAAGAATAATGATGTATATAAGCTTCAAGATCTTATTATTAACTTTTCTTTTATTAATTTACACTTCAAAATTTACACTTAATGATGTCAATAGTTTTTGTTTAAAGATATCGAATAGATTCTCTTTATTTTTGGGTATGTTAACAAAAGGGAAATGGGGTGTTTATTATTACTTTGAAAACTTTGCTTTCAATCATATAAGGAAACTTTAAAGAACAATAACAATTCAAAAATTTTTTCTAAAATTGCTCAATCAATTAAAAAAACAACTACAAAAAATTTTGTAATTACCCTAATAAACAAAGCTAACAATAATTAGCAAACTCCTGTAAAAAATTCAATGCTGAACTTTTAAATATGGAGTTTAAAAAATAGTAGAAATTGAAAGCTTAGTAATTTAAATAATAATATTGTAATTAAAAAAATTTTAGCTTTATATAAGAGGTTAAAAATTAAAATTAGCAGTATACGATCTCCTTACTTAAATATCAGTCCTAAATTTCATAAAATTCCTATAAAGTTTAGAACAATCACATAACGGTCTAATGCTTACCTAATTAAACATGGCACCATTTTCTCTAACTGTACTTAATTAAAATTATTAACATTATTATTAAAGAGGGTTTTTCTTGGATTATCACTAATAATCAACCGATGTTAAAATTTATGAAACATAATAAAATTAATTCTATTGCCACTTTTGATTTCCAGGATCTTTCCAATAACATCCCACTTTCTGAACTAAAAGATGTCCTTTTGAATTATTACTATGATTTTAAAAATATCCTTAATTGCGATTTTGGTTATTGGGAAATTCTAATTAATTTTTCCTTTTTAATAATTATCTTTACTATGGAAAAGATAAATGTCTTCAAATTGATGGAATACCACAAGGATCTAATTATTCATTTCTCTTCGCTAACTTAATTTTGCACTATAATTAAAAAAATTATACTCTTAATATTAAATTTGTTTTTAGATTTATTAATGATTTAATTATCTTTAATTTTTAAGATTATACAATTTTATTAAATAATATTTACCCCGAAGAATTAATCTTGATTCCTAATCATGATGATATTATTAATTTTAATATTTTGTATTTGGGTATTATAAGAAAAGAAAATAACTGCTTTGTTGATTTATACCATGAAAGAAATGATTTTAATTTTAATATTAATAAACTAATTATTTGGAAATAATTTCTGATGTTTCTAAAAACATTTATTTAAATACCATTTTTAATCAGATGAATAGAATTAAAAGAATATGTAGTCATGTTTATTTATCTAAAAGACAAATGGACAAATTGATTAAAAAAAAACAATGGATACCCTACTAAAGTAATTAAATTCTATATCAGATCATTGAGTTAATTGTATGTTATTGTAAATAAGCATACTAAAACAATTCTTTGTTAATTTATAAAATTTTTACCATGCGGAAAACCATTTCGGGCAAATCCATGACTGAAATTATGTGCAAAACAGGCCATTCATGTTTCTTTCTCTCCCTCTCTCTTTTTTTTCTTAAATGAAAGTTAATTTTCTAAAATCATTAAAATTGTACCTAATTTGCGCTTCTGTTCTTGTAATCTGGTAATCTTATTACGAAAATATTCTAAATCATTCTTGAAAATTTTCGCGTTCATTTGAATTCGATACTCGCTTTATTGATTTCGTTTAATGCTTTGTTCTCAGTAAAAATTTTTCTGTTTTTTAAAGTGATTTTTATTACTTAGTGTGTTCTATTCTATTTTGTTTTGAAATTCGTTTTTTTCTGAGCGCTCTTCACACTATTGTATTGATATATTTTGCTTTGGCTATATTGATACAATATTAGAAAGCACTCCTTTTTGTGGATATAATCGTGTGAGCTGATAAAGAGATTATATCCTATTTTCCCAGGATTTTCATAAATTTTTTTAAAACTTTTTTTTCCTCATTATTCTTTAATTTATTCCATATTTTCGTTACTATATATACTATTACTTAATTTTCTCTACTATATATATATATATATATATATATATATATATATATATATATATATATATATATATATATATATATATATATATATATATATATATATATATATATATATATATATATATATATATATATATATATATATATATATATATATATATATATATATATATATATATATATATATATATATATATATATATATATATATATATATATATATATATATATATATATATATATATATATATATATATATATATATATATATATATATATATATATATATATATATATATATATATATATATATATATATATATATATATATATATATATATATATATATATATATATATATATATATATATATATATATATATATATATATATATATATATATATATATATATATATATATATATATATATATATATATATATATATATATATATATATATATATATATATATATATATATATATATATATATATATATATATATATATATATATATATATATATATATATATATATATATATATATATATATATATATATATATATATATATATATATATATATATATATATATATATATATATATATATATATATATATATATATATATATATATATATATATATATATATATATATATATATATATATATATATATATATATATATATATATATATATATATATATATATATATATATATATATATATATATATATATATATATATATATATATATATATATATATATATATATATATATATATATATATATATATATATATATATATATATATATATATATATATATATATATATATATATATATATATATATATATATATATATATATATATATATATATATATATATATATATATATATATATATATATATATATATATATATATATATATATATATATATATATATATATATATATATATATATATATATATATATATATATATATATATATATATATATATATATATATATATATATATATATATATATATATATATATATATATATATATATATATATATATATATATATATATATATATATATATATATATATATATATATATATATATATATATATATATATATATATATATATATATATATATATATATATATATATATATATATATATATATATATATATATATATATATATATATATATATATATATATATATATATATATATATATATATATATATATATATATATATATATATATATATATATATATATATATATATATATATATATATATATATATATATATATATATATATATATATATATATATATATATATATATATATATATATATATATATATATATATATATATATATATATATATATATATATATATATATATATATATATATATATATATATATATATATATATATATATATATATATATATATATATATATATATATATATATATATATATATATATATATATATATATATATATATATATATATATATATATATATATATATATATATATATATATATATATATATATATATATATATATATATATATATATATATATATATATATATATATATATATATATATATATATATATATATATATATATATATATATATATATATATATATATATATATATATATATATATATATATATATATATATATATATATATATATATATATATATATATATATATATATATATATATATATATATATATATATATATATATATATATATATATATATATATATATATATATATATATATATATATATATATATATATATATATATATATATATATATATATATATATATATATATATATATATATATATATATATATATATATATATATATATATATATATATATATATATATATATATATATATATATATATATATATATATATATATATATATATATATATATATATATATATATATATATATATATATATATATATATATATATATATATATATATATATATATATATATATNTTGCAATATATATATATATATATATATGGAGCTTTGGAGTCTTGCAGTTGCTAAAAGCTTGATTCCAGACTTTTTTCAGACCTTGTTTCCGACTCCGTCCTGTTATACTCGATTACAATTTACGTGAAATCGTAGGGAATGTAACACTATTATTTTTAGTAATTTATTAATTTCAAATTTTAAATTTCCATTTTTTACCGGATTACCATGATCTAATATAGTTTTGATAAGAGTCATATTTTTTAAAATTCGATTTCACAAGAACAATTCCATCGATTTTGCACATATTTTGAATTTTACCTCACAAATTTAAATTCTTTAAAACTGCGTCACTAACAAATCAAAATATTTACTACTGTTATTAAATAAAATAATAAAAATAACTAATATTTACTGAAAATTATTTTTTTTCCATGTAAATAAACGAATTTCATAATTTTGTGCTAAAACATTTCAATTCGAGTTAACATATACAAACATATCGAGTTAACATATACATAACAAAAATATTTCAATTCGATTAACATCAAGTGGTCCAAATTTTTGAGCACTCTCTTGACTCTATTGGGTCCATATTTCCCTGAATGCGGCTACTCCCTATATTTTGAAGATCAGAAAGCCAAACCTGTCGAAAAAAGGTATGTTTAATCAGAGAAATTAAGTTAAATGTCAGATTTCGCAACTTAAATTATCGTCGGTACAAATTGATTAACATATTTGAGGTTTCACCCTGGAACCAATGAGACTGAATCCTGGAATGTGAAGTCCATTCATTAGATCAAATGTAATTCCGTTTTTTTCTTTTCTTTTGTGCATTGCCCTATTAAAGTCGTAGAAAGTTTACTAAAAATTACACACCATGTCGTAATATAACTGTTGAAGAAATAAATTGAAAAAAAAATAATAAATTTGTACAAAATATTGAAATTGTACAAAACGGTAAAGATCAATATCTCACATTTATATAAATGTTTTATGTCAAATTTTTTTATTTTTTATTCGGATGCTCATAAACAGGAAAGAATTGCAAAATATATGTTTTACTATTACAAATGTTACGCTTGTAATGATGCAAATGATATTCTTTCATTGATGCTATCATGACAAATGAGATGCTTCGCTTACATATATTTGTTTTTAATTAACTTAGAAACTTAGCGAATAAATTTGGCTCTTTGAAATTTCTAATTTAAATAATTACCTAATAAATAATTCACTTGCTAATCTCAATTTTTCAATAGTTTCAAGGATTTTCTGAGATTTGTTTTCGATAGCTCTTTTAACCATAGGTTCAAAAAATTTCAAATGTGATAAATGTTTTTAAAATATTTCTCATAAAATCAAAATCTTATTACTATTTTTTTAAATTACAGGACTAACCAGAGTTTATCAAATTGTTCCGACTTCAGAGCCCTATCTAGAAGTACTTAAGAAGCAATATCTGCAAACTAGGGAACTTATTGAAAGAGACTGCTCTTGCATTTATGTCATAAATTTGATATTTTCAGCAATTAGTAAAAGAGTTTGATACTATTATATATTAGTTTTTGAAATTATTATCGTAGAAGTTAAACATTGCTTTGTACTTACACGTTTTGCATTTATTTACATCTTTTCTATAATTAATCACCTAATGAAGCAGAAATTTACATTTATTAGGTGATAGTTTTTAATTATTTATTCAGTGAGACGGGAGAGATTATTTAAGAATTTAAAGTATTAGCAGATATTTATATTTTATACAATATAAATGCTAGCCTCATTTAAAAAAAAATCCTGTTTATTAAAAAGTTGTACTTTCAATTCCTCAAATCAATTGATAATTTAGATGCACATTAAAATGAAAATATATGTTTAATTAACGAACTTTTTAATTTCAATGCGCAAATGCTTGCCAATTAATTAACATTAATTTTATTTTCCGCAAGCTCTGTTATCCCTAGAATACATTTTTAAATAATAGCGTTTTAATAGTAAATTGTTTGTTATTTTAATATTTTAAGTAAAGAATTTAAATATTGGTAAAAAAATGTAAGAATGAAATGCTAACAGTTAAATATTTTATTTGATTTTTTTTACTTTTAAAAAGAAGAAGTATTGATTTTTGTCTTTTTACCAAATTCTTACAGCAATATTAAATTGCAGAAAAATTTCGCAATTTACTTATCATTTAGTAGGCTCCCAAACGTCAGACCAAAAATAACTGCGCATGCGCACTTACGCCAGGGCAAATCAACGTGAACAAAAGATAGATATTTTACACAAATCTGTGTCTTAAGAACGTAAAATCACCGATCATTATCATTGATTAAACGTCAATTAACTACGATTATATTGTATGAATGGGAATATTACAAACTAATTAGTATTTCTAAAGCTGAACGGTTTTGTGAAAGATTCTTCCAAAGATCTACTTCGCACTTAAAAGTTTTTCTTCAAGCATGTAAACTGTAAACGTTCTAGTAATGTTCTTCAAGAAATTATTCATTTTGAATTTATTCTTGACAAATGAATGAGGAATAAAGACTAAAAATAATGAATGATTTATTTAAAAAAATATATTCCTGACTAATGAGTAAATCTTAATTCATTATTCAAAATGATTTTCAAATCTTGTCATCTCCGTCTCTGAACAATGCGAATTTGTTCTTAGATCAAGAATTTCGCCAAATTCAACGCCAACCTGTTACTTCACGGTGTGTGACGTCAACAACTTTTTTTTGTTATCTCAGAAAGAAGAACGAAAGCAACTCGGATTCGGAACGCGGCTGCTCATCGGGCGTGACCTAGAATTTTTTTTAAATTCTTCGATACTCATGCAGTCTACTTGTTCAATTTCTCTCATCCTTTCTTTCTATTCTAATGATGATAAAATCGGCCTTAGATCATCCAAGATTTACTTATTTTGCTCAGTTTTTTTGGTTGTGAACTAATATTTGTTGCATTGAAATGAAAGCATATTGAGGAAAATTCTACCTCATCTGTCATGGCGTCTTGCGAAAAAGAGATATCGTTGCGAATACTCATTTCCGTGTCATGCAAGGAAAAAGTTTCGCAGGCTACACCATTTGAATTCGCAGAAAAGCTGGTTATGTTTTAAATTTCTTGATTATTATAGCTTATAATTTTGCTAAATATCTTTACTTATTTCTTCCCAAATTAAATTTTATATTAAGTTGGGGAAACAAAGTTATAAGTAAATATAATGATAAGGCACAGTCGAAGTATAACTTTGGTATCCTTTTCAAAATAACTATAAATTTAGTTTTCTAAAAATTTGAAAATTTAAAACGAGTTACTTCAGTATAAGCCATTTACAAAGTGAATAGTTCTTATGTGGCTTAAAATAAAAATATTAAGAATTTTGACTCATTTAAATTTTAAAGCAGTTGTACTGTTAATGTTAGTTAGAATCAGGATTTTTTTTTCATATTTTGTAATCGAGGATTTCAATTTCCATTTATTTTTTTCTTCTTATTTCGTTATCGTGGATTTTAATCTCCATGTCTTATAATTTAACCAAAACATTTTTTTCTTTTCATATATAATCTTGGATTTTAATGCCCATGTCTTATAATTAAAACTTCACATTGCAGTTAGACTGTAGTAATCTATAGAGCATAAAACTATTTGTTTATACAATCATAATCAAAGTCAAAGAATCAGTTGGTAAAATTTAAAACACTGATAAATTGATTTAACAAACACTTATTTAAATGTTTAGAAATTAGTTTTATTTACTCTATTATTATTAGTTTTATTTATTTAATTTTAAATAGCAGCAATGAAAACGAACACCATTATTTTCTTTTCAAAACTTTAAAAAGGTTTTTCCATAAAATTTAATCCCATTCTTTTCTTCTTTTTTTTTTAAAATGATTAGAAGATAATTAAAAGCAGCTTTTCTTCAATAATAAAAACTGATGTTACTAACAATTTTCTGTATAAATATTTTATTACAACGTGCCTATTTTTTATATATTTGTTAAGACAATTATTTTTCATAGTAAAAAACAATGGAATCACCGTTTTGAAGTAAACAATAAAAGGAATTGCTCAATATTTTGCATATTAAGTAAAATTGTAAATTAAGTTTAATATTTTTTTGATATGTGGTCTGTGTGTGGTTTTTCTATACTTTAATATTAAAGTTCAAGGTGGCTAGGAATGATAACTTTATGATCAAGTGACACATAAAAGAAAATTCAATGCAAAAAACGATTTTTTTTGTACGATAAATGACAATTCTGTGAAGTATTCTGCATCAAAGACAACTTATTTGTAAAATGTAATGCATTTTAGTCAGTTTGATTGAATGAGAATACATATTTAACAAATATCATATAAATCTATGCGAACAAAAATAATAAATAAAAGCAATAAATAGTGATGTCATGGAAAAAAAAAACTAGGAGAAATGCTTAAACCATACATTGCATAACGCATTTTTTTTGTTTAATTAGTACGAAAAAATTACAATCGTAACTGATGCAATTTCAATGTTAATTTTTTTTTTAAATTGCTCACAAAATTGTCATTTTTTAGCTACATAGAAATTTTGTTGAGCTTTTGGTACAGGAAAACCAAATTCTTGAACTTGTCAGAGATATTATTTTTTTACGTTTATTGGCCCATAAATATAAATAAATTAAACTACATCGGAAAAATCGGTTTAAAGTTACCCCATATTATCTCTTTACGGGAAACTGGGGTAGGACCGAGTAGCGAGTAAAACCGGGTACCACGATTTTAGCGAAATTAGTTCTGATTTTTAGGAAACAAACCCTAAATTTTATTCCACTAATCGAAAAGAAGGACCTATCGTATTGTTGTTGATTAAATCAAGGCATCAGTGTACATAAGTTTGTTTTACTAAGCCAACTCTTTAATATTTTCTAGCTTTCAAGTTCTCCTTATTGATTAGTCATTCCAGTTATAAAAGTTATTTATTTATTTTTTTTGCCCAACTTATTAGACGTTTGCTAAAGTTTCATACCTTAACAAACAATAAGAATTTAGCCAAACATTAGCCCTGTTCTGTTTCATTTCGATAACCTCTACTCGGTTACGTCGATAACGGGTACGACCGAGTTCGGTAACGGGTACGGTGTCCCTCCCTCTTGATTTGTATACCTGCTTGTTTCAGTGCAGCAGCGGAGGAAGAAGGTAACTACATCCAAGGCTTAACAAAGGTTTTAAGGGCGCCAGGACAAAATTTATTACAGGTTCCTTTCCAAAGCAGAAAAAAACCTTATTTTCATATTTTACAGTATCTTTGAAGACCCTTCATACGATACTGTAGTATTATATAGATATCAAGATATTCTCAAATGCTCGACCGATTTCTTTATAGAAAAAAAAAGATTTATAAACATATTTTTGTAAGAAATTTTGGGGGACAATTGTCCCTCTTTCTCCTCTCCCTCCCTAGAGTATAGCCTTGACCACTCAATATGAGAATTTCATGACTAATCTTCTTACATTTTCGTATAAAATAAAAAGTCTGCTTCTTTTTCACTGAAATTCTAGTGCTTCTAAATTTCTTTGCAGTGAGGATGGCACCCCTGCTTTGGTAGCCCGACGACCTGCGCTTTACGGTAGAACAGTTTAACGGGGACAAATACCGCTCACTCGCGGTCCCCACGTAGGCTGATCAAAGTAGTCACCCACCAGCTTACTGACCGCGTCCAGTGATACTTGACTTCGGTGTTCTACTTGGAACCGTATCTTTACGATCAGTCCACTGCGGGACCACAAATGGAGTAAAACCTTGTGGTTTGACTTTTTCTAGAAAAAAAAATTATATGAGAAAAGTAGTACATCTATGACTTTTCGAGAATGATGTATTGTACTATACTTCTTCTTCCTAATCCCCAAAATTAGCAGGGCTAAACAATGTCCATGAAATTCATGACCTGGAGGAAGTCGGCCACCAAAAGTGGGTTTTCAAGAATGTCCCTCCTGTCCAGTCCAGGATATGTTGGGGAGAAGCCTGCATGTTGTTGCACCTGGATCAGTTTGGGAAGATTTTAACACTACCCTCGAAAGAAAGAAACTTAAGGTGGCGGCTGGTAAACGCCGTCTGATCCTTGCGGTTGCACCGAATGTTGAGTGCACCTCCTGGACGGGTGCTCTGGTAACAGTGATGTTTGGGGGGTACGAGCCTGGAAACATTGTCTTCTTTTTTCTTTTTCGATGTCAGTTCCATGAAGGTGAGTGAATTTGGACAAATCAAAGTTTCTTCTGTCCCCTCCTTAGTCAGAGTGTCGGCGATATCATTGCCCAGAACCCCAACGTAAGAAGGGATCCACTGGAGGTGGACTTCACTCAGTCGTGAGAGGATTTTAAGTTTGTGCAGGATTGAAGCTCCTGTTTTGTCTCTTACCTTCCTCCAATGCGATAAGTACTGCAGTACAATACTGAACAATGGATATCTTGATAAAATTTGACAGTTACTAAATCGAACAGTTTAGCCCCAACAGTGCTTCGAAGCTTAGCAAGCTCTACCTTTCTCTATATGCAGTGGCGTAGCGAGGGGTGGGCAAGGGGGGGCATCATGCCCCGGGCGCTACTCACAAAGGGGCGCCAAATGGCCCGCAAAACAAAAAATTGCTGGATAATTTTTTTTTATTATAATTGATTTCTGGAAAATATATTTTAAATTAGTGCCAGTGTAATATAATAAATGTTAATTCATAAATATTATTCATAATATTTAATTCATATTATATTAAATTCATATTAAATATATTTCAATATTTAATTCACGTCCTTGCCATCGCGCTCTGCTTAGAATAAAAATGAAATGTTATTAAATGTTGTATATAAGTTTAATGTCAGCATAAATTGTATTGTTTATTTCACTATGTTATTACCTTTCAAGTTCAAAGCATTCTTGGTAAGTAATAAATCAAATAAGATTACTTACTACATCTATTCGACGATTCTATTATTAAGTGAATAAAGTATGAAAAAATTTGTTTACAGGAAAATTTGTTGTTCTCATATTTGTCACCACAAATGAATTCATTCATCTTCTGGCGTCCCGCAGAGGACTGATCGTTAAGACACGGTTCCCAGCAGATCACCGATGTCAAGCATCACTGGCTGCGGTCAGTGTGCGGGTGGGTGATCCACTTGGGTCAGTCTGCGCAGGGACCGAGGGTGTGCGTATTG
>NC_092209.1:55329757-55351798 GCF_043381705.1 Parasteatoda tepidariorum | reverse complement strand
TTCGGATCATCCTCAGGTAGTGCATCATATTCGTCGCCAATAGCCCATTGTGCAGCTCTAGTGCGACGTAAATGAACTACAACAACAACATCATCTTCTGGCATCTACAGTTCGAAATCAAGTAATAAACGATATCAAACGAAATAAATATTATGGACTTTTGTTTGATTCAACTCCTGATATCTCTCATCGGGAACAAATGTCCCAAGTCGCTAGGTATGTAGATGCTGATTTTATCAATAAAAAAGTTTCCATCAAAGAATCTTTTTTGAGTTTTATTGAAATACATGCTAAAGATGCAGCCTCGAACGAAAATACAATTTTCGAGAAATTAAATTACGATGAAATTTCATTAACAAACTGCAGATCACAATGTTGCGATAATGCTGCCGTGATGGCAGGTCACACATCTGAAACGCGATGGAGCGCCAGAATAGAAGCGGTTATCGTTATCATCTATGGGCTATAGAATATAAAAGAACTAATAGAAAAATTAGCAGAGCACACTACCACTACAAGTGACAACAGAAGTGAAGCTACAATTATGTTGTAAAATATACTAACCTTTAGTTTTGTAACTTAAGTTCATTTCTGGTACGAAATCTTAAGAAGGATTGATCGTGTGCAGCTCAGATTACAAGATCCTAGAATGAATTTTAGAGTAGTGTTCCATGATCTTGAATCATTAGCGACTGAACTAGCCGAAATTTGAGACGAGCTCTGTAAGGAATCAATAGAAAAAGGAGTCTCTTTGTGAAAAATGGGATATGGATACAACAATACGTGCCTGGAGAATTGGCTATGGTGGTCATTCAACAGAAAGTGAAATTTCCCCGCGTTATGGAAGGAAAGCACTTTTGATCGTCTCCAACAAGAAATGTGTAAACGATTAAGTGACTTTAATTTCAAATTTGGATTTCTACAAGACGTTGAAAATTTATTAAACAAGGATAATGTCGATAACGACATAGAAAAAAAATTTTAAAAATCCGGGTGAATTTTATAATACAGATTTCAATGCAATAGAACTTTTTATCAAAATATATGACAGCAAAATGTTACTCCGCAGTAGAAAAGAAATTAAACCTAAAACTCCATTAGAATTTCTTACTTTTATAATCAATCTCGAATGGAAAAGATGTTTTTCCAAATCTGAGAGCGGCATTTCAAATACTCCTGACTATCTCAGTACCAATTGCTAGCTGCGAACGTTCATTCAGCAAATTAAAATTAATTTTGACAAATCGCCTAAGTGACCTAGCATTTCTTCATCAAAAACACGGAAAATTTAGACATAGTAATTAGTTTTATTAATGTATTATAATCATATGATTATTAAATATATGTATCTCCTTAGAGATAATAAATATTTACTTTTTTATTGGTTTAAAACTGCATGTTTCTAAAATATTTCTTTATAAATATGTAAAATAAATAATAGATATCTTTTGAACTAATTCTAGATGATCATATACATTTCAAAATCTAGTCTTGTTCTCTCAACTACCTTTTTTGTCTCAAATTTAAAGCCTAGCTTGAGTCTATGACTTTATTTATTTTACTTCGTTTATTTATTTATTTGTGAGTATATTTTACATATAATATTATATGGTTTTCGAATGGGAGGGGGGAGGGGCGCTTAAAGGGTATTGTACCCCGGGCGCGAGTTAAGCTCGCTACGCCACTGTCTATATGGTTCAATTATTGCTATAATCTTTAACCTGGAGCCTGGATTTAAAATGAATCCTGTTTTCATTAAAACTGAACCATTAGTTGACGCTTTGAAGATATAGTTTTGTAATAATGTGAAAGCGTAAATAATGGCACGAAATAGACAATTTCTAGTTTCAATTCTATAAACAGTGTTTTTCAGTGTTGAAACACAAAATGACATTTGTGCCATTTTTTGTGCCTTATTCACGTTGTTTAGCTTCATTCAAAAGTAATGTGTAATTAAGTATCAGTAGTAAAAACATCTGTCTCAACGATAAAGTATTAGCTGTGGCAAATTTGAACCATATGTATGGTTCAAAAAGCTCTAGAATTTTTGACAGTGGTCAAGATATGAAACACTTGGAATTTTAAGATGTAAACTTATATATTAATAATGAAATAAAAGATATGGTTGATTATTTAATTTAACAAAAGCATTTATCGAATAAAGTTTGAAAAAATGATACATTTTAAAACAAATTGTATATTTTTTTTTTGTTATTTTCGTTTGTTGAAATAAATATTTTAGATTATAAAATACTTATAATCTATGTTTTAAAAATTTCAGAATACAAAAAAGAAGGAATTTCAACATTTTACATTCAGAATATTATGTTTTATAAAAGAAGTTAGTAAAATTCACATTAAAAATAATGAAGTTATATCATTATTATAACGTTTCATAATTATTTCGGGATTAAAAATGGCTGGAAAAAAATTGTTACGTCAATAAATTATTATGTGACAGAAGGCTTTAGATGAGTAAGCATAAAAAATAGATATTTATATTTTTTTTGGAAAACATGTTTAATTATTGTCCAATAATGATTTCACTTTTTCCCTACTGTAAAAAAAATGTAACTCAAGAAATTTCTTGATATGCTACTGGAAAGCTAAAATTAAAAATTAGAAAATTCATTATTTATATAACCATTTCTTTAAACAGCTGTATCCTTTCTTTACCCCTTGAATTTTAAAATAAAATAATAATAAGCTAAATTACGGGGGGGGGGGGGGCNACTAGGGGGGGGTGCTCTACAGTTCCTAAACGCTCTCCCAGTTCCTTTCTGATATCTTCTCAATCTGTGCTTACTTAGCTATTTCATTGAATCATAATGACACTGAGTGCAACTTTGTATTAATTATGGTTCTTTTTTAAACTTAAGTTCTAAAAATGTGTAACTTATGCATACTGTAAAACCGCATTAACATATACATCCTGTAAAAACATGTTAACATATGCATCCTGTAAAAACTTTTTAATGTTATTATATTAGGAATATATTACCTATTATTGCTATACCAGTACCACAACCAATTAATCATCATTGACGGTAATAATAATTTGGTGATGTTTTAAGTTTCGCCAAGGCGGAATAGTACCAAACATTTCTCGTAAAATTTATGCGAATCAAAGTATATGAATAAAAAGAAACATTAAAACATAATCTTGTGTTTAAATTTGATTGACTGTTGAAACAATTGAGCAACTTCCTCCAAAATAAGTAGCATAAAAGTAGGATGTCTGAAAATTCACATCAATGATTGTAAATTTTGGAATTTTAAAGATACAACAGGTATTAAAACTTAATTAAATTATGAATGAAGGGATGTATTTAGTGATGTGACTAAAAACTGGTTAATCTATGCAAATTTAAACCTGTACTTTTAAATTATTGTGGCCTTATTTAAAGGGTATGTAATAAGAATAGTTGATGTTGTTTACTTTTTCTTGCACATGACTGGAATTTCAGTTTTCAGTTCTATATTTTCAGCGTGAAAAAGAAATTTCATCGATTTTTTGACAATTTTGTAAATAAACACAAATTAATGTTATATAAATTTTTCTGATGCATAAATAATGAAATTAAAATGAAGCATTTTTATATGTATAGTTTCTCCGAAAACTGTTTGATATGATTAATTTTATTCAAAAGTAAGAAGACTGTAAATTAGAAACATACTTCGAAAATTCCTCATTTATACAGAATGTCCCAGAATGATTGGGGCAAACAACATACCGCTAAGGTAAGGGTGAACAGATTGCAATTTTTTTTTTGAATAGATGAAATAATTTTGAAATTTGAAAATTGTCTTTATAGTAAAAAGTGAGCGTCAATATGTTGGAAAATATCAGTATATGACACAAAATATGTGTAGAAAAAAGTTTAATAACCCTCGTTTAGTTCTAAACCTGTTACATTACACTGTTAGAAATTTCTCGGGAAAATGGTTAAATAACAATTTATTGAATGGTTATTTTACTATATTTAATCAAGACAGTTAAATAACCATAAATAAAATGGTAATCAAAGATTAAGTTTGCGAAAAACTGTTTATTAACTGCTTTCACCTCGGTTAAACAACCAGAATTTTATCGCACCAACTAGAACCACCAAATGAAGCTTCTTAGTTCTATGCAGTAGCGTACATATCATAGCCAAGCAGACTTTTCTGTCAATCTCGTGACCGGCCGAACTGGTGTTCGAGTCCTAGTGTTGACACCACAATATTTTTATATTCCCTGCAACATATGAAGAATTTCCAGTGTCCGGCACTCTCCAATGCCCATTACCTTACGAAAAGCCGAGCTTAAATGTCTGGTTAAATAATATTTTTTTTTTTAGGTTTTTGAAAAATGCTAGTTGTAAATGGTTAAAAAACGGTTTAGTTTGGGTATTCATGGTTTTATAACCATACTTTTTGTTAATGATTTCGAAACCATTAAGGAAAGAAATGTTATTTACCGTAGACTTTACGGTTAATAGGATGGACAGACAGCTGCCAGTTATTTTACCATAATTTTAGAATGAAAATTTTAACAGTGTACAGAGCATATATAACGCTAAGGTAAGGGTGGACGATTTGTAAATTTTTTGAAATGAGTAATTCTTTTGAAAATTCTTTTAAAACAAAAAGTTAGTGTCAATATATCATAAAATACCAATATCTACCACAGAATATATGTAGAAAATTTTTAAATCACGCTCGTTTTGTCCACCTTAAGGTAAATGTGGACAATCAGAAAATCAAGTAAAAATTTATGTTTAAATTAAGCGTCAATTTTTCAAATTGTTTTTTTGTATGCTACAAAATGTTCATAAAAATTATTTAAATAAAGATATTTTAGTCAAAAATACTGATAGCAATAAGTTGGACTGCTTAAAATTTGTTTCAGTTTTTTGTAATTAAGAATTTATGTTACACTAGTTTTTAGTTAAAATGAGAATGTCAATTTTTCGCTAAATAACGATATACACCCTAAAATGTTCATTAAAATTCTATTGAATCCAGAGTCATTTAAATTTATTTAAGTTCAGAAATTAAGTTTAAAAAACGCTCATTTTTAAACTTTTTATATGAAGCTTGCTTTGTGTAAAACGTGCTACTTTCTTAGAATATATATCGGTAACATAAAAATTGACACTTAGCGATTTTTTTTCAATTTGTACATCTCTTGTAATTTATTTTATGAAAAAAACGTGAACGTTGTCAAAAATTACCCAAATGCCGCAAAATATTTTTAAAAAACTTTTGAGTAACGCTTGCTTAGCATAAATTATGCTTTTTTCAGAGCATAATAATGGAACTTTGCGTATTTTTTTTTTTTTTTTTTGCAATAGGGAAACGTTTTTAAAACTTGCTTAGTGATAGAAATTGAGCCTCATTTAGTTTGGAAACAAAAATAGTATTTAAAATACAAAAGGTGCTATTTCAAAAAAAATGCTGTGAGAGTTGTTGCCATTATAATGGAGGCTTTTATAATTTTTCTAATGAGGAAATTATTTGGAACAACAGAAACTCAGCTAAATAAATTAAAATGCCAGAATAAAATATTAAGAAGGATAACAAAAGCCAGATATTTTGTAAGAAATGATACAATACACCATGACCTCAAAATAGATGCAATAGACAAACATATAGCTAAATTAAATAACAAATTCTACGAAAAAGCCACCTCTTGCTCTACAGCAAATTTCAATGAAATATTCTTATTTGAAAATTTAACTGAAGACAAGAACATCAGACCAATAACGGAATACTATTGCTGTGATGCATCACATTCCCGACATCAGTAGCATATACATAACCTCATTTTCATCATATCAGCTTAGCTAAAGTTCATACTTTTACAATATAGTCTTATCACCCTACTGCATATAATTACTCAGTCAGAACCTCAATGATCCATATGAATACTCCTTTACTTCATTTGCATTCCACAACCTCTTCGAAGCACCATAAAGATCAAGCTAAAGATGAACGGGAAAAGGGCCGCAAGAGGCCTCAGGTGCCCAGATATTTTATACAGTTTAATTTGGAACTTTTTTTAAGTTATTGAGTGTCAATTTCTTAGTTAATACCCGTATGTACCCTAAAAAATTCATTAAAAATTTAGTTTTATCCAAAGCACACAAATTCACATTCAAAACATATATATCGATACCACAGCGGTTGAAATTTTGAGAATTTTTATAATATTTTGTAATTAGGAAATCAAGATGTAATCTTAATATATGTAAAAAGGGGGCGACAATTTTTCAGAAATAAATCATATATGCTACAAAAAAAAATATTTTTTTAAATAAAGCTTGTTAGTTCAAAATATCGATAACTTAAAGTGAAAAGTTTGCAAATTTTCTGCAATAAGGAAATCCTTTGAAACTCATTTTTTGTTTAAAAAAAAAAGAAGAAAAAAAAGTGGGGAGCATCAGTTTGCTTCAGTCTATGTACCACAGAATGTTAAAAAATTTTTTTAAAATAAAGTTTACTTAGGCAAAAACATGCTACAATCAGAACAGGTTTAACAATTACGTAAGGATAGACTGCTTGCGTTTTTTTTCTTCTTAATTTTTCACATTTTTTAAATCATTTTAAAATTATTCTTAAATCATTGATTTATATTAAAAATGAGCATCAATTTGTATTTTAATACCCAAATGTTCCACAAAATATTCAAAGAAAACTTTTAAAGAAGACATGTTTAGTTCTACATTCACAGCATCCTTAAAGGTAGGCATTTTGAGTATTTTTCCTTTATTTTGCTTTCAGGAAATCATTTGAAACTCAATTTATTTTAAAAAATCACCGATTTATCAGTCAATTCCCATATATGCCACAAAATATTCATAAATTTTTTAAATAAAGCTAGTTTAGGCAAAAACATGCTACAATCAGAACAGGCTTAACGATAACATAACTGTTTTTTTAATTTTTCGCAATTTAAATCATTTGAAAATTGTTCTTGAATCATTGATTTTATATTAAAATTTAGAGTCAATTTGTCATTTAATATCCATTTGTTCCACAAAATATTCATAGGGGTAAACAAAATATCCTTAAGGGTTGGTATTTTTAGAACTTTTCATAATATTTTGCTTTTAGGAAATCGTTTGAAACTCAATTAATTTTTAAAAAAATGTTCATCGATTTGTCAGTAAATTCTCCTATATGCCTCAAAATATTCATAATTTTTTTTAAAATAAAGCTTGTTTAGGCAAAAACAATCTACAATCAGAATATGTTTATCGATTACATAAAAATGGACTGTTTGCGATTTTTTTTTAATTTTTGCATAAAAGAAATAATTTTAAACTTATTTTAAATTAAAAAGTGAGCGTTAATTTGATAGAAAATACCCATATATGCCACAAAATATTGAAAAAAATTTTTTTAATGAATTTTATTTATTTAAAACACGTTACATTTTAGAGCATGTACGCATATCGATAACATAAAAATAGACATTTTACGAATTTTCTTTTCTTTTTCCTATTTGCAAGAAGGAAATTATTAGAAACTTGTTTTATGTTTAAATTTGGAAACCAATTTTTTTAAAAATACTGAAATATGCCATAAAATATTTATGGAAAATTTTAAAATAATACGTTTTAGTTCGAAAACATTCTACATTCCGAGCACATTTATCACCAATACAAGGCTGGTCAGTCCGAGACTCTATAGTAATTTTTTGAATATGGAAATCATTTTACAATATTTTTGTGTAAAACAGTGATCGACTATATAAATACCACATAAATGCCAAAAGATAATCATAGAATTTTTTTAAAATAAAGATTGGTTGGTCCAAAACATGATTTAATTAGAGCACGTGTATAGATAGCATAAGGGTGGACATTTTGCAAATTTTTTATGATTATTTGCCATTTGGAAATCACGCGAGACTTTGTTTTAAAAGCGAGCATCAATCTATCAGAAAATTAGGCCACATAAATAATTAAAGATTTTTTAATAAAGATTGTGTAAATCACAACATGATACATTCAGAGATAACATAAAGTTAGACAATCTGCTATTTTTTTTTTGCAAACTAGAAATCATTTGGAACTCTCTTCATGTTAAAAAGAGAACTTAGAACTATAAACATGAGCGGCAATGGGATAGAAATTACCCATATGTGCCACGAAATATTTATGGAGAATTTAAAGTTTTTTTAGTCTTTAGATTAAAAAAGGTTTAGGCATGGTACATTCGCATTTATATATCGGTAACATTTTAAATTTTTAAAACCTTTTGAACAAAAGCAAATTGTCTAAAACTTATTGATCATTTGAATATTTATTAAAATGATATGGAAGATTTACTGCCAGTTGCTTATAATTTTTTTGCTCATGTTGAAAATTGAGCTACAACTTGTAATTAAATACTTGTATACTGTCCCTGGCCAAATTATTATATGCACTATAAGATTCTACGTAAATTCTTAATTATCAAGTGATACTATACAACTCTATTGCTTTTACGCAGCTGAAACACGTTTGCACTTGCTTACGTTCGTGTATCAATTGCTTAACATTGTAATGCAATACGTTAAAAATAAATACAAATGGGAAGTATATAAAAATCTCCATTATAAAAACCCATTACATATATGTTTAAATATGAAAGTATTGCATATATAAGCTTTGCAAAACATGTAATTTTTAAAAAACAGCAGTGCGTCTTATAATTTGGACTAATTATTATAATACCCTAATATAATTCCTGATATAATAAATATTCTATATTTATATAATATATCATGTAGTTTATTCAACCGTCGAATTCATATTGTCCATCGTCTAATTTAGCCAATTGATACGCGAACGTAAACTAGTGCAAACCGGTTTCAGTCGTGTAAAAACAATAAAGCTGTGTAGTATTGCCTGGTAATTAAGATTTTACGTAGAATCTTATAGTGCGTCTAATAATGCAGGGACTGTATTTCAAGAAATGTTTACAGAAAATTTTTTAATATTTTTTCCAAAACACGTAAGTCCAGAATATATATAGGGTTAAAACTAGGCTAGACACTTAGCAAACTAATTATTCTTTTTTAAAGCGTCTGGATTCGTATAAAACTAATTTTAGAATAAAATATGGAGGATTTTCTTGTCATTTTCAAGTTTCTAAGTTATAGTTTTGAGTTGAATAACAAATTTAACGTAAAGTTATGTAAAGCAGAAAGAAAGTAAGAAAAAGCACGTAAAATTTCAATATTTTTCAACTAAATTAGAATTTTGAAAATCTCGTGTCAAGTGCATGAATAAAAATATCTTTTTTGTAAACGCATGTCGAATTTCTACTCTGTAGCTGCATGTGTGCGAGCGGCTAGGAGACCCGCATGGCAGTTTTTACCTTTGTTCAACAGGTTTACGAATTAATTTACGAACGTTAATTTTTTTTATTCCATCGTACTTCTTATACATCTTTTTTCACATTTTCGCAATTTTAAGTCATACGTATTTTACTCAATACAAAATATATTTTAGTCTTATATATTTCATTCAGGAATAGAAAAAGTAACTCAAGATTGCGTTATATTTTCTTTTCCAGTGTATAACAATTCGTGAATTACGTTTTAATACGTATAATGTCTCGCTGCGTTACATTTTCGTTTGCTGCGCTTTGTGAATAATCCATAACTGCCTCGACGCTACTTACAATTTGATAATGTAGAGTTGAGCTTTTATACGAAATTTTTCCTAAACGCGCAAAATTAAGAGCGATTTTAGTTTTAATATAAGATTGCGCTCGCCTCCAAATATGGTGACCCAATATTCGAATTGTAGCGTTGGTTGATTGATACGAATTTTGATTGCAGTTCGCATCTTCTACAGTGCTGACATAAAATATCCTCAGTTGTAGACGGATTATGGGTTAGAATCCCCTTGTAGCTAGGCTAAACGGGGGAGGTTTTCGTGATTTTTCTCTGCAAGTAACATAAAATGCGGTTTATTCCATAAAAAAATCCACCATGAAGGCAAGTTTGTGATGATTGATCCTGAACTGAAGTTACTTTGTCTACTGTATTGTGTTAAAATAGAATCGTATATAAACATCCTAAGTTAATGATTCTTACATTATATTAAAATTAAATAGTGTAACTGTACTGACTCTTATGTGTACATTAATTATAATTTTTCGTGCAGTAAAACAAAAAATAGAAATAGGAGTAAAATAGAAAAACAAGACCACCAAGAAAAATAAGACCGTAAGACCACTTTTGAGACCACCTTTTCATTGCAATCTTAGATTGTTTATCATATTTATAAAATTCAGGGATTGATTGGTAAAAAGACTCTCGAAAGGTATGGGAGAAAATTTAATTACATATATAGAGAGTGTATCATAGTTATTAAATTCACGGATCGATAAATTAAAAGGGTCTCGAAACATATCGGAGAAAATTTAATTACATGTAGCGTGTATCATACTTGTTAAATTCAGGGACCATTCTCGAAACATATCGAAGAAAATTTAATTACACGTCATGTGTATCATACTTATTAAATTAAAGGATCGATGAGTAAAAAGAGTCTAAAAGGATATCGAAGACAATTTAATTACATGTAAAGTGTGTGTATCATACTTGTTAAATTCAGGGACCATTCTCGAAACATATCGAAGAAAATTTAATTACACGTCGTGTGTATCATAGTTATTAAATTAAAAGATCGATGAGTAAAAAGAGTCTAAAATGATATCGAAGACAATTTAATTACATGTAGAGTGCGTGTATCATACTTGTTAAATTCAGGGACCATTCTCGAAACATATCGAGGAAAATTTAATTACATGTCGTGTGTATCATAGTTATTAAATTAAAGGATCGAAGAGTAAATAGAGTCTAAAAGGATATCGAAGACAATTTAATTACACGTCGAGTGTGTGTATCATACTTGTTAAATTCAGGGACCATTCTCGAAACATATCGAAGAAAATTTAATTACACGTCGTGTGTATCATAGTTATTAAATTAAAGGATCGATGAGTAAAAAGAGTCTGAAAGGATATCGAAGACAATTTTATTACATGCAGAGTGTATGCATCATACTTGTTAAATTCAGGGACCATTCTCGAAACATATCGGAGAAAATGTAATTACATATTCTAACTTAGCAGCAAAGGAACGTCTCAACAAAAAAAGTGGACCACCGTTCTGAAAATATCTCATAATTTTAAGTTTGGAATGCATTTTCAGTTAAATTTATTTTTATAATATTGTATTGTTATAATATCGTATTGTTATAATATTGTATTGTTTTTATAATATTGTATTGTTGTTATAATATTGTATTGTTGTTATAATTTTGTATTATTATTGTAACATTGTATTGTTCCACTTAAATTTATTTTTATAATCTTGTATAATATTGTTATTTTTATCATAAATACTGTTCTTAATTTTAATTTTTAATTACCTTACTAATCAAACTAAGTTTTTCAATTCGTAATTTTCTCCCCTAAAAGTCTCGGAACGGCATTTCTTTTTACAAATCAATCAATCTTCAATTCAATGCATATGTTTAATTATTATTTTTCAAATATTTTCTGCTTTAAATTGTAAGATTCAAATCTTATATAAATAAGTGTTTTCTTTAAAAAATGTAGATTTTATTAGGATACTTTCAAGTAAGTGAATTATATTTAGAAGCATTATACTTCTTCGTAAAGACTATGATTCGTTATGACTTTCTAATGCACATTCGTTATGATAGAAATGTGAATCGTAACAAAGAATTCCAAATATGATTCAAATTTTTAATTTAAGGAAAATAGAAAAATTTATAAAAATGGAAATTTGCAAAATTGTTGTTTGTTCGATTACCTAATTCATGCATTTAGAATATTTTTAGAGTTTTTTTGTATTTAATACGGGGAAAATATTACATTACAAATGTTCAAATTCATATGAGAAATAAAGAATCTAATACATCATATAGTATTATAGATTTTAAGTGCATGAGAGTCTAATTATAAGAGCTTGGCTTATAAAAAATTAAAAATTTCGAAAAATAGTGTAAATATTATATTTAATCATCCTGAATCAAAGTTAATTAAGTTAATTGCTGCCATTTATATTCTCTGTAGTTTAAAATTACTGCAAACTATGAAAGGTAACATGTTTTACATTTTGATCCAAATGGATTTTATAATGCATTTACACTGCTTGGCGAATATATTTTTATTGAATTAATATTATTTTTCAATTATTTTACAGACTTTATAAATAATTTATTAATTATCATCAAATAGAAGATCATTTAAAAACGTCTAGATCTTTTACTTATCACATGTATGCCTATATAAGAGGCAAAACCCTTTTTAAACTTAATACTAATTCTGACACTTTCCAAGAAGTTAGAAAGGTTAAAAGTGGCTCTTTTTAACACAAATAGAAAAATTAGAAAAGTTTTATTTCCGTATTTTCTAATTATCGGGGTAATTAGTCTTGTTGATAGTAATGCTAAATAATGCGCTGCTAAGAAAAGGGTCTCACATTTGGATCATATGCTTTTATAAATAAATAAAAATAAAAAAAAACTCGACAAGTTTTATTTCAATGTTTGTAATTATTGCTATCGGAGTAATTAAGAGGTAATTAACTAATTGACAATATGTAATGCTAAATTACGCGTTTTTAAAATGATTGAAGTCCCAAATTTAAACCATGTGCTCTTTATCAGACATAAGGAAAACCAGAGAAAAATTTATTTTTTATTTTGCAGTTATCGGTATAGTTTGTAATCATTGAAATAATTAAGCTGTAATTAGCCTAATTGGCAGTAAATAATACGTTTTTGCCAAGATAAAGATCTCACGTTTGGATCGTGTGATTCGTGTGTTCCTTATACAAAGAAAAACTATACAAAAAAAAAATCTTATCAATTTTTTGTAAGTTTGCAGTTTTTGGGGGCTATTTATTTAGTTACATTATTTTATTATCAATAAAATTATGTATTTCAATCTTTAAAATTAATAAAAGCTATTTGTTTTAATATTGTATTGCAATTGACTAATTAGAATAAACTTTTCGCTTTATTCTATACCTCAAAAAAAAATCTGCAAATAATAAATCTTGCATCGTTCTTCTTCGAAACAGGAAATAAGCTCAGTTTTACTGGAAAGAAAGTGAAATAGTATTTCTTATTACATAATCAAAATTTTCTTTTAGTTTAAACTTATCCAAGAGCAATAAAGAGCCAAAATAAAGCAACCCCGCTTTCAGGAAAGAGGGAACAGAAGAAAAGAAAGAAAGAAAATAATTTCTGGGAGCGCATGCGTGAAAACTCTCCGTGACGTATTGAATACCAGTTTGAAAGACAACTTATTTTCTCATAATTTTATATCTTGCCGTGTGGTTTCGTTGATAGGTTATTTACTGCTAGCAATATCTTTGGAGACAAGTGAAAACGTTATCGGTTTTTCCGAAGTCCACATCGAATTTCTAAAAATGAAGCTATGGCAAACTTCCAAAAAAAAAGTTTTCCAACGGAAGAATAGAATTTTTTTTCTACCATTTCATTATTTCCTTTTTCTCGACTTAAGTTTTGCAATGGCGTCTGTCTCAGATGTGAAAGCGTTAAAGTTGTTGCTGAGGCTTAACAGGGAAAAAGTTTTACAGGGTATTCTCTCGATTTCGTAATGATTAGAGTAATTTTACAGGGTATTCTTTCAATTTCATCATGATTTGAGTAATATTACAGAGTATTATTACAAATTCAACATGATTTCTTAAGTTAATCTTCAGTTATTTCTTCCTTTTTCCGTTCTTTTTACAAGTTAGTATCTCAAACAAGTGGAAATACAAAGCAGTTTATTTTTCAGTATAAGTTTAAGACACGCTTTAGCACATTTAATAGGAAAGAGGAGTAGGGGAGCTATAGGGGACAATTTGTTTTCCCAAATTAGTCAAAAAAACTATATTTAATATAATTTTTTAACTTATCCATCATAAATTAGCAAATATTTGATCATAATAGAATTTTTTTGGACATATTTATTTCCAGTTAAGCGTGTTGCACTTTTGAGTTTGCAAAAAAGTCTTATTTTTTTTCTCTCTTCTTAAAAATTTGGAGAAATTTTATTTTAATTGCACTGAAAACTTAAATCTGCTAATTTTTAGATTTTCATAGAATACAAAAATATCTTGTTTAAAATTACTGATATTAAATACTCTTTTATCAGTAGAAGGCTAATTTTACAATTTTTATAATTCTGTTGTTCAAAAATTATCTGCATTATGAAAATCTAAAACATGCACTAAAATATAGGCACAGTTTTATTTTCCCTTTATTTGGCAACTTTGAAAAGGAATAAAAAAGACATAAAAAATTACAAGACATTAGTAAAGACAAACGAAATAGACGGAAGAAACTAAAACTAGATCTGTAAAAAAAAAAAAAAACTTCTTTAAAAATGAACATAAAAACATGCAGTCTATTTAAGCATAACAATAAAAAAATACTTCAAAAACGTGGTAATATTTTTTTTTATAAATTTTTAAAAATGGAGAGCTTTTGTAGGATATGCATGTCACTGGAAAAAAGAGACAACTTGATTAAAAAATTTGCATTCTCTACCTTTTACTTAGCGGGATATTTTTGCAAATCACAACACCCAGAAAATCTAAATTATTGTTAAAGATAGTTGTGAATAGGTATTTGGAATGATGAAACTCTAGTGGAATTACTATATCATAAGGACATTTCTGGCACAAAAAAACCCCAACAATTTTGGTTAATATATTGTATATTTATCAATTGTATGTTTACCAAATATAATTGTATAGTTACCAAAATGTACGATATTTAAACCATTCATATGGTATTTTTCTTTCATTAATTTGTAATGGTGAACTGGAAATTCTGGTTTTTAGAATTATAGTTCTTTTTATGCCACATTTAGTAAAAAATACATAATAGAAAAGTAAATTTGACAGAATAAATAGTTTTTAACTATGATCATGCTAAATAAAAACAAATTTTATCACACATTATTAAATTATATTTTATTGTTAATTTTTCCAAAATCATTACCAAAGAACTTCAGCAAAAAAAAAAAAAAATTAACGAGTTTTTTGGTGTTCCCATAGAGTCTGAAACTTGGTAACTTTTACCATATTCTGGTAGTTTTGACCATACTTTTTTTCATAGAGTACAAGTTTGTATTTCAAACATGTTAAGGTATGATTCAGTTTGTTTCATTTTCGAAATAAGTTTAATACCATCACATTTAGTATTAAGAATAATTTCGAATAATTATCTCAGGAAACAAGTAGGAAAAAACGCATTGATCTTGTTGTTTTGAAACACTGATTGTAGCATTTAGTAAAAAAATAAAAAATGTTTTTTCGCACTTTTTCTACATCTGCATAAGATCTCTATAAATTTGTTAAATTTTGGATTTCACTGGATATTTACTCATTAGACTTCATTGGGTCTAAAAGAGTTAGAACTCAATTGTTCTTCGTATTTTTGGATTTTGCAATTTTGTATTTGAGTTATGAGGACGCCATATCACGCGAGAATATTTTCGCCACAAATCCTCTTTTCCCTCCATAACTAACTTAAAATTTAAAATACAGAAAAAGAGAGTTCAGGCAAATCTAGAATAAGCCATAAAGTTTAAATTGTTGGGAAAATTTTTTAAAAATATCAAAATTCAAACAAATTATTGGAAGATAGCCTCTCCATTGCCTAAAAATAAATTATCTTCTGAAAATTGGTGTTTTGAATTTTTTCCTTTCAGTATTTGATACCTAATGGCTGACCCTAGGTTTGTCTGAACTCACTTTCAGTTAAGTAGTTATTAAATTAGTTTATTATTAATTATTAGTTATGGATCTGAAAGGGAATTTGTGACGAAAAGTATGGCGTCCTCTTAAGGTAAAATACGATCCAGTTTTTTTCAATTAGCACGTTGAATACCATGGGGGTCACCGGTGACCGGCACTGAGTTTGTTCGTAGCGCCACGGGGATCACCGGTGACCGGCGAAGCCAAGATTTTTAGAAACACGCAATTCTTGTAAATTTTTAATGCTTTTAATTTTTTGAAGTTATAGTTCTTATACGACTTCCAACAAGGTTGAGTTAAACGTTTAACGCTACATTTTTATTGGCCGGAAAATCACGGGGTAGGATCCAGTTTTCCCTCATTCATTTCCGCATTGTTTTGATTCTCACAAGTATAAAAATAATAAAAGTCATAAAAGTATTGTTTTTCTATAAATATAATTTTATTGAAACGCAGAGCTATAAGCGAAAGCAGAGAGCACGCCGCACTTTAGTATACTCAATACTTAATATTTTTTTAGTTTGTTTTGATACACATATAATTTAATAGGGTAGTATTTTTTATTTTCAAATTTGGTGGATAACAATTGTAAAAAATGAGTGAAAACAATCCCACGGACAATGCGGCGGATTTAAGGTTATGTCAAGGTACGTCTCATGTGAATATCATTTGATTGTTAGGTTTTCTCTTCTGAAATTACATTATGACGCATTCACATACATTATTAATACAAATACATTTTCCAGGGCGAGATGATGAGGCAACCACAAGCACTTCCACTTGTTCAAGAGGTCCACGAGGGAAAAATGCACAATATTACCGTGATTACAGAGCACGGAAGCGAGCGGAGCAGGAAAAAGAGTCGTTGAATAGAACTGGTGATCCTTCTACGACTGCTGATTCTTCTACAATTAACGTCGCAGGTTGCGAAGTTTAACTTCTTCCGCGCGGACGGACTCCACGCACTATTTTTTTATATTATTATCGTTACTAAAATGGTTTGAAGAAATTAATGCAATACATACTGAGAAAATCATTTTGGCCAGAAGGGCGAGCTATGTAAAACTAGCATGGCATTCAACATGTTAAATTCTATGTACGCTTTAATACATTTAATATTAAAAATTTTAAGTAATCTATATCTCTGGTTGCAAAAGACAAATTATAATATTTAGTCTTAAACTTTCTGGTACATAAAATTATTATAATTTAATCTCTACATTTTATAATTTTGTATTTCAGAAATACTTGAAAATTATATAACTGGAATGATATCCAAGCAGTTTAGAAGCTCGAATAAACGCATTCATCTTTTATTTTAAACTAATCTTAAGTGTTTATTTTGATCTTGAATAGGATTGTGTTAATTTTCATTATTATGAACCTAATACCTAGAAGCCAAACTGACCCAAAATTCTTCTCTTACCATATGTAAGTGCTCTACTTGCATTGCAAGATTAAGACTTGGTACGTTGCCACTTCTTGATTTTGAGGGAAATCTATTATATCCTTGAAGCAGCAGAGTTAACGGTTGCAGTTACCCGGTCCTCCGATAACGTCTGAGACTTTTTTTTTTTTTAACTTTACTTCTTAACTGATCGCAGCATTTATGGAAACGGCAACAAAAACTGTCATCGTTAAAGAAGGAACTGTAATTATTTAAAACATAACCTTTGTAAAAAATCCAGCTAAATCGTATAATGCATTATATTTTGTGGTTTTTGTAATTCGATGTATCTTTCTAATAGTGTTTCTACACTATTGTACACTAAGTTTGTGTACATGCATGTTTGTTTTTAAAAATATTAATAATTATATAAACTAATTATGATTATAATAATGATTAAAAATATTAATAATGATTAAAAATATTAATAATGATTAAAAATATAAACAATGATCAAAATTTTATTTAGCTAATAATGTTTATTAAAGAAGTTTTTTTTTAATCTTAAAAGTTGTAAGGTGTAAAAACGACTTTTTATTTAGCAGGGGAAAGTATCAATAATATAGTTTTTAATTAAGTTGAAAACAAAATTGTAGTTAGGAATTAATAATAAATTGTTGACAAATTATAATAAACAACAAACTTTTGTACTAAACTAATTATAAACTATAAATAAAATACAAATTATCAATATTAAACTAATAATACACGTCGAAAAGATGTCTTAGAAAATTACAGTGGTGTATAGAAATGATATTTCTGGTTAGAAAAAAAACATAATTGTGGTTAGTAAAATAAAAATATGAAGTATTTAAACCATTCATTAGGTAATTTTTCCGTACAGATGGTATCGGTTTACCGAAAATGCTGGTTTTTAAAATTACAGTTCTTATTACCTCACATTTAGTAAAAAATACACAACTGAAAAATAAATTTAACCGAATAAATGGTTTTTCAGCCATGCTCCTATGTGTCATGATTAAATCACCAAATTTTACCACATTTACCAAATGTTGTCACATACTATAATACCATATTTTATTATTAATTTTACCAAAATCATTACTTGGTGCTTCCATGGAGCCAAAAACACGGTAAGTTTTATCATGTTCAAGCAATTTTGACCATACTTGTTTTTCAGTGTGTATTTTTATAGATGCATAAATTATTTTTTTATCAGTAAATTATTTGACTTCTCTTCATTCTATTCAGAAAAAAAGTTCACATTTTTTAAAAAGATTAAATGTTACAATGTGTGATTGCGAAACAGTTTATGACTAGTATCGTTAAAAAATCCTAAATTCAAAACAATACGGTTTTCAAACCTTTTACAACTAGCATGGTTTCAGGAATGAAGAAAATATCGTGGTATCAACGTTGGGACTCGCACCCCCGTTCTGTCGGACATGAGATTGACAGATTATCCCTCACGGCTGTCACAGTTATGGACCCATTTGCAGGAAATTAATTGTCTTCATTACATTGGCCTTTTTGGTTCGATAAAATTCTGGTGATTTAGCCGTATTAGGTGAAAGCAGTAAGTAAACGGTTTTTCTCAGAGTAAACAATTTGAGAACCATCTTATGTATGGTTAATTAACTGTTTTGTTTAAATATGATGAAATCATAATTAAATAAATTGTTGTTTAACCATTTTTTCCGAGAAATTTTTAACAGTGTACTCGATTAAAAAGGATTATTTTTTTAGATGCTGTGTTGGGATGTGACTTGAATTATTAAGAATATATTGCAAAAGTAAATTTTTTTTTAAAAGTATAAAATAAAAATTTTGAAATTAATTATTAGTTATGAACAATTTATTAACATTGAGTAAATTATTTATCAGTAAGTTAATAGAATTAAACTAATTTTAAATAATTAATTAAAAATATTAGTGAATGGCTAGTACTACAAACAAATTCCTGAAAAATGTTTATACTGAAAAAAATAGTGTTTTTAAAAGTTATTAAAATATTTTATCAGTATTATTTGTAGTTATTTATCGATTATTTAGTTAGTTAATTATTTTTAAAGGAAGAGGGAAAAAAAAGCAGATGCATTCTTTCGACTTGACAATATGGTTTTCGGGTAATCGCAGTAGGGTATTCAAGAGTAAGAAGCGCTTTTCATCGATTATGGCGTATAGAGAATACTGATACATAGAAATCTATTCTATTTTTTAAACCTTTTTTTCTATTAAAAACCGAATTGCCTGATTTGTTCAATGAAAATGTTGCACTTACAAAAATGTATTTATTTATTTGATTGGTACGATTTTGAACATCTTAGTAAAAGTTCAGAAAATATTACTGACATTTAAAACAAGTAATGCCAGCTTTACATTAAGGAATATCTATATAGGGAAGAGGAATATCTATAAAACCGAATAATGGGGGGAAGCCGTTGATGAAATTCCCCCTTAAATGGTTTTGTTTAAGTAACAAATTCAACGTATCTTGGATGTCTTATTGATGTATTTAATGTAATTTAATAATTATATCGGTAGAGCGCAAATAGAAAATAACTAAATAAATAAAAAGTTAAAATGATAATAATAAATAAATAATACTCTCGGTTTTCTTTTTATTCAGTAAGTCCTAAACTTATGGTTAGCTTGGTTTGAGAAAAAGAACGGGAGTAGAATGCCGTGCAGATTCAATTCTTTTTTTTAAAAAATATCAAATATTGCAAAATCTAATTGTTTTCGCTTTAACAAACAGCTTAATCTATTTATTTAGGTTTTTCAAGCAATATTTTTGTCAACTTTATGTATGCATTGGAAGTTTTCCTCAATAATTTAAATTTATTTCATCAACCAAACATTTAACATATATAACCGAACATTTTTTAAGTAAAATTAAAAATTTTTGGCAATTAAGTTTTAAAATAAAAATATTATGCTTTATTTAATTGAAATATAGTATGTTTAAAAAAATTTCTAGTGTTTTATTATTTCTTTGATATTGCATAAAAATAGTTTTTCTACTTTTTCGAATATTACCATATAAACATCATCGTGCCAGCAAATTTAAAATTAACCTTTTGTCCTCAATTATTGATTATGCATTTAAAACTTTTATGCATATAAATTAAAATTCAAGGCATTCAAAATTAAAAATCTTGTATTTTTTCTTGCATTTGTAATGAAATAAAAAGTTACTTCAAATTTTCGATTTCCATGAAATGTACTTTAAAATCATTACTCTCTTTGTTTTGTACTTGTACTTCATATTTTACTTTTAACTCGTTACTTTTACTGAAAGTACTGGTACTTTAACTTGTTACTTTTTGAAAGTAACGCTCCCATATATGATTGCAATTGTGTTTGAAATATAATAATATAAAAGACCATTTTAGAAACTTTAAAATCATCAAATAAATTTTACTACATGTTTGTTCAGAAAACTTTAAGCATTTCGTGGACTTTTAAATTGAATAAATATTTTTCTTTAATTTGTTTGTAAAATCAGATTGTTTATTATGCTTACAATATTATTTGATTTTTAAAATAAAAACAGGATAAATTACAAAAACAATAAACAGTTCCAAGGAGACCTCAAATTTTCATTCAATATAAGAATTTCGTAACCTATACTTTTGTACTATTTTGCATAAACAGAACTATGGAAGGATTAAGGGTACCGAGAAGTTGTTAGGCTCTATACTGTTTTCTTTCATATTTTCAATTCATTATTACTGAGATAAATCTAGACAAAAAAACATTAATTTGAATCTTTATTCATTAAAAAAAGTATACAACTCAAAATGTGATTTATTTTAAAATATTTAAACCAATTTAAGTTATTTTTCGGAAAGTGATAAGTAAAATATGACTCAAATTAGGAAAATTAAATGTCTTTGACACCTAAGCATATATGAAAGCAAAGATAAATGTAAGTAGCAAAAGGTACTCCATGTATATTCTCTATAAAGATTTAAGAATTAACAATATTTACGAAATTTTTTTTCTTCACAAATACAGCGTAATGGTCCTGTTTGTGCAGTGCACACCATCGACTGGGATAAATTTGCCCATTTTCTGAAAAACTTCTGAGTGGTAAACAGTTTGAAACCATGGAACCGAGAGGGGAAGAGTGTTTTTTAGCCCCTTATATTTATTAAATGATAAAATGAATAAAAAATTTTCAAATACAGTGTAATGGTCCTGATTACACAGTGCATACTGTCAACTAGGGTAAATCTGCTTACTCTCAGAAAAACTTCTGAGCCGCAAACAGCCAGGGATCAGAGGGGGCTTTTGCCCCTTTACATTTTATGAATGATGAAACGAATAAAAATTTTCTCAAATACAGTGTAATGGTCTTGAATATGCAGTGTATACCATAAAATGGGGTAAACTTGCCCATTCTTTGAAAACCTTCTGAGCTGCGAACAGCCAGGAACCGGGGGGAATTGGAGGTGGCATTAGCTTCCTCACATTTTAGGAATGAAGGGACGCATCCCCTTTAGAGATAACAATTTTTCACTCACCATGTGCGTAATTAAATTTACAATTAAAGAAAGTAGATATTTTTTTGTGTCTGAATTCTAAGAAAGAATTCCTCTATTTCAAGGGAGCTTTAGCATTTCCTTGGGGAAAATTACCATCAAATCATCCCTTACTCATCCTATGGCTATTGCTTGCTAATTGGAAAAGTCTTAGTTTCAAATATCACAGCAAGCAGAATAAAAATAAATAAATAATAATTATAAAAAAATAAAAACAGTGAAACAAAGTATTTATAATTAACGGATCAATATATATATATATATATATATATATATATATATTTCGATAAGTC
>NC_092209.1:55323457-55329689 GCF_043381705.1 Parasteatoda tepidariorum | reverse complement strand
ATACATATACATATACATATACATATACATATATATATATATATATATATATATATTGACCCGTGTAAGTTATTGATTTTACTTCTTTTGTTTTGTTTTCTTCCTTTTGTTGAATCATTAGAGGGATATGTTAGCGAAATTTTCATACTTTAATTTTTTTTAGGGTAATGCTATCCCATAAATTTACTATATTTAATCAGCGCTTGAGGTAGATTGTTTGAAAGAGTTTAAAGATTTTTCAGTTCTACCTACCTTGGTTCAATTACCAAAGATACTAACAGTAAATCAGAAGAAGTTCACTCCAGGATCTAAAAAGGAAGTAAGCGTTTTTACTAAATCAATGCTTATTCAAGAACAATTCTTTTTCTTAGAAATTCAAGTTAAAGATGTATAGAACTGTTGTTAGACCTATAGTTAAGTACGGCAATGAAACTTAGACTCATACAAATAAAGATTAATCGAACCTACTAATCTACGAAAGGAAAATTTTGAGAACTTTCGGGCCAATTAAAGTAAATGATACACAACAGTAAATAAGAAACAACAGTGGATGTGACCGTTTAATCAGACGAAAAAACATAATTCGATTTATTAAATCCTGACCTTTGGCATGGTTGGGAAACATTGAAATATGATAGAAATTTAAGAAATTTTTTAAAATGGAAACCTTTCAACTCGAGACCGAAAAAGAGATGGTTGAAAGATCCCACCAAAGATCTAACTACCTATAAAACTGGAGGTTAAAAACCGAAAATGGAAACATTTGGAACAAAATTGTTGAGAAAGCCGAGGTTCACAGCAGGCTGTAGTGCTGTATAAAAAGAAGAAAAATTGCTATCTCATGATCCCTAGAAAGAATGGGGTTACTTTGTCCAGATCTCTAACTGCAACAGAGTGTCGAAACAGCTGAAATGGGGCACAGATTTGAGCAATGAGGAAGATGCTGATGTTTTTGCTAATGACTTAACCAGTTCTTATAGAAATTTAACAAAGCATTCAAATTGATTAAAGATTCCTGAAATTTCAGGCAGTAAATTTTGCGTTTAAGAAACTTTGTGGTAAGGGATTTGAAGCCTTGTCCTTGCAAACATTTTAAACAATTGGGATGACTAAAAAAGATAAATGGAAAAAGATCGTGAAAAAGACTTCGAATCTGTAAAGACGAAGAAGATGATGACTTGGAACTTTTCTTTCTGTGAACCAGAGACAAATGGAATTTATGCAGCTTTCACTTTTATTAAAAAAATAGATGCAGTCATCATTTTTCAGATCTAATCTGTTTTCTAAGCTTCGTTGAAGTAAAATAAATAAATAAAAAAAAGAAACGATGCAGCACATGTTTTTTGTTAAGATTTCTTAATACTACGCACCTATAAATGTGGATTCTTTTATTTATTATTTTTTTTTATAATTATTTGTAAAAACTTTATAACGGAAATCTAAAGACTTTAAGAGTACTCAAGATACACACAACTCAAAAATTAATGAATAAGTTTATTTAATTATTCTCAAGTTTAATTTTACTTTTCGCCAATGGATCTTAGAGCGATGTACCCAAGGAAAACATCTGGCGGGCAAATTTATTTTCGTTCAGCGGAAAATTTTGCCCACTAGGGGTTTGAGTTTTTTCTAAAAGTGAAATTAATGAAAATGCATTTAAACACCAGTATCACCATAATCAAGTCTAAATACTATTTTCAGGAAAATAACCACGATTGACGCACAGTACTACTTAAAAATTATGTACCGAGATAAGTTTTGCATCAGTACATCTACTAACTTGAACTAAATATTTAAACATATCCTATGATTATGTCATGAATGCCATAGGGTCGCCGGTGACCGCCACTGAGTTTGTACGTAGCGACACTGGGGTCACCGATAACCGGCGAAGCCAAGATTATTCGAAACACATAATTCGAGTAAATTTTTAATTTCGTTATATTATTATCGTTACTAAAATGGTTTGAAGAAATTAATGCATTATAGAACACACAAAAATAGTTTCATTTATATACACAGAGATGCCAACTTGCTCCGGACAGTAAATAAATATTTTCAAGTGGTAGTTTATTAATTGTGATTCTTGGTTTAATAAATTCAATTTAGTATATTTTTATTCACTACTATTTCTAAACAATTCGCAGGCTTATATAACTCACCCCTTTTTTCATATATGTCATGCTAAACCTTTTAAAAAACTAGCAAAACCTGTCTAATATTTGCAAATTTAGTTTGTAGCTATTTACCGTTTAGCCAGAGGGGCAAGCCATGTAAAATTAACCGTGTTAATAAGACAACACCGTATCGCATATCGAATTTGTTAAAATATAATTCCTTCTCGAGTACGTCTTTTACTTTTTTAATAATTTTCTACTAATACAGTCTGGCGACTTGATTTTCTATCATTGCAACATTTAGTATATTTCCCAGAAGAATTTTTTCTTTTGACCAGAAATGAACAGTACGAGAACTACATATTTCTATAATGGAACCGATGTCATGTTCTTCAGAAGCAACAGTTAAATCATGTGTCTGTTACACATCCTTTCAATGTTACGTCTTTCATAACTGTCATCAGCTTTCTGCAGATCTTTGAGCAAACTTTTTATACATTATTCTTAAAAAGCTTAACAGCATAACTTTTCTCATTTTTCACTGAATAAAAATAACAATAAAAAATTATTCTTTTTATTAACCCTGCAGAAGTATAATTGGGTCACTTCAAGAAGAAAACCTCCCATACCCGCACATGTGACTTATGACGTCAGCGCCAGCTAATCTTTATCAGCCAAATAGCGTTTCAAAGTTGAGATAAGCTTCTTTACTTAAGTTAGAATTTTAATTAAAACTTAGTTAATCTAAAGCAGAGCCGCATCGTACATCGAATTAGTTGAAACATAATTCTATCTCTACTACTTCGTTCACTTAAGATTTATTATATGTTTATGTATTTTATTGCAACTGTGACATATATTTGTTTTGCATACATAGAAACTTACATAATTAGTTTGCTCATGTTCTGCATGGTTTCACGCCTGTCTTTGTGTTAAGTAAGAAATATATAGTGATAGAATTGAAATCTTTGTGAAAGAAAATAGAATATGAATACCTGCAGAAGAGAATGAATACTTGACAGGCTTAGCTTACTCGAAATAGAATGGAAAGAACTGTTGCTAACGCAAGCAAATGCCACGTTTCAAGGACCAATCAAGATCCGTATACCCTCACTACGTCACGTGCAGGTATCCCATTGTGAAATCAACTAGTATTTTCATAAACGTTAATTTTAATAATATGAAATTTGGATTAAACTTGTTAAAAAGATGATTATTATTTTTACATTGCGTTTCGAAGAGTTAGCATCATTATAATTAATATAATTATGTTTGTGATAACGAGTTAAATACTAAATGTTTCCATCCAGCGGAATGCATTCACAAATAATAATATTAGTTGCAGTTATCATATAAGTTGAGATATTCAAGCAAAGGAAAATAATTTCGTATCAAGAATTGTTTTTGATAGTTTTGTATCTCTTATGGAATTGTATCATCATTTTCCAGTTAGTGCATTATTACATGACACTTGATACAGCTATAATTACTTCGAAAAACAAAGTTAATTTATTTATTAACTGTTTATTATTTATTAAATATTTATAATTTATCAACAAAAGAAAGTATTTATTATTATTGATTAGTTTATACAAAATTTAGGCCTACAGCATATATTTTTATCACCGATTCAATTTGTTTGTAATACACCATTTCATGTGATGTTATTACACTAAAACCCAGTCTCTTTTTAATAATAAAATAAGTTAAAATAGAAATAGAAAATAGAATAGATAAATAGAAATAGAATAGAAAATAGAAAATAGATAAAATAGAAAAATAAGTTAAAATAGAAATCCAAAGTACTTACTTGACAAAATTTACTCGAAATTCTTATCTCATAGAGGCGATAGTGATTAACGTATAATGCGCAAAATAAATAGCGGAGCACCCTAAATAATTTTTAATATTATGGTCTGATTTTCACATAACAGAACTCAATCTGAAAGGCCTCATTTCAAATATGAAAACTAATTAGCACAGAAGATATTTTAAATTACAATATTAGGCATAAAAACATGCGTTCTCTGAATAAACAGACCTTTTTTTCCGACGGATTTATAGAAGGGAGGTAAGCGCAATCTGGAAAATACTGTCCAAATTGTTGAATTTTTAAATCAAATGAAAAAACATTTGAACACAATTATAAATTTTATTTATCCAAAAGTAGTTTTTAGTAAATCTTCTAATTTTTTAGTAAAGTTTTTAGTAAATTTTTTAGTAAAGTAGTAAAGTTTTTTAGTAAAGTTTTTAGTAAGTTTTTTAGTTTTTAGTAAATCTTTAATATTCTACTTAAAAATGATAAAAAACATTTCGAAGTGTAAAATATATAAATTTTTATAATTGGTAAATTTGGCAATTGGCTGAATAGTTTCTGATTTATGAAATTTTAAAAAAGCTGTATATTTAAAATAGATTTTTCAAAATCTATTCGACCAATTTCTATCAAATTTCGAATTTTGCCATTTTAATTCATTTTTTTAAAATGATTTAAAAACTTTATACTTTACAATTCGCGATCGCAGCGCGAACTATAGGGGGTGTAGTTGTATGAGACGAATAACTGCGATTTCTGTATGAACAGTCATTCAGTTACTCTGGAGACGCCTTTAATGCAGCTTGTAGCATTGTAGCCTCATAATTTTATGTAATTTAATTTCATAAAAAAGTTTTTCGATAACAATTTTTATCAAAAAATGCTAAAAATCATTATTTAGAAACTAAAAAACGTAAAATAAAGAATGCTTACGAAACAAAAAGAAAAAAAAAACATTTCTAAAAATTCTTCTCATTAAAATAAAAAGCTTTCATGTTTTTTTTTTTTAAAATTCATAATCGGACGTAGAAAACCATTCTATCGAAAATGATCATCAAATAAGAAAAAAAAATTTTTACAAATAAAATTTTTTATTTTATAAATTGTAGTACTTACCTACTTTATAAATCCAGAGAATTCCAAAATGATATGTTCTTCATTTGAAAGCTTTATTCTTAAATAATATATAACCAAATTATCCCTACATTACTTTAAGATGACATACCACCCAATAAAATTTTATAATCGCATAACTTAAATTTTATAACTTAAAAACAGAATAGCTGAATTCTTGTTGAATTTTTGGCACTTACGTACTAACCCCACCAGAAGTTGCTCTAAATGCGCCAATAAAGAGCAATCCTGTTGTTCGCACACATTTATCTTTTGGATTCCTTGTGGTTGGCTGATTTTTGACGCCATTTTATAGTGCTACGAAAATGCATCTTTGGGATTTGCCCAAAACAGAACAAGATGTAATTTTATTTTTTTTAGTCAAAAATCCAAATCTTTCGAAGATCGTTTATTTAGCGAAAGTACGTTTCCGTGTCGGATTTCATAACTTAAAATATCATCTGCACTAATTAATTAACATATCAATTAGGTTAAGTCCTCGAACCATTAAGAGTAAGATCAGGCACTTGAAAATCCGACCATTAGTTCCAAAGTAATTCAGATTGTTCTATTTTTTATTTTACACAATTACACATATATATTAACAGATATGCACATTCATGAAACTGGATTTTAAAAATTATAACAAAATCAAGGTTTTATCAATATTCAACATGTTCGTTATTTAAAATTATATAAATGAAGGATAAAGGAATAAAAATGATACTCACTGCATCGATTGTATTTCAAAGCGATTGTCTTACTTATAAAGAAAATATCTTTTTAAATAAATAATTCTAAATTTTCATTAAAATGTTTTTGCTATTCGCGATCGCAACGAACTATAGGGGGCGTTGTTGTATGAGACAAATACCTGCGATTTCTATATGAACAGTCATTCAGTTACTCTAGAGACGTCGTTAATGTAGCACGTAGCATTGCAACGTTCCTTCTTTATTGTGACTAATTAAATTTAAAAAAGAAAAATGCTTGATATTCTTTCTTATGCAAACGAAAACAAAATGGTATCTCTTTTTATTAGAGAAGGAATATCCAAAACACATCGGAAAAATATTTGTACATTAACAGAAAAAAATATGTATATTCTTATAAGAGTTAAAACCTAATGCCCGAGAAATAGTATTACTAAATTTAATGATATAACATGAAAGGCCCATTTAAACTT
>NC_092209.1:55307461-55322082 GCF_043381705.1 Parasteatoda tepidariorum | reverse complement strand
CAGAAAATGTGATTGTATTAAGTTAATGTCCGATATTTACAGGCTCCCGCTAGACGGCGTACTCGAGCGTTGCGATCGCGAATTAAAAAACTCTAGATGACATATTTCATTCTATAAAATTAAATTTCCGTTCAACTCTAAGTCTAAATATTTAATTTCGTTTGCTTTTTTAGAAATTATAAGCGATTGCCACACATTTGAAGAAAATAATATTTCCAATTAATAATAATTCTAAATGATCATAAGAATATTTTTAGCGACTGAAAAATTATAGATGCCTTTTATTCTATGAAAATAAAACTAGTGCCCAATTTAAAATCGTCTGCGACTGGAAACAAATGTATATAAAATATTTTGCTGAAAAATAACTTAACATGAAATGTGAAACTAATTATCTTAAATATCGTCTGATTTTTAAGACCTGTTAACAAGGGTATATTTCTTCTAATTTGACCAAAGTAGTTTTCTGCAGGATTTTAGATTGTGATTTTACTGACTAATCAAAGTTATCAACGATTAAATGTAACTTTATATTTCCCTCTCTATTCGATTTTAATCATCCAAACAGATAAACGTAAGTTGTTTTAACATTGATTGTTTTTAGAATAGAAATCTAAGCTAAGTTATAGAACGTTTAATGACATTCAAAGCAATGAAACCACTATTTTTATATTTATTATAAATACCTATTTGGTTGTACTTCATTTAGAGAATATTTTGCGTTTGGCTCAAAAATCCGTTATTTCGATAATTTATGTTCAATTTAAAAAGAAATTAAAAAAGAAATAATAAAATGAAAAATTATCTTATGATTCTAAAGTATTTAGAGATGTTGGCATAAATATAATTTTAAAGTTATTCTAAACTTCTGAAATAAATAAATAAATAAGATAAAATAAGAACGCAAAATTAATTAAATTTTATGAATGGATTTTTTCCCATAAATGTAAATTTTCATTATTCTAAAAACCTTTGATAGTTAATTTGAAACACTCTCGTTTAATTAGGACATAAAATAATTAGAATTAGAAGGTTTTCTTTCAACATAGAATTTGAATTCAGAACACTTAAAAGAGTGTAAATAAATTCAATTTGGTTGGAATTCATCTAATTTTTAGCAATTATGGGAAACATGAGAAACTGTGACAAGTTGAAAATAATGAGCTATTTAGGTATTTTATTATTTTTATACGTTTGTAAGTTTTTTTAATCAAAATTTGAGATTGCTGTATTATGCTTACGTATTTTAAATTTTACAGTTAAAAATCACTCATAAAGAACAATATAAGATGCGTCTGTGGCTTTCCTATTTTCTTGAAATTTTGAATTCATTCGGACGCAGATAATAGTAGATTTTATGAAAGAGAGAGTTTGAATTGTTAAAGCTTACAGATACATTTTATAAAAATAGCCGTGCTTAGTTTAACCCTTTTACCAATCTTTCCGATCTAATTTATCAGAAACAAAAATTTTATATATATTTTATATATTATATTATATTTTAAATATTATATTTTATATATAGAAGAACTTGCATTTAACGTCAACATCGAACAACAAATTCCCAATTTTAACGTCTTTTCAACTTAGTATCCTTTCCTCTTTTAAATCAATAATAAAGCTGACAAGAGTTCTCCTTCAACTAAAAAACTGGTATCTGAATTTCCAAATGAGCATTCAAAAACACCACTAAAAAAATTATTCCTTCTCATAAAAAACTTTTTCTAAAAAAAATTATTTCTGTAAGAGAATCTCTGCGAAGAATTTCAAATTGAAAAGGTAAAAATGTGAGTGTTCGAATATTGTTTCAGGAATTTAGCTACTGGTTCTTTAGTTTAGAGGGGACGCTGGTCAGCCCCGAATTTTTGAAAAATTCATTGTATACTTTAAAACAAAAAAGTGGTAAAACAAAGAAAAATGTCGAATTTTTTTTTATCAAGATATTCTAAATTTTTTTCTCTTTACTTTATTAATTTCATTCAAGTTTCATAATGTATATAGGTATTTAACAAAATAAACTGTTGAACTTTAATTATAATAATAACCATACTATCATAAAATCAGGACAAATATGCATATAATTGCATTTATGCATTTGTTGAATATTATATCGATACATCAAATGCATTTATGGAATAATTTGTAATGTAATTGGTTTCAATTTGTCATTTTACTATAACAGTTACAACATTTTTATCAGTGTAATGTACATATCTGCATACATATCGGCGAAAGATCGATAAAAGATAACAGTTTGATGTAAATATCAAGAGTTAAAGTTATACTTTTTATCAATAAGGAATATATATTCCAGTATGGGTAATTTTAATAATATAGTCAAGTATGGGTAATTTTAATAATATAGTCAAGTATGGGACTGTGCAAATAATTTTGAAATTAGAATACCCATACTTTTCTACGAAGATAGATTACCAAACAATAATACTAATCTTGAGAAATAAATATATGCAAACAATAATTAACAAATAAAGGAACTGCAATTTAAAGCTTAATTGCAAGAAAATATACTAATTACTTATTAGTAAAAATCAGATATAATTGATGAAGCTTTTTGCACACAATTATAAAGTTCGTTTATTCAGATAATTCCACGCAAAAAATAACTTTTAGTAAGTATTTGTCATATTTTATTGTTTTACTTAGTATTGGCCGAAAAAATTTTGAATTGTAAGGGCTACAATTTTTTACATCGTTTTAAAGAAAATAATTTTACATGGCAAAATATAAAACTTGTGCAAAATTGGTTCTTGAGAAAAAAAAAAGTTCAGAATTCAAAAGTCTTCCTGGGAAATTGAATTTCAAAAATGTCAGATATTTAAAACTTGATTTCTCAGGAACTATTCGGCCGATTTTGCTCAAATTTTGCATTTTACCATGTAAAATTCTATTCTTTGAAATAATGAAAAAATTGTATGCCTTACAATTCAAAATTTTTTCGACCATTATTAAATGAAAAGATAAATATTTAATAAGAGTTATTTTTTGAATGGACTTATCTTTTGATAAACGAATTTAATAACTGTATGCAAGAAATATTGAATTTACTTAAAAAGTTCTCGAGATATAGCGAAACACGAAAAAGTAAAACTAACATTAAGTGGTCCAAACTTTGGAGCTTTTTCCTGAACAAATTATTGGCACCATATTTCCAGATTGCGGTTACCCCTTATATTTTGGGGGTCAAAAATCCGAATCCGTCGGAAATGTAGGTAAGTTTATTCAGAGAAAGTACGTTCTTCTGCCTGATAAGCCGCTGTACTTATTAATTAGCATATTTGAGGTCACTCACTCGACCCAATGAGCTTGAGTACTAGAAAGTAAAGATCCGACCATTAGATCAAAAGTTATTTAGGTTTTTAGGGCTCTGAAACATATTGAGAAAACAAAGTATTAAAATACGTGTGTTTTACTCTAGTCGTGTTCTGTACCAATCGTTGCTTTTTCGTTGTTATTTAAAGAGAATCAACAAATAAAGTAGGTTAAAATGAAATTAATTGAAACAAATAAATAATTTTTCCTCCCCTAATATTTATTTTATAAATGTATAATCCCCTTATAAATGTTTTTCTCCTGAAATATTATAATATAATTCATATGCAGAGCATTTTTAATAATAAATAATGATACACAATATATTAAATATTTTTTTTCAAAAATAGATTAATCTAGAAAGCTAAAACATAGAATAATTTAATGCAACATAAAATAAAAATTACCTGTAACATTAAATGTTAACTTAAAATCATTTTTCAATAAATTCGAGTTGTTAAAACCTTTATCGTTTGTAACAAATTGAAAAGTTCAATAAGTTTAAACAATTTGGAACGACACCAATTGGCACAGCTGTAAAACAAAAATATCCATTGTTTGATGAAGTATACTATGCTTGTAAACCATTTTACAAACTTATGTCTCAGCAAAACTGGTACACTATTGAAGCATTCGTTATTCGTAATATTCAGCAGTTCAAATTTCTAATCATATTATCTTCGTATTTAAAACATAAGAAAACCTTATTCATTTTTTCTACACGAAATATACAATAATTTGTTATAGCTTCTAGTTTTTCAAATTATAGTACCTCCAGAAATTAAAACCTGGTCTTTAATTTATTTAATTTTAAGGAAAAATAAAACTTTTTATTAATATTTTCTCCCTGTGAACTTAAAGTATACTGCAAGGCTAACAATATTTCTTTTTCAATAAAGTTTAATTTATGATAATAAAATTATTAAAAGACCTAAGAGATCTAAATCTCTGCTACTAAATTACTTCTAATAATAGTAAACTTCAGTATAATAGTAAACTTTCCATTGATAATACTATTTATTTTAAATTAGAAAAGAGTAAAATTAATAAGTTTTGATTCAAATCGTATTATCGTGGTTCTGGCAATACAGAAAGTTGAAAATTCACTAACAATTAATCTTCTTTTCTTTTTTTCCTGAAAGAAAACTTAAGTCTTTTGAATGGATAAAGTGAACATTTATAAGGCACTCGACGAATCAAAATATGCAAATTGTTTCCTAAAACCATATATTAGATTAAATATAATGCTACAAACGAAGTTACAAAATTAGGCATTCTATGGTTTCGATTAAATAAATAAGTACCTTCTTCAGAGTAAGGTTCTTGTGTTTATAAAAACAAAACTATAGTATGTCTATAGTAGTACGTTTTTAGCTATATTTTACGTATATCTATCCTACCTCCTTTTGCATAGTTTTTGCGTAGTTTTATTGAGTACTCCGATAGCTCAGTCGGTTAATGCATTGCTCACGCCACTGGTTAGAGAGCCGGAAATGGTAAGTTCGATTCACGTTGGTAGACAAAACAGCCAGCGTGTATACGCAGCAAGGTTAAGACTTGTTAACATAATATGTTAGTGGATGAGAGATCCACTAAATATACTTATTGTAAAGTTCGAAAAATGGAATGTTCGTCCAAATAACTTAACAAGTTATTGTTCGAAAAGCATTTACTATTAGAAAAGGCAAATAAATTCTAATAAAACAATTCACGACCCCACATATATTAATATGTTGCAGAAAATTGTTCTAAGGCTTTAATTGTTACACATTTATGAATTTGTAAGCAACTATAAGTAACTGTGAGAAATATTTTTTTCAGTAGTTGAAAAAATATTTCTCACAGTTGAAAAAATATATCTTCGCAATTTTTTTTTATATTAAAAAAAAAAAGCTAAAATTGACGACTTTCAATTTTTATTTTAAGTCCCCCAAAACTCATAGGCCCATGTCTAGCGGCCCTAAGAGAACAGGTTCTGCATCTCTTGTAATCATGCTACAACCTAAATAAAATAGGCTCAAGTTGAAGCAAAATATTATTTATTCAAAGAAAAGAAGGAAGAATTAGTCTTTACGATAATATTGTTCCATTTGGCTCTAAGATTGCAGAAAATTTCAACCATAGTACGTCAACGATTCCTAAATTTCTAACTATATAGTTAATAATAATATAAATTATTCTTTGAAACAAATTGAGCTTTTAAAATTAACTTTTATTATGAAAAATTTAAAAATTTAATTTCCGTATTAAAAAGATTGTAAACATCAACGATAACTGTACTGATGCAGCCAATAATGTATGATGAGCATTTGTTTAAGTGAGAGAGAGCCCTGATTTAAATATATTTTTTCACTTCATTTTATTTCTCTATCGGCAGTGCAAAAAATACATTTTTCTTTAATTCTTTGAATTTTATTGAATATCGTATTAACCGAACAGGGTGATGAAATAAAAACTGTCTAACTTATTTTTAACAATAATAAATTGACCGCTTAAAATATAATAGTTATTATCACTTAAATTACACAGTTTTCAATCAACCACTTTAAATATCAAAAAATATCAAGAGATAGCAGATTGTAACATTTTAGTCATGCACCACAATTTTAATGGCTTCTTCCGACTAAAAATTCGATCCAAATTTTTCTCTCTCGCAATGGGGGTAGGTAACACCTAAAAGCTTTGCTTTTTAGATTAAGACTCCCTAAAAAAAGAAGAAAAAAAAGAGTGAAAAGAATGAAATTAAGAAATAACACCTTTACAAAGAAAAAAAATCTTTATGAAGCAGTCTTTAAAATTAGCAAATAAGGATTTGTGGCCACTAAAAATAATAAATAAGTTATGTAAAGTTCCCATTCTCTGATTTTAGCATTTTAAAATGAAATGGTCAGTAAGCAATCAAAATGAAAATGCTTAGTAAAAATTTATATTAAAAATTTTTGTAAAAATTAAGAAAAAATAAAAATTTACATTAATTATTTTAAAAACAGTAACATTTATGAATCAATATTATATTTCGAAATGCTTGACGATAGGATTGGTACAACCACCCCCCACCGCTCCAGTGATATGCTGTTAACTTTTATGTTAACTATAATATAAATTCTAGAGCATGAACCATCTTTTCTTTATCTTCAATAGTTACTATTTAAATTTTGTGAATAATCAAATTCGTTCTCGCATCTCTTTTGATAGGATGTACCATTTTGAGATATGCATCAGTAGTTATAAGAATGGATATTACTGCTACCTAAAAATATACTGAAAAAATATTTTAGAGCGATAAGTGCGCCAAAGTATCAGCCTTTCTCAGGGAAAAGAAGTTTTACTTCGCGCATGCGCTCTTCCTATTGAAAACTCTCTCACGTGACGTGGGAGAAAAGAACGCCACTACGGCCTTCTTGTAAATAAAATAAGTTCCTCCCTCAGCGAAAAGTTTTCTGCAGGGGAAGTTTCGCATTCCTTAATAAAAATATTCTTTTAATCTCACTTAATTTCAATTAATTCTACTCCGCGTAATTCTCTAATTTTCTCAGCATCTATATATTTTTTACTCTTGGATTGGAGAAACTTGTTTTGTCGATTGGCTTATTTAAAAAAAAAAGTCGCCACGCTCCGTTTGCTTTCGTAATGGCGGCGATTCTTCTATTGCATTTCGAATGCTAAGCAGTGGAACACTTTTACAGGGTTTTCTATCTGAAAAGCATTAACGCGTTTTTTCTACTTAATTTCTCAGTTTTTTGTTAATTTTTATTGAGATGCAGGGTTGCTTGTTACTGGACGAACTTTTTAAAGTTCTAAACACTCTTTTTTATTTTTTTAAATCGAATAAGTTTTCTGGAATAGCGTATCGCACAAGCTGAAAATTGTGTCATCTTCATCGGAATTGAGTTCGACATTCGCTTTAAAGGTCAACGGCATTTTAATGTGAGTCTAGGGAATTGTTATTGAGATAAAGAATTTCGATATATTTTTCTTGGTATTAAAAGCAAAATATCTTCATTATTTTATTGAAGTTCAACAGTAAAAATTAAAGGTCGTGACTTTTTAAGATACAATTAAAAAAATTTTGCAACCTATTATAAAAATAAAATATACCTTTTATTCAAAAACTCAATAAGATCGCTCGTGTTTCGCGATGAAAATCAGTTAAAAGAAGTAAAAAATTAGATTTTTGTTTAATTTTTTTTCTACTAACATTTCCCCAAAAAATTATTTTTATATAATTGAAATATAATAGAAAGAATATAAAGATACGGTCCGTTTAAGAAAAATAAATCAAAAGCCTTTATTATACTAAAATTCAAATATGTACTTAAATGCTAGCTGAAATTTGTATTGTATTTGAATATATATATATATATATATATATATTCTTTTTGTGATTATACTTTNTATATATATATATATATATCGGCCTATTTAAATATGGGAATAATTTACAAATATATAATTCATATTTATATGAACCAATTTATTATTCTAAACCAGTTTTTAATGATTTTTATTCAACCTTCAACTTTTTATATCTTCATTGACAAGGAATATTCAATTCAAGAAATCATTGAAAATTATCAAATAAATGCTTAGAGTTCTTTCACTTCTTCTATGATGTAAAGTACATAAAAGTTAAAAAACAAAATAAAGGATAAACCATCCTGTGAATGAACATTTCATATATATATTTTTTAAAAAAAGCTTTAAAAAGTTTTTACTTGGATTGATTGGTAACAGTAGCTTATTACCTAAACAATAGGAAGTCATTTGAAAATGCATTAGGTTACCTGGTCATATTGTCTTTGGAATTTGTTAGTATCTGTGCAACACCTTGTTTCTTTGACAAAATTATAAGGTCAGTGTTTTTTAGTTATCCGTTTAAAGTGCAATTAGTTGCATGTAATAGTTTTATTTTTCTCACTGTGAAAAAGAGAATTCAAAATATGGTTATTGAAGTTACGTTTAATTTACTTTAAGCATCATAAGCAAGTACTGAGATCAGGGGTGTTTATTAAATGGATTACCAAACGATGAAAAATCAATGAATGAACAAGTGTTCGTTTACTGGGAGTTTTCCAAGTTAATGAAAATAAAAGAAAAATTGTAACTTTCTTGTACCTTTTGTGATATTATGCATCAAAATTCTGCTAAAAATACAAACAACTTCTATCCAGTGAAGGAAAAGGCATGTTTCTTCACGGGGAATAGATTTCCCAGTGAGTGAACAGTATGTGTGAAATATAATTTTACATGGCTCTAAGGTAATTAGTAGTTCTGCAATATGACACCTATAATTCTGTTATATGTTGTGTGAATAGTTCCTAAAATAATTTCATTTCAAAAAGCTGAATTAATTGCTAAATTTAGGAAAAGAATTATAATTATAATTTATTTATAATTTATTTATAATTTATCTTTATAAACTTAGTGGTTAGTTAAACAGCTTAATAAACTATGTTTGCTCATCGAAAACTAAATTAATATAGCAATAAAAACTTGAATGGAACATTTCTTTGCTGGTTTTTGTGCCAATAATTAGCTAAATTATTATCTTAATGACCAACGTCATTAAGATAATAATTAACGTCATGACGGAAACGTGTAAGAAAAATCCATTTAAAGATAATCATTCAGGTGAAAAACGGATGAAGCTTTAAGACGACATTTACTGATAACTCAGCTCAATGCGAAGATAATTTCAAGAGGCAACGCTTCCCTTACAGAAAATAATATTCGAGAGTTGTTTAAAGAATTTTAGAGGAATTTTGAAGAGGAAAGTAGATCTGACATCCTTTTAGAAAGTGATCGTATCTACAATGCGAACAAAGCAGGAGTTGATTACTGCCCTCAAACAGGAAAAATCTTTGGCCCTAAAAATTATAAGGATTCATATTATATAGTTACTAGGAAAGAAAAACAGTTTTGACAACCATTTCAGATAGTGAAAAAAACTACCTGCAATGGTAGATTTTCCTTACTGAAGAATTCCTCGAAGTAATACCGAATCAGTGCCTGCTGTATATTTCATTGAAAAAAGTGATTCATGACGTGAATAAATGACCGCAGCAACATTTTACGGATAAATTGCATGAATAATTGAAAATGTTATCAAATTCCCTATTTTACTTCTTCTTGAAGGCATTAATATTATATCAATTTGAAACTGAGCAAGTTTTGCTCATCAAAACAAATTCTCTGGATTAGCTTTCTACCTAATTCTACTAATGCACTCCAGCCTTGTGATGTAGGTGTATTTCGAGCTTTGAAACCTTCATGGAAATCTTCCGTTAAATCTTGAAAACAAAAGAGTTGTAAAACAATATGTAGAGGGAACTTTACGACCATTTTTAAATAAGTTTTTGAGGCATCAATTGATGAAGTTAAAATTTAAAATGCTTTTAAGAAATGCGGTATTTTTCCATTTGATGTCGAAAACGATGACTTTAACAAATGCTTTCAAGACAGATAAAGATTTAATGAGCATGAAAGCTTATCAACAAAACACATACTTCGAGAGTAACGAGGCATAATTTCTTCAGAAGCTTGAGAATGAAATCTCTCAAGATACGTTGCAAAGTTTTAAAAGAAACATTGACAGAAGAGTCCAATCTTCCAAATATCCAATAGCCCGTGCTTTTTCTCAACGGGAAAGAATTTAGTGCAAAAAGAGCATTTGGTTAAGTCAAACTTTGTAACTGAAGCTGAAATAACTTACATGGAAAATGATTGTATCTTGTAAACTGATTTTAAAATAAATCCTCTTGAGGCATTGTTAGTTGAAAAAACAATTGATTCTATAAGTAAACAAAGTCAGAAAATGGTTAGTACTGCTGAAGAGTCCCTAGATATATTATAGTCTCTAGTATAGTCACTAGTTTCCTTAAACTTCGATACTCCTTTCCCACATCTATTATCCAGTTAGAAATAGTCTCGAAATAGTGCTGCGAAATCAGAAGGAATTTCGAAGAAACATTTACGTTGGCCAAATATTGAGAAAAAAGTGGAAATCAAAAGAAAATCGATAAATTGCCTTTTGTATTAACTTCATAAAAATGGTAAGAATATAAAGAGACTGAAAGAGCTGAATGAAAGTTAAAGCAAGAAAATATGATGAATAAAAAAAGAATATTTAAAAAGATTTTTAAAAAAAAGTTTTAAAAAATGAAGGGAAAAAGAATTAACAAAAAAAAGATAAAATAATAATAATAATAATAATAATAATAATAAAAACATCAGTGGATTACACAATAATAAACATTCATGATTTAGAATCAACTATCAAACTGTGAGAAAGAAAACGAAAAACAATTTTTTTTATTTATTTTGTATTCAACCCCATTTTACTTTCCATTTCGTGAGTTAAAAAAAAAAATAATTTTCCACGTTAACCGTTGTTATATGTTATAATTCCAAGAAAGTTATTGTTTTTAGATATTTGTGTGGCCTATTAATTTCTACAGAGCATCAAAAACTCCCAAAATTAGGTGCTCATTAACAGGAAAATTTAGTGTTTATTCATTGGTAAGAACTGTTCTTTCACTTGGTTATCTTACTATGATCCACCAAAAGCTTAAGACAATATTATATAAGTTCCCTAAACTTTTTTTTTACATAATATGCATTTAATAACAAATATGAGCAATTCCACAAATAAACGCCAATTAGGCGGCCAAAAAAAAAAAAAAAAATTGGGNCTTCTTTACACCCTAAAAAGGCAAGAAAAAATCGCGAACATGGAATTTTTTCTTTGTGACATACTCTTTCTGACATACTCAGATAAATCTGAGCCATTTATTCAGATAAAACGATTTTTACATGAATATAATATTATTATAATGTCTCTCTAACATGTATTTACAGAGATTTCGTACTATAAGATTATATTTTAGTATAAAAAACAAAAATAAAAAAAATTTAATCAAAGTTCCTAAATTGAAAAAATCGGGAAAAATTTAAAATTGGTATTTTGTCATTTAAAGTATGTCACAAAGAAAAAAAATTTCATGTTTAATATTTTTCTTGCTTTTTCAGGGTGCAAAAAAGAAGAAAATTCATGTAGAAATAGCATGCCCCCCCCCCCAAAAAAAAACATTTATTTTCTGTTTGGCCGCCTAATTTGCGTTTATTTGTAGAATTGCTCAAATAGTCGCTTTGAGGCTAAGCGTAGTAAATCGAAAAATGAGATATTTGGGTTATTTTGTGTAAAAAAAAAAAAATCACCATTTTAGAGAAACAAAGTGTTATCTTCATAGTTCCATAAAATTAATTTAGAGCAGCGCGATCAGCATTAGCGCGGAAAGTTAGAAATTGCTCTCCTGAAAAACTTGCTTTTTTAAGTTACGACGGTTTAGTTTCAAAGCGACGATGTGAGCAATTCTATAAATAAACGCCAATTTTTATACTAAAATATAATATTATAGTATGAAATCTCTATAAATACATTTTAAGAGTATATTAATATTATATTTATGTAAAAATCGTTTTATCTGAGTAAATGGCTCAGATTTATCTGAGTATGTCAGAAAGAGTATGTCACATTTAAAGTATGTCACAAAGAAAAAATTTCATGTTCACGATTTTTTCTTTCCTTTTTAGGGTTTAAAAAAGAAGAAAATTCATGTAGAAATAGTGTGCCCCCCCAAATTTTTTTTAATTTTTTTTGGCCGCCTAATTGGCGTTTACTTGTAGAATTGCTCATATATTGACACTGTCTTTTAACCAAAATTACAAACTTAGAAATTTTTATGATTTTTTTAAGGAGAAGCTAAGCTTAAGTGGTTAGTTTGCCCTAATCCACTATCGCACGCGCATAAGATTTGTCCCCAATCAGACTCGAAAAATTAGTTGCGCTTAAACCTTATTTCGTAACAAAAATAACGATTTTCCAGGAATCACTACTAACTAGTGATCTTTTTTGTATTGCAATATTTACCACTCTTTTATTTTTAAAAAGTAGCGCATTACACAACAAACTACGAAAAAAAAGAAGCGACGACAGTACTTTTGTTATTTGAATCGCTACTTTTACCCTCCATTGTGTACAAAGCTATTCATCACACATTCTCCCCCTCTATCTCTTTTATTTTACCCACAACTCAATTAAGTACTTTTATTTTGCTAACTTCCATTTCAATGTCTTAAGCTTATCTCTCTTTACAAGCTGCAAGCTAATTCTCTCATCTTGATATTTTCGGGTATCATGCTTTGAATGCTTTCAGAAATTCCGAAATATCAACAAACGGAAATGTCCAGTAGAAAAATTCCCAGTAATTTCTTTCTAGAAATTTCTTAAGTTAGCCTATAAATAGAAGGATGATTTGCGTAACTTCCGATCGTTGATGAAACTATGACGGATATATATAATGTTACTTTTTTTTTTAAAAAACATTTTCTTGAATTTCTCAAGATGCATAATTAAACATAATTTTTTGCTTGCGAATTTCTGTGCTCATGTGATAAAAAATAAACAAAGAGGATTGAAATTAAATGCTTTAAAATTAATTTTCATTGATCTACATTTCTGCAATTTTCCCACTCTGTGTTTTCGTTGCTTTAATTTTTTTAAATTTTAATTTATTATTATATTTATTGCTATTTGTTTTTATTTTTTATATTTCAAGTTAGTTATTTTTTTTATTGCTTCAAGTTACTATTGTTCATAGTTAGTGATGTTTAATTTCCAACTTTCTGCCTGTAAAAAGTTATTTTCTGCATATCAATCGTTTCGAAAATGCTCCATTAAAAAGTATCCTATTATTATTGATATTGCAACACAAAATTTAAACCCAATCAAAAACTTATTAATGTGCTTGTGATGCTTTCGGTGAGAATTTTAATGTGGAGGAAATTTTAAACAGCATTTGAAGACATTCCTGAGTCTGCTGAAACAGCTTATGGTTTGGTAATACCGGGAACACCCTATACCGGGCAGTGGCACTTAACCTCAAAACATACCAGAATAGGGCATACCGGGTAGAGACACTTAACCTCATAAGAATATTAGTATAGGATATACCGGGCAAATGTATTCCGGGCATTGGCACTTAACCTCAAGAACATCAGTATATGGTGTTCCGGGCAAATATGTACCGGGCAATGGCACTTAACATTAAAAAAAAAAAAAACATGAGCGTAGTGTAAATTGGGCAATGGCACTCAATTCGCTTAATTAATACGATTATTAAAAACAGCGATTATAATGAATAATAGCATTCGATACGCATATATTTTCATTAATCGTCACGTCGCTTCCCAATACTGTGTTTGCTTAACTTTTCAATCACATCCTTTTTTCAAAAAAATTTTAGAAATAAATAACTGCTCTGAACTAAAATATTATTACTAAAAATTAATACTAATTCTATTTGGACAATTTTTTAGAACTCGCTATTCAAACAGCCATGCAAACAAAACATTGAATTCTGAACAGGATTATAAAAGTCGAAGGAAGGTGTGGGATAAAGTTGCACTAGCTAAGTGTCGCAACAATTAAGTAGAAAGTCTATTTGAAATATATAAATTTCATTCACAAAATACTTCGATACTTTGTGAGGTACAGACATAATACCAAGCCTACCTCGAAAGGCATAGTAATCATATTAATTACTGGTAAAACTAACTTCATTTTATGCTTAAGGCTATTTTAAAAATAAGTATCTATCACAGATCTGATAAAAAAAATTAATTTGCGCATCTACTGTTAACGTCATATTATGATGTTATGGAACTTTGGAATGAGGAAAAGAAGAAAAGCCAGATTCTCTCAAGACGTTTTTGAGCCAGCACATCCCTACAATACAAGTAAGAAAAAATATATAAAAGAAAATAGAAAACAGGAAAGAAAAAAAAACATAAAAATAAATAATAGAAAAATTTTACCCTCATCAAATATACAATACCATTAATTTTGTAAGCACACTTGTTTTTTTGTCACTAATTAGACAGGATAAAGTGAAGAGAAATTAAAAAAAAAGATTAAAAAACAAAGAATAATTGTATTAATAATTAAATAAGTTGAACTTTTTCAATGCACGAAATCCGTATTTAAGAAAATGGAAGTGACCCAGATTAAAATTTTAGAAATAAATGGACACACATTTTAGAAATAAATGGATAAGAGCACAAAATACCACTTTTTAAAGTCAAAAACCAAATCTTAACAGCTGAACAAGGAACTTCGGTTCCATTTTTAAACAATTGGCGTAACAGAGTTCGGCAAAAATGTGAATGATTACAGTTTTCGGTGACAGTAATCAATTACTTGAAATCCTGATTAGGAGGTACGTATATATATA
>NC_092209.1:55275642-55306961 GCF_043381705.1 Parasteatoda tepidariorum | reverse complement strand
CGTCGATATTAACCTGATAATGAACGCATTCGTTACCTAGATCTATCTTCGAATCATTTGAACTTTTTGGACATTCTTTCTTTCTATTTTTTGATGTTTACTTTTACTGAAACATCCTTAACATTCATTTTTTCGATGCTTACTTTTTTGAAGCATCATACTTTTCTTTTTTCGATGTTTACTTTTTTTTGAAACATCTTTTTCACCATTTTTAACCTTAACATTTTGAGAATTCTGCGGTTTAATGTGCAAAGATAAGTTGTCACTTTTAGAATTAGCAGAGATGATCAGTCTCTTACCAAATAGAGTAACAACTGGCCCGACACAATCAATAAACAAACAATAATCCCTGCAAGTCTACAACCCTACTAAAGCATATGATAAATCAGTATCAAGTATAAAAACTTAACTGATTAAACAATTTCACCTATCGTAATAAGGGAGCCTCACAAATTTTGTTAAGTGTTAACTGTCCGTTTGTTTGGGTTTCACATTTTTTACAATAGGAATTTTTAGTTTTGACCAAGTCCGAAAAAGTTAAGAGAATTACAAATTTCTTTAAGTTTATTTGAAAACTCTTCATTATTTGGTTCAAAAGAAAGTTTTGAAAAATTTTACTTTTTATGAGGTTAGATCTTGAAAAATCATTAGAAAACAAAAGTTTAAATAATGACTTAATTATGTTTGCCGTCACTAATTTAATTGACGTTGGAACCATATATTTTTTTTCCAAAAAAAAACATTATAAATGCACTAAAGAACAGCATTATATCATAATTTATATATATAAAAAAATATTTAAACACAAGAAATACAAGCTAACTCTTAATAATACTCTATTTCATTATTCAAAATAAAATATTTAGATTACTACTCATATCTAATATTACTAAAATTTTTAATCACTACATTGAGAAAGAAAATAAAAATGAGAGAGTAAAAAAAAATATATCTACAGTCAATCCTTTTCATTTGTAATTTTTCTTTTGACCTTCATCCATTTTTCGTTGACGAGAGAAAAAAAAAATATCACTTTTTTTTTTCTTTTTTCGCGCACTTAAATCGTAGCCATTCATGAATATCCATGATTAAAATTCGCGCACATTCACTTTTGTTTTCCCTTTTTTAGAAAACAATTCTTGTAAGACTAATTCATATTTGAACCAAAGTGAAATTTCTTTTTGAGCACTAATGAACATCAGAACTCGATGGATGGGACACTGTAGGTTCATCGGATGGGATACTTTACTAGTTTCAGGGGACAATCTCCAGCCATCGTCCTTCCTTCTTTCCATCTACCTCAGCATTCCAGGCGCGACGACGAGGTACAAGTAGTACGGGTGGAAATATATACATTGTAACCCTTTACGTACAGTATGTAAGAATGTTGTTTATAGGTACATTATATGTGCATAGTTGTGTAAATAAAATGCATGTATGTATGCATTATATTTACATGCACATAGGTATATGGTTTGTAAACGCAATGATACAATTAGATTAGATACATGCACATATGTATGTACATATAGTTAGAAAAATTTAGTTAATACCTCTGCGCATATAATGTATGGATGTACAAAAAATGGTTTTATGTACTGAGAATGCACAAATGCACACATGTACGTAATTACGCATAGATGTACGTAATTACATGTATTGCATAAATACTTGTGTATATTTAAGTATATGCATTTAAAATGTACGTATGCACATATATTGAGCATGTATTAATAAACATTATAACAGTGAAGTTATTAAAGTATGTTTTAAAATTTGTTCTACGACATATAAAGCTCAATCTCTAACTGTTTTGGAAAGCAAACGATGATCTTATTTTAAACTCCTAAATGTTATTTTCCACATTTAAAATTAAACGTTTTTTAAATATCTAAAAAACTTTTATTAGCTATGTTTATGTTATAATTATTGTAGTTATGTTATTGTAGTGTCACACATTTTATGTAAATACTTGAAATTATTTTTTTTTCCAAATAATTTTAAAATGATACGGAACAATTACAGCTGAGTATACTATTGACATCGAGTTTAAATATCGTTTGATTTTGTTCTTAACTTGCTTGAGTCGTTATCAGTAGTTTTTACAATTAACTTACATGCATTTTATTTATTTCATTGTTCATATATTTAGATATAAATATGCTGTACATATGTATATACCTTCATTAGGCATACACATAGTGTATATATGTACATACAATATATCTATTTATATTAATTGTATGTATACGTACATACAATGTATGTTCATATGCATACATGTAATGTATGTACATGTACATATGCATACATGTAATATATGTAGACTGTATGTACATACTTTCATGCATAGTACATGCAATTATAGTACATATGAATATGAACACATGGAATTTATGCGTTTTGTACATGGTTGCATACACTCTTTGGACATAAATACATTGAACATATTGCATATATTTGGATAACATGTATGTACACATGCAAATTTGTACGAAAGGTTTATGTCCAATATATGCCTGCAAATATGTAAAATATATGTATAAGTGCAAATGTACAATATATGAATGTACATCTGAACACTTGTATGTATATACATCTTTACAATATATGCCTGCCAAATGTATGTATATACATTTGTATACTATTTTAATACAAATGTGTGTATGTAGATCTGTACAATATAAGCATGTCGAATGTAAGCATGTGCATATGTAAAATATATGTGCTCCCAATGTAAGTACAATAGCGCCACAAATGTATTATGCATATTTTGATACATACATTAAACATACACTTATCGTGTTTCTGTACATGCATTCATTGGACATGCCTATAATGTACATATATACATACATGTATTGTACACATATATATATATACATATATATATATATTGTTTATAAATAAATCATTCATGAATGCTTACTCTAGACTTGCATACAATGTACATATACACATATATTGTACATATATGCATGTATATTGTTCATAAATAAATTGTACATACATTCAGGGGATATTCATACTATGTACATACATACAAACATGTGAGATACATACATTGCAAATGCATGCATGAGATATACTTTAATTGAACATACATATATGGGACATTAATACATTATACATAGATTCTTAAGATATAAATATATTGTAGATATATGCAAGGGACATACATTGTACAAACAATGTATGTATGTATGTTCGTAAAAACAATAACAAGTACTTGTATATACATGCCTACTCGAAAACTGATATACATTTTACATAGACAAGTATTTGCATAAAATGCATACATTTATTGAGTACAAATGTATATATAGCGTTGCATATACATGTACATATAAATGTGCATGTACGTTGGGGAAAACCATTGTCATTAAAATTTTGTCATGAAAATCAGAAAAAATTCAACCCACTTGGGTTCTGCAGATTTTACGAAAAATATATGAAAAATAAACTTATTCTAACCTTTAACTAATAGTCAAACTAATCCAAAGTATACTGATATTGAAATAATATATAAAAGACTATTTTCCTTCGAAAACATGAAAGCTAGTAAAGAAAAAAAAATGCAACGTAAATGAATAAAGGAGAAAAATATGTTCTTATTCGTTTTTACTTACGTATAAAATAATTTTAAAAGCATAAATTTGGATTTTAGAGAGAATTAAATGGAACAATCGGAATTCATATGATTTTTTAAGAAAAAGTAGAAAATTCTAAAAATTCATTTATACTAGTGGGCTGTGCCCCCTGCTCGCTAACGCTCGTCAACCCCCGAAAATTGCTACGCAATCTTATATGGTTTGCTTCGCAAACCAAACTCGCTTCGCTCGCTACTAACTTAGGTACATTGCAAATGCACAAAATTCTAAGAATTCAAAACAATCATTCAAATCCATATAAAAACTTTTTTTTTAAAAAAAAATTGCATCTTTTTAGTAAATACTAAGTCATTAAAATAAATTTGAATTCAAATAAATGACATGTAATTCGCTAAACCTATTAGAAATATGCTATAGTATAATTCGCGTAATATAAATCAAAAATCGTCAAATAAATTCGTAATATATAAATTCGTGAAAAAAAGCGCTTTCGACAAAATACTAAAATAGAGATCTATCGACAAAGACTACTCACTTCTGCCTAGCTTAATAGTATGAGATTGTCGCAGCTGATGCTCTCTGGTTATTTCAGTTTCCGTTTTTAAAAGCGCTATGTGTTGAGCCCTCAGCTAGACTTGGCATGTGACATTTTTAGCGGCAATCATTGGTCGATTCGCTGTGTAAGAGAAATAGTAACGTAAACAAAACAAAGCAAACGTTGCCACCGGCGGAAAAGAAATACAGCCGAAATTTGGGAGCCACGTAAGAGAATTATATATATTAGATTCTATATTAAACTATTGTAATTTCAAAATGTGAGAAATTAATTTACATATAAAACGTATAAGGTCTTAATTTGATAAATTTTTTTTTGAAATCAAATGCAGCACAGTTTAACTCCATATTTTAAGACTTTTGACTTTGAAATTCCCACATCGATTTTTTTCCTTTGAAATAACAAAGAGAAACGGAACGTTGAAAATTCACTCCCTAGAAAATTCTATATTCACCCTCCAGTCACCTGGTTTAATTCTGAATACAAAAAATTTCCTGCAACGTGAGCTCTACTTATATTACACCTCTCTGATTTAAAAAAAATTTTAATAAATAATTTCAATTAGCAAATCTTTTGAACCTTGTTCTAAACTGAATTTCCTTTTAAAAATGAAATTTTTTTTTTAAAAAAATTGTAACGTTTAGAACTTTTTTTATTTAGAAAATATTAAGATGTCCTTCAATGAATATCTTTTTAATTTTTTAACTTAATGGTTTAGTAGTTACTTCAAATATGTATGGCTGAAACATTAAAATTTAGGCTTCTAGCACGCAAAACAAATATTTTAAAGTTCTTTTGTCCTCTTAATAAGTTAAAGTTGTTCAGTAGTTCAACCAACTCCTACCCGAAAAAAATAAAAGCAGAAATAACCTGTTCTTCTTATTATAACAGGCTACTACCATTTTATTTCCCATTTCTGGATAAGTAGCATCTTCGATAAAAATAAACAAATTTTAATATTGGGTTCTGAAGTAAGATTCGAAATTTCCGGATATATTAAAATATACTATTTTTTTATGTTCAATGTATGAGAAAGTTTTTTTTTTCATTATGCATTATTTAAATTTTTAAACCTAGCAGAATGAAAAGAAAAACAGTGTTAGTAAAAAGTATGCAAATTGGTAGCAATAATGATGCCATGATTTACCCAGTATAAATACTTAAACAATTAAAATGCTTTTAAGAACAGAAAGCACAAGAAACACTTTAACGTTAGCTTGTTTTTTAAAAATATTTTATCAATATATTCCTTACTGAAATATTTTAGCTTAACTGTGAAATTATCTGAATTATTTAACTAGCCATTTGATACATAAAATATAAAAAGGCTTATTAGTGTAATTTTCTGATTTATTTTTAGTAATTTTGTTTGAATTTTTTTCAGTATATACATTATCTGAGTTTAAAATTTATCTTCTGAAGAAAAAAGAAGAAAACTCAGCAATTTTTAGACACCTTTTCTCAGACACCGAATTTTTTGCCTTTTTTTATTATCAAAAAAAAGTAAAAAACAAAGTATTGCTCCTGTGCCCACACCCAACATAACGAGATAAATTACAAGAATCAACTTAGTTTTTTTTAAACGAGATTCTTAAAGATAAAATTCCTAGTAAACTTTTTAAATTAAATTTACATAAAGCGTTTGAATTTCATTTTAAGATGAAGTGTTATGTTTTTGATTATAGTTATTATAAAATAACTCAATTTAAAACAAATCTACATTTTATACAGTTCTTCCTTTTTATACATCCTCCCCCATCATAAGGTTGAACATCAAATAATTCTCCACTATTTTAATAAAAAAATTACCACAAGAGTTCAAACCTACTTTTTCCAGAAAGTTGTCGTTTAACATTTTGGTGTATATGGGTCATTCTCACGAAAACTGTCATTTTTTCAGTTCATAAAATCCCAAGAAAGTAAAGTGAATAAAAACTCCGAAACTTTTTATATTAATAGAAATATGTAATGGCATTATAAAGAAAGTACATATCCTATAAATTATACTTAATATTTAAATTAATTATTTTTTTAAATAATTAATTTATAATAATTAGTTTAATAAATAAATAAATGAATTTAATAAATTAATTTTTTTATTTATTTTTCAAATTAATTAATAAGTAAATTATTTATTTTCACTTCTTAAAATGTGAGGGAATGACACTAATAGTGAGGGAATGATATTTTATATTAATGCATGTTTTTATCTAAGTTACATCTACCTAAAGTTTTAAAATGATAACATACTAAGTATATCTACTATTTATTATAATTTAGTCTTATATATTTAATAGTTTTTACAGCTTTGAGAAATAAAATTGGCTGTCACGATTGAAAAAAAAATTTATAATATACTCATCTTGAATCATTCCCTCACTTCAGCGTCATTCCCTCACTTTATACACTAGTGAGGGAATGACGAATTCAATAAAATTTAAAAATAACAGTTAGGCCTAATTAATTTCTGAAGTCAATCACATACAATTATATTCATACAAGAAAGCAACATATAATTATCCACTTTCTCGATGAAGTTGTATTTTATTTTACTCTAAAAAATGACATGAGGGAATGACAAATGTAAAAAATTTTACCTGGTTTGATTCATTCAAATTTATTCCACAGCAAAGCTTCTTTAAGTTGAAGATGGAAACATACTGCAATTTTGTTCTATGATGACAGTTGTTAACTTCTGAAGTTTTTATTGAAATATTTTTATTCTAAGAAGATTGCAGGAGATAAGAACATTGTTGTGAGGGAATGACGCGAAACACTGGGGACAAAGTTTAAAATAGTGCTGTGTTAATATTTTTATCAGAAATTAACTTTAAAATTGATTTTCTGATTTCCATATTTCTGTATTCTGAAATAAAAAACACGAATTTGTAAAAAAAAATTTTTTTTTTCAGAAACAATTTTTTCTTTTTTTAAATCAGCAGTGGGGACAAGTGACGGAATGACATATTGGTATATTTTAATTACCTAAAATAAATAAAAAATAAAAATTGATAATTTTATTTTTATTCTTTTGTTAGCTTGCATTCTGAAGGACACTTTCCCTGAATTTTTTCTTTTCGTAAGCTGTAAAACAAACATAAAATATACTGGGGACATGAAAATGACTGTTTTTGTGAGAATGACCCATATATTATTTATATAAAGAATAAAAGTAATAAAAAAGAATTAATTTTTTTTTGTCAAAGTTGATATTTTAGGTTAGAACTGTTATCCTTCAATCTACGTTAAATATTTATCAAATCTAAACTATAATTCAATTGAATTCCCAACAGTAAAATACTTTTAAACTTGTGGTGTGAAATTTAAAAAAATGAAAAGAAAATAAGTTGGATATTAAAAAACTGAGAATTATCTTCCTTAAGCGAGTCTGTTAGCCAAATTATTTTAATATTTTTATTGAAAAAAAAATTTGAACGTTGTTTTTATGCAATTTGATAATGAAATAAATTTCTCTTATACATAAATCCTTTGCGCCCCACCCGCGTACCCACTAGAAATAAAATCTTAGTTTTTTAAAACTATCCTATGTCTATTTTTAAACTATCAGTTTTTTAAAACTATCAATTTATGCTCTCAAAATCGTGATGATGTTTAATACTATTAGAGCTTTTACAGTAGTGGTTAAAGTGAACAAAATTCGAAGTTATCAAAAAGCAAAGTGCACTTTTAGCAACAAATACAATATTTACAATATGGCACACTATTTTTTACATAATATGAAAAATTTTGACTTTTGCTTCCCCAATTTTTGGTGTTGAGATCGAAATTTCTTACAAAAGATGTAGTTACATTTTTTATTTACTTTTTCACTGTTATAGTTTTATTTGCTTATATATTATTATTTACTAACAACCCATAATTTCATGCTCACACATAATTTCAATAGAATAAATTTAATGGCTTCACTACGAAAACATTTCGTTTAAAAAACAATCATATTTTTAATAATGTATATTTGCACTAATTCTTTTTCATAATTGCTATTTTGTCACTTTCACATCCTTTTTTTTTCATACGTAGAAAACAATTCTTACAAAATTACCGTACTGTATGGTAGTGACATTTCTGGTTAAAAAAAACATAATTCTGGTTATAAAGGTCAAAATATACGATTTTTAAACTACTCATTTGGTCATTTTACCGTACATATGGTAGCGGTTTACTGGAAACTCTGGTTTTCAAAATTATAGTTCGTATCATATCACAATTAGTAAAAAATAGAAAACTGAAAAGTAAATTTAACCAGATAAATGGTTTTTATGTCATGCTCTAAGGTATGATAAAAATACCAAATTTTATCACAGATTCTAAAAGCATATTATATTGTCAATTTTACTAAAATAATTACCTTAACTCTGCGGTAAAAATTATGAAGCCTATTGGTGTTCCCATGAAACCAGAAACACTGTAAATTTTCACCATATTTTGGTAATTTTGACAATACTTTTTTTTCCTAGTTCACGATAACTAAGGTTGTTAAAATTTTATTCTATGAATACAAGCCTAAATATTTGCGTACTTGGTTTATTTTTTTCAACAAAATTATATTTAATGAAAACATTAACAATCGTCCATGAAAATAGATTTTAATTTTTTTATTATTTTATTCAAAAATAGTTGAAGAAATTTTAAATTGTAAGGGCAAAATTTATTTTTAAAGTGTGTAATTTTGCATTGTAAAATACAAAATTTGAGCAAAATCGGTTGAATAGTTCCTGAGAAATAAAATTTTTCAGAAGTCGTATATTTAATTCGATAGGTAGAATTAGACAGAAGTCGCATTCGATAAATGTTCCTCAAATATTGAAGTTTGCTGTTTAAAATTGCGCTTTTCGAAATCACATGATCCTTTAAAAATGTCTTTAAAATTACGTAGACTTGTGCGAAAAAGTTTTAAGTTCGCTTAAAAAGGTTCCGAGATATGGTTAAATACACAAAAAGTAAAATCAACATTAAGAAGTCCAAACTTTAAACCGCTCTCCTGACCAAACTATTAGGACCATTTTTCCCAGATCACACCCTCCCCCCGTTGACAATAAGGGGAACAGTGATCAGAGTCCGTCGAAAAAAAGGGTATGTTTATTCAGAGAAAATACATTTTTATGGCTTATTTTGAAACTTAAAATATCGTCTGCGCAAACTAATTAGCAAATTTTAGGTCAGCCCCTCGAACGGTTGATTGCGTCCTAGAGCGCGAAGGTCTAATCATTAGATCAAAAGTTATTCGGGGCAGTCCGTTTACATATTTGAGGACTTTTAAATAAACTGTATGCACTTACATTAATTGTAAGTAAATGCGTACATATATTGTTACTATATATATATATCTACAAATATTAGAAGTACATTCGTAAGCATAAATACCTATATTTTATGTGTATAGTGCATGCAAGCTGTAAGTAAAGGCGTAAGTTTTATGTACTTACATACACTTATTGTTAAATATATATTTGCTTACATATATTGCACGCAAACAAACTCTGACAGTGCGTAAAAAAAAAAAAAAAAACGAAATACCTACATAACTTTAGATGAACAGTCGAGTTCTAAGACTCATTCTTAACGGTTCGAGGGGATGATCTCGAATATGCTAATTAATTAATGCAGACGATATTTTAAGTTACAAAATCAGACATAAAAACGTACTTCCTCTGAATAAAAAAACATACAATTTTTTCAGCGTTTTCGGATTTCTGACCCCAAAATACATGGGATGGCCCCAACCTGCGAAAAATGGCCCCTATAGTTTGAACCACTTATTACACACACTTCTAAAATTCGTTATCCAAATATAACTCTATGCAAAAATAAATTTAAGTGAATATTTTTTATATATTATTAATAGTCTATAAATATTTGAATTGTAAGGAAAATTTTTTTTATGTTATTTTAAAGCAAGCCATTTTACATGACAAGATACAAAATTTGAGTTGACGGTAGACTAGTAGTTGAGAAATCGGATTCTCAACTACTAGTTTTGAGATCCGATTTCTCAGGAGCTATTCAACAGATTCAATCAAATTCTATATTTCGTCATGTAAAATTACATACTTTAAAACGGGTAAAAAATTGTATACCGTGCAACATAACCTTTTTTCTGCTATTAATATTAAAATTATAGAAAAATAATAAATATTTAATAAAATTTTATTTTTTGTATGAAATTATCTGTGAAAAAACGAGTTTTGCAACGGTGTGCAAAAATGTTTCGATTCGCATAAAATGTTTTCTAGATATGGCGAAATACTCAAAGGGTAAATGTAACAATAAATGATCAAATGTCTGAATCACTCTCCTGAATACGCTATTAGGACCATATTTCCCAGATTGCGGTTATCCCCTATATTTTGATGGTCAGAAACCCCTATCCCTCGAAAAAAAAAAAGGTATGTTGATTCAAAGAAAGCATCTTTTTGTGTCTGATTTTGTGACTAATATACAGTTCGTCCAAATTAACTAGCATGTCTGAAATATCCCCCTCAAAGTTCTAGAACATAAAGATCCGAACATTAGATCAAAAGTTATTCAGGATGGTCAGTTTTTTTCTTCTTTTTCCTTCCTTTTTTTTGCATGCACTACATACATACATAATTTTAGATATTGCATATCCTATCGCTTTGGAATTTGTACTGTAATATCATATCATATTGTTTATAATTTTCAATTTATAATTGCTAATCGCAATTATTTGCTATCTTATATTTTGATAGATTGCAATCATGATTACATGCCATCATAATAACATGTAATCATAACTAGTACTTGCTATCACATCATTTGATGAATTGTTAACCGTCAATACCAGCAATCGTTTCTTGTTCCGTTTAAATTTAATCATCCCTACATGTAATCAGAGTTCATAGTTACATTTAATCGTAATTACTTGCAATTGATTACATAGTAGTAATTATATGTAAACAATTACCGATGTAATCGATTGCTTTAATTGGCACCTAATTCTGGAAAGGCGGCTGAAAGCAATATCACATTTAAGGACTTTAAACTGTCGCAATTAGGAACACTAGAAAAACCTGACTCTTAATGTGACAGATATTTTATAAGTGCAATTAGTGCAAATTGGAAAAATTATTGTTTGGAAGTGGGCAGTGTTTGGAAGATTTTACCATTAACGCAGAAAAAAAAAGTTATGGGGACTCTATCATAAGTAAGACTCTAGTTTAATAATTATCTTTACAATGGAAAACACAATTTTTATTTAAATTAATGGAATATCACAAAGATCAAGGTAACTTATTTTTGTACTGTTATGAAAAAACTCGTAATTCTTAATTTTCAATTTGCTTTTAGATTTATTGATGATTTAATTATCTTAAATTTTCAAGATTACACAATTTTGTAAAATAGTGTTTACCCCAAGGAATTTATCTTGCTTTATAATCATGATGGTAATATTAATTTTTAATTTTTTGGCTTTATGTAACGAAAATATCTGCATTGTGATTTATACGATAAAAGAAAAGATTTTAATTTTAATATAAATAAACTAATTACTTAGAATTCTGATGTTTCTAAAAGCATTTATTTAAATCCCATTTTTAATCAAATAAATAGGACTAAAATAATACGTAGCCATGCTTATTAAATCTAAAATTTATTAAATCCTTATCTAAAAAACAAATAGACAAACTCTTTCAAAATTTGATTTAAAGAAACAATGGATACCCAACTAATGTAATTAAGTTCTATATAAAATCATTGAGTGAATTGTATGTTCTTATTATTAATAAATTTACTAAAAACTTCTTTGTTAATTAAATTTATATTTTTACACTGTGCAAATCCATTTTGGGGAAATCCGTGGCTAAACTCTGTGCAAACCGTGCAAATCGTGTTTTTTTATTAAATAAAGAAACGTTTTAGCGTTTAATATTATCTACTCTTCCCCTATTAACTTATTTTCGTTTTCATTTTGTTTCCATTTCTAATTAATTTTTCTAATTTCGTGTGTTTGGATGTTGCTCTATGAGCTCATTTTTATTGATTTGGACAATAATAATAATTCATCGCCTGAAAAAATCTGTGCAAAACGTGCAAATCATGTTTCAATCATCAATCTTTTTTAAAATAATTGTTAATTTTCTAAATTCATCAAAATTGTATAATTAAATATCAACTTAATTAAATATAAACTTTGAATTATCCACTATAATATTATTACCTTGTGCAGACCCATTTTCGGGCCAATCCAACATAACTAAAAAATCAAACGTGGGTCAGTACTGCAGCAAGAACGCGCCATAAAAGGATCCTTCTACTTACGCTTCTAACCTCTGTTGTTACGCTTCTATTTTCATACTTTGCAATCTGGCAGTCTTATTGCGAAAATATTTTAAATCATTTTTGAAAGATTCTGGAACGTGTTAGTCCATTTGAATTGGCTTTATAGGTTTGACTTGTTTTATAGATTGCATTTAGTATTTTATTCTGTTTTTTTTTTCCTTGCATTTTATTTCCTAATTTATGCTTGATATGTTTTATTTCGTATATTTTTTACTTAATACGTTCTATTTTCGTTTCAATTTCTTTTGGGTGCTTCTCACACTATTGTATTGATATATTTTGTTATATCTATATTAATACAATACTGGAAAGCATTTCTTTTTGCGGATATAATCCTGAGAGCTGATGACCAGGTTATATCTTTTTATTATTTTGTTTACAGGCTTTTTAATAATTTTTTCAAAAAAATATTTAATATTAATAATTTTTTTTCTTCTCTTTTCATTAATCCTTAATATTTTCCATGTTTCCTCTGTATTTGTAACTTATTTTATGAGTTCTATATACTTGCAGATTATGCGCAGCAAATAAAACTTATTCATTTCCATCGTTTTTCTCTTTTTCCTTTTTGTCCTTATTATGCTAAATATATATATATATATATATTTATNATATTCTAAAACCCTTTGAAAATATCGCTTCGAAAGTATGTATAAGTTTACATTTTTATGAAAATTTTAACGCCTGTTTCAACTATCAGATCGACAGGTGTAAAGAATAGATAGAATGCTATTGAATTACTACTCCAACCATTCTATTGCAGTTTTTAAACATTTTTACAAATTTACAAAATACATAATTATTGTAGTTTTATGTAAGGACGTTTAGTAGATGCGTTAATCGCAACGAAATTAAGGACTACTTGGATTTGAAAATAATCAGCTGAGCGTGGAGAAAAAAATTAACCAAAGTAATTCAGATTGTTAATTTTAAAGAGAGGAAATAAATAATAATTAATTTTGATTGTTAACAAAACTTATAACAGATCAAACAAGGAACGATTTTTATCTCTCTTCTATTAAGTATGTTTAATTTTAAAAATTTCAATACAAAATTGTGTAATTTATGTTGCGGAACATCTAATCCTTCGTTCTCCTTTCCTCTCTCTCTTTTTTAATGTTAATTTTGATACCAACTTAGGCGTAATCATAATTTTCCACTGCGATGGAAAAATAGTCAATATTTAAGGCAAATAAACTGAAAAAAATTTTACGAAGAAATAAATTCGAAATTTCAATGCTCTTGAACGAACTGGAAATTCGAAAAAAAAAAAAAAAAAAAAAAACACAGAAAAATCATAAATAAAAATGGCTCTTTCAGCACGTCTAATTATTCGTAATTTCATTCCATTTCTGCTGGCTATAGATTGGTCCGCGTGGAAATTTTTGCTACAAGTTTAACTGTTGATTATTCTAAAACTAATATTAAAGTTTTTTTTTATTGTTTCATGCATCCTGTACGTTTCACTGGACTTAATCAAACTTTCATATTTATAAGTTTAATAGTTTTGCGTAAGGAAACAAAGTGTAACGTAAGAAAAAAAAGTGAAAAAAATATGCGAAAAAAACGCTTAAAATATTAATACTTATTTGAATAATTTAGAAAACTTGGATTACGTTCATGAAAAATGGCTCTTTCAGCACATCAAGTAGTTGAATTTATACAGTCTGAAAAGCGTTCCGCACCGTAATTTTTACTCATAGATTTATAATTAATAATTTTCAAACTAATGATTCTTGAGTGTGATTTTTTACTATAAAAAAGAATGCTATTTCAATAGTAAATAATTATCAATAGATTCACTATTATATTTGTAAATGGTAAATATTACTGTTATTAAATGAAAGTCAAGATTTACTTCAAATGCTTAAACAATTATTTTCTTATAAATTTTTTGCAGTGCAATGTGTATCGAAATTTGCTTAGACTATTCGGTAAGCTCATAAAAATTCCACAAAAATATTTAAATTTTGTGAGCGTTTTTATACGCTTTTTATACTTTTAAAACTTTATTTCGATATAATGTTAATTGGGGAGAGAAAGTTTGTGATAAAAAATACTTTTTACAAAATTAAAAAAATTTTTTTTTAGTGTTTTAAACATATTCACATCAATGAATACTAATTTCACGTAATTTTAATATGTGAAAGTAATAATAATAAGTGACACCTTATTATTACCGAGAAAAAACTTAGCATTAAAAAAATATCGATAAATTTTTCTTTTAAAATAATTATTAAAAATAAATACAAAATTTATTAAGACAAAATTTCTCTTGTACTGAATAATAAATACATTGTTACATAAATAGCATTTACTAATAAATAAATTACATAAACTTATGTAGAAAAAAAGCGAAATTTCACACCCCACAGCGCCTAACCTTCTTTAAGCTCGGTTAATAGAGAATATTTGTTTATTACAAGTAAACTAAAATATAAACAAGCAAAATCTCTTTCTTCTTGGCATTGTAATAAAAAATTCCTAAAAGAAAAAAAAGGGACACTTTTTGAACAAGTGAATATTTAAAAATAATTTCTGTAAAAAAATGTGTCGAAAAATCTTTATAAACTTATGGAACGCTGGGCATTAATTGGTTTAAGCGGCAGATTAACACCCACATCGTTCAAGACATTCCTGTCAAACTCCATAGCAAGCGTTCCACATCTAGATAATTTTTATTAGTTGAAGCAGAAAATCTTATACCTGGCAGTTTTGCTGGGTAACTAATAAATAGTATCAGTATTTTAATAAGCTTTAAAAAATTAAAACATTCTCAATTTTTTTTTATATACTTACGTCGCAAAGATAAGTTTTTAAATTACCGTAAACCGGGGCGAGTCTACCCATTTTTTCAGTTTGTCAACTTTCAAGTGGTCAAACTTTTGTAAATATTAAAGAAAAAAGGCTTTTAATAGGTGTTTCGGAATCGCTATTTATCCCTCTTTAAAGCTGTGAAATCGATTTTAGAAAATATTAACAGTTACGCTGTTACTGTATATTNATAAAAACGGTAAAAATAGAAGTAAGTTTTCCGCAAAAAAATAGTTTATTTTTATTTTTTAAGGTTAAACTTCATAGATCAAAGTTGATTTTGAGAGTTAAATAAGGCTGTCTTCAACTGATAACGCTTTCTTATCACTATATGCCCTTGCTTCCAACTATTCTAATTTTCTCAAAATGTATTAAATTTTTTCAATTTCTCCAAATGTGACGGAATAATTATGTACTTAACAAATGTATGCAGATTTAATTTTAAATAAAGCATAAGAAATAATTTAATAAAAACCATAAAACTCCTTAAAAATACAAATTTCAATCAATTATTTTAATTATTTTGAAAGACATTTAATGCTGGGGCTTAATTATAATGTATAATTTCCGGAAAATTTAAACTATGCCTGAGAATTATTAAACATATACTTAATTTACTATTATTATTATAAATATTATGATTATTATTATTAGTATAAATGTGTTCCGCAGTGGACTGAACACTATTAGACGCGGTTCCCAGCACATCACGGAAGTCAAGCATCACTATCTGCGATCAGCGTGCGGACCACTGGATCAATCTGCGTAGGGACTGAGGGTGTGCGGTATGGGTCCTCGTTAAACTGTTCTACCGTAAAGTGATCGACTTCGTGTGCAGGTCGTCTGACTACTGAAGCGAGGGTGCCATCCCCTCTGCAGAGGATCAAAATTGTGATGGCATATCTTCGGATCATCCTCAGGGATGTTTCCCAGACCGTCGCCAATAGCCCATTGTGCTGCTCTATTGCGACGTAAATGAACTACAACAACATTAGTATTCTCTCAAAAGACGTTTGAACAGGTCGGTTAAAAAGACACCAAATAAATAAAAATGGATCAAACTACTACCGCGCCATCTTCCTTAGAGTCTGAACTAAATCCTCCGTCGGTAAAATTTTTTTTATTTGCAATTTAAAATAGTGAAAATTAAATAAAACTAAAATGGGTAGACTCGCCCCGGTTTACGGTAGTGATCTTTTTATGCTTAGAATCATTCAGAAGATTATTCTTTAGCCTCTTCTTTATTGGGTTTGTACACTGCAAAAATTTGTGGAAAAAATTCTGTATAAAAGATACTTCGCAACTTAATGATATTCTCGAAAGTTGAGTAGAAGAAATATCTATAATTGAAATTTTATTTTTTTCCCAGCTATTTTTTATAGTTAACTGTGTGTTTACAGAAAACTGTTGTTAAATAAAATAAAATAAATTTTGAAAAATTATTTTTTGCAAGAAATTGTTTTTGGATGAATGAATTCGATCATTGTGTGCAAAAACTTTCCGATTTGCTTAAAAAGTTTAGGAGCTACGCAGAAAGTAAAATTAACATTGGGTTGCAGAAACTTCTGATCGCTCTCTTGACCATGCTTCCCAGATTGCGGCTAGTCCTTCTAATTTAATGGTTTGGAATTCCAATCCGTTAAAAAAAAGGTACAACCATTTAAAAAAAATACACTTTTGAGTGTAATTTCATAACTTAGTCTGCTCTGATTAATTAACATATTTAAGGTTAGGACCATGAAAAAGAGCGAGTATTATCTCATGGAAATTCAAACATTAGAGGCAAAGATATTCATTGTGTTTCTTTCTTTTCTTCGCACTTTACATTTTTCATTTTGTTTTTTATTGTTCTGAGAAAAAAAAATTCGTTTCACTAGTTTTATAACTAAGAGCTTTTTTTTCAAAATTTAGATTAAATTTGTCGTCTGCTAATTTTATTCCACTGCTAAAACCATAACCGCTTAAAGTATATGATTGAGTGCCACACAATTCTTTTCAAAAACGGGTTTATTTCAAATTTTAATTTAATTTTTGGCACATAGAGGTTCTAAAACTATAAATCTAAAGTAGGCTTAAAATATTTATAAAATATTTTTTTAAAAATAAGGGAAATCTTCAGCATAAAACCAACAAATTTTTCATGCCTCGTTAAAAGTTCCATAACAAATTGTAATGCATATATACAAAAATAATTTATTTTATAGGTCCATTTTGTGGTTACCAAAGTTTTGAACTAAAAATATCAAATATTCAATGAAATAGAACAAACTGTGTTGTTCAATATTGATATTTTAAAGATTCTAAACGTTCTTGCTTAAAGCATGATAAAAATAATAAATTAACACTTACAAGGGAAACTAGGGAAGTGTGACTCACCAATTTTGAAATAAACTAGTGGGATGTATGCCTTATGAGGAATAATTTTAGGGGGTAACATTCGTTTCGGCCCATAGAAGGTCCTGTGAGAGATAAAAAATAATTCAATCTATAGAAAAATCGGTATTTTATTACTTCAATGCAGACTATTAGTCATTGTAATTATCTCATACTCCAATTAATTTTGTGGTACTTTCACGTACTATATAATGCATATTTATTGTCAAAATTGATTTCGAAAATTTTATATATCTGTAGTTTTTCAGAAAAAACTGTTAGGTTAATTTTAAAAAAAAAATTGACATCAAACTTTTAAAATTTTTTTTCTTTCTCTAAATTAATTGGAGTATGTAATTGTAAATCAATTAATTAATAATTAATTAACACATAATTAAATATTAATTAGTTAACAATTACTTAATTAATAAATTTGTCGATTAATTTATTAATTAGAAAAGTAATTAATTAACCAATTAATTGGAGTATGTGACAATTACAATGACTAATAGTCTGCATTGAAGTAATAAAATGCTGGACTTCGCGTGCAGGTTGTCGGGCTACCGAAGCGGGGGTGCCATCCCCTGTGCAGAGGATCAAAATTGTGATGGCATGTCTTCAGATCATCCCCAGGGATGTTTCCCAAACCGTCGCCAATAGCCCATTGTGCAGCTCTAGTGCGACGTAAATGAACTACAACAACAACAAGTAATAAAATACCGATTTTTCTATATATTGAATTTTTTTTTAATCTCTCATAGGACCTTCTATGGGCCGAAACGAATGTCGCCCCCTAAAATTATTCCTTATAAGGCATACATCCCACTAGTTTATTTCAAAATTGGCGAGTCACACTTCCCTAGTTTCCCTTGTTAGATCTTAGTTTTAAGCTTAAACCATAAGACAACACCTACTTATAAAATTTCAAAGAATTCTGTAATACTTTTTTTGTTATGTTCATTTACTTAAAGAGATTTCCTCAGAATCAACATTCATAATAAAATGTTTGTAGTTGTCAAAATAAAACTAGTTTAATTTATTTTATGCGAATAAAATACCTAGAAATAATAACATTCATTCATGTAAAGTATTTATTCAAAGATGTATTTCTTTTATTGCTCCTATTTTTCTGGTGGCATTTTTCACTGGTGTTTTCACAGGGTCGTTTCCAGGATCAAACTATACTAAAACGTACCGGCACTCAGGATGTCGGTACTTTTTACCGGAACATGTAACGGAACTGAAAAACCGTAATTTTTACAGTAATAATTACCATTAAATCACTGAATTACTCTAATTAATTAAATATAACAGTCAAAACCATTCTTCACTGGGGTTTCCACAGAGTCGTTTCCAGGATCAAACTATACTAAAACGTACCGGCACTCAGGATGCCGGTACTTCTTACCGGAACATGTTACGGAACTACGAAACCGTAATTTTTACAGTAATAATTTCCGTTAAATCACTGAATAACTCTAATTAATTGAATACTACAGTCAAATCATAGTGTAATATTTTACGGTAGAAATGAATTTTTTGATAAAATGGATTTTACGGATATTTCACCCAAAGAGCAAATATTTCACATCGTAATTTGATCAGAAATTTTTTACAGTGTGCGAAATTGCAAATTTTAATGCAGTCCGATAATCTAAGAGTCTACATTATTGTGTAGTAAACTAAATATGTTTTAAAAGCAGCAATGATTTTACGTACACAGGCAAAGAATGACGTATCCGATATTTCGATATAAAACAAATGTTTAAAATCCAGTTCGAAGCCTATCTCTTAACGTTTGAAAGCTTATCTGTTTATTGAATAGCCAAAGAAAAATGTAGCTGATGATACTGATTAGGTTTTCATAGTGATAAGACAAACTTTCCCTTTACTTTCCTTATACTACAGCGAATAGTTGATATGATATTATATATCGAAGCTGTTTTCTCGGTTTAATTTCTTGATCTCCAATGAAGAAAGAAAACGAAAACAAAGGTGATAGTTCTACAATATTTGTTAGGAAAAATAATGCCGTTATTGATTGAAATTGTATTCGGATTTTTTTTTTCAGTCCGTGAATGGATGAAAAAGAATTATTAACTCATTGATTTAGAATAAATTCGTCAGAATTCATTATTTCTTTATTTTTTTGCAATGGATAAAAAAATTTACATTTATTTCAGTGGTAAATATAATAATAACAGCTGCTGCTAAGACCTAAAGTATTTATCGATATTTAAAATTCACTTTTGTCAATGTTATTTTTATTATTATACATCGAAATTTCGTAATGATGTTGAATATCAATCAATGTTTTAAGTGGTTGGAGATTTTTAGTAACTAGTTTGCAGAAAAATCTATTTTTCATATATATCGTACGCATATATTATTACGTATCCCTTATCTTACAATATTTCTTCGTAGAGCCGCGATGGCTCAGGGGATAAAGCATTCGCCCTCCAATGAGGTGAACCGGGGTTCGATCTCGGCGATGGTTGGTCGATACGAATTCCGCATTCGACTTGTGCCGACCACAGTGCTGACATAAAATACCCTCAGTAGTAGACGTATCATGGGTTAGAATCCCCTTGCCGTCAGGCTAACCGTGGGAGGTTCCAGTGGTCTTCCTCTCCATGTAACGCAAATGCGTATTAGTTCCATCGAAAAGTCCTACCCGAAGGCATACTTCTCACAATACTTGATCCAGGAGTTCCCTTGTCTTCTGGATTGGGTTCAAAATTATAAGGCTACGGAGTTGTACATTAGTAGTCGTAAACCCAAAATTTGGTAGACTGTTCAACGACGGTCATAAAATAAAGTATAAAATATTTTTCTGTAAATGACGGATAATGGGTTAGAGTCCTCTGAGAGTACCCCCTTTTAGAGACTAACCGCAAGAGGTTTTCGTATTTTTAAATCTCCATATAACACAATTGATGATTAGTTCCATCAAAAAAGTCCTCCACGAAGGCAAATTTCTCCAAATACCTGAACCAGGAGTTCCCTTGTCTTCTGAATCATTTTCAAAATTACAAAGCTATAATTTGAGCTTTGGCAATCGTGAACTCAAAATTAAGTTACCTGTTCAATGACGCTGATAAAATAAGATTCTTAAAGCGAAGCAGCATATGTATTCCAGCCAATGTCAAAATAGCAACTTTTTAAATTGATTTTTAAAGAGAAAAGAAAATATGCTCCCCTTAAGATGTAAGACAAAAGTAAATTTCTAAAATAATAGAATTTTTTTTTCTCTAAGACTATTTAGGAATCCAATAGCAAATAAAACCTTATGTGTTTATTTATACAATGTTTTAAACTAAATGAAACTAATTTATGAAATAATTTATGTACTATATTTACGGACATCTTAACAAAAAGCCTTCTCGTTCAAGATATCTAAACCTCTTCTAATTTTTATTCAATATGTTTAAAAATGTTTACAGATAATACATCATTGATGTAGTTTCGTGGATAATATAAGACGTTTTATAAAAAAACTACTGTACAGGCATAATATTACCGAAAAATGACCGGTCATTTAGCTAATTAAAAGCTTATACTCAATTAAATATTTAGTAGTGTAAAAGGCGGAATTAATTATAAATATCTAACTCCCCTGCCCGTCTCACTATAAGAAATTGAACAATATTATAAAACCATTTAAACATTTGACTAGTTTACAAATGAGTCATTGTTTTAAATTTTTTATATGCTTTTAAGTTAAAGATGCAAAACAGTAATTCTGTGGATAAACGTGGAGTACTAAATGGGTGTATAAATTATTTAAGAACATATAATTAATTTAGTTATGAAATTCGTAACTATTTTCTTTATTATGGAGAAAATATAAATTTAAAAAAATTGCTGATTAAAAAGAAAGCAAACTGTAAAGCAGTAACTTTTCCCATTCCCCCCCCTTTTAATCTGTTTTTCCTTTTTTTTTTCTTCTTTACGCTCTTTATTGAATGTTTTCTATCAATTATTCTCCATTTCTAATACATGTGGTACCCCCTTATATCGTTAAGGGCATACTTTCCGAAATAATGCTAAATTTGCTGTTAACTAATTACACTAATTACATTATATCGTGCATAAGACTTTCACGAATTAAAATATAATAATATAGAAAAGGTACTCTACCTAAAATAATTCCAAAATATGCAACACCCTTGTTTTCAAAGATTAAACCCTAAACAATCTAAAACACATTAGAAGTTTAGGTAAAGATGACGATGAGAAAAAGGAAACTTACTATTGGTTTTAGTGCGAGCATGAATTTTTGGGGTTAAAAAATTTCCATCGTTGAATTGCTCTTCGTTGAAATACACACTTATAAGCTAACGGCTAAGGAGTATTGGATATGTGCTAGTGCTATCTTAGACAATTGGGATATTTCTGCGATTTATTAATCAAATATTCAACAAAAGTTTTTAGCAGATTGCAAAAACTGTATCACACTTTTCAAGAACTTGTTGAAAGAAAAGTTGGTCGAAGAGTAACTTCGTGATTTTTGCTTTAGTTGTAGTTCTAAATTACTTTTACTTATCGATTTTAATAACGGGAGTTTAAATAGGAGGCATATTTTAATTGTCACTTTGGATAATGAATTAACAAATGATTGCAATGCCCTAGTGTAAATGCATAGTAGTGGGGCTGATGGGAACAAGTGAGTATTATAAAAGTTTTCACAGTTCTTAGAAAAACGTAATACAGTGAAACCCCGATTTTACGTTTCTCAGGGGACTGGGTAAAAAAAACGTAAAATACGGGAAATACTTAGATAGCAAAAAATCATATAATAATAATGGGAAAATAAAACAAACTATAGGTAGTAAAGATGACTCTTTCAAAAGGTACTATTAAAATCTATATTTTACGAAAAGAATATTAGTATTTAAAGAAAAAAACATACCAGTTCAAGATCACTTTTACAATTTTTGTTAAGAATCATGTAATTTAGGTGCAAAATAGTGCGTAATAGTAGATTGTTTTTTAGACATTGAGTTCAAAGTAAATGCCTCATCTGCCAAGACTGAAATCTTTTGCAAATTTTTTTCCCGGTCTTTGTATGATAGAAAATAGTATTTCACTATTATCAAACTTCTCAATGCTGTGTTGAAAGAAGGAACGGGCTGTGCTTCTGTTTCTTCTTGTTCATTTCATCGGCGGATGAAAAGTCCATAACATCGTCCACGGATGGAGCAGTGGTTCTCTCAGCTTCGCATGTTGCTAAGTTTTCTCGGATGTACTCGTCGAAGTCATAGCTAACTGTTTCATTGTCATTCTCCGAGTCTAGTCTATCTAATCCTGCATCTGTTAACGGTTCATTAGAAGCTACGATTCCGCTTTCTTCAAAACAGTGGGAAATGCACTTTTGTGTAACGCTTCTCCAAGCAGCAGAAATAAAATGCATAGCCTCCAGAACACTTAACTTTAGTTTGCAGGCGTCATTTAGGTTTCCGTTCTCTAGTTCAGCTACAGCTTTCCGGACAAGTTGCTTTCTGTAAAAAACCTTAAATGATCGAATAATGCCGAGATCACAAGGCTGTAATTTGCTTGTACAGTTTGCAGGAAAAAACTCAACACGCACATTAGATAGCTGCAAATCCGGATGTGCACTGCATTGATCGATGAACAAAATTATTTTGCGGTTCTGAAATTTCATCTTTTTATTCAGTTTCTGCAAAAAGTCTTCGAAAAGGGCTTTTGTTATCCAAGCTTTTTTGTTTGCTTCATAATTTGTTGGGAAACTTCTCACGTTTTTAAAGCATCGTGGTTTGCGTGATTTTCCAACAACGAGTGGAGTCACCTTCTCACTTCCATCAGAATAACAGCATAGTAAAACTGTAAGACGCAATTTTGACATCTTCCCTCCGTGGCAGGAATCTCCCTTAGAAACGTAACTTTTATCCGGCAGAAGGTTAAAGAAAAGTCCGGTCTCGTCCGCATTGAATACGTCCTTTGGCTTGTATCCTTTGGTCAAATTTGGTAAATTTTTCTTCCATTCTTCTATTGTAGCTGCATCCACGCTTGATGATTCTCCGGAGAGCGATCTATACACAAGATTATGTCTTTTTTTCATCCGGTCAATCCAGGCATTGGAAGCTGTAAAGTCTTTTAAACCAAGTCTATCGGCGATTTCTTGAGCTTTTTCTCTTAATATGGTGCCATTTACAGGTACATTAGAGTCACGAGCCTCTTTAAACCATTTTACTAAAATCCCTTCTATCTCGTCGTACGGGGATTTTTTCATTGTTACGGTGCTTTTGATTTTTGCAACTTAGACCGATCCCCTTATTTTTTATACCGGTCACATGCTTATTACATGCAGCAATAATTATCATTACAATAATGTTTGTATAGTAATTTTTAAAAAGATTGTCACGTATTATGAATCTTTTTCCTATCTTTCTAATATTAGTACCTTAAGTTAAAAACGATTTGAATATTTGCAGTTTTCATTTTCTTTCAATACTACAATGACTAATCAATGCAACTTTCATTGTTTAATTCCTTAAGTTCATGATTTTTTTAAGTTCACAATATATTTCAGTAGTTGTTTTTAGTTACAGTCAATCAGAATGAAAATGTACTTGAATTAACCAAATAGTTGCAGCCATTTTCTGTATTGCCATTATTTTTCTGCAGCTATTTACTTAAAGCTTTTAGTTCCTTCAAAACACTGAAAAGAACATTTAAACAGCTACTAAATTACAAAAAATTATTACTAAGTTACTTAAAGCTTCTAAGCAGAATATTGTGTAATATTGTGCTTCAAGTCTTCGTGTCTCGGCCATGCTGCTCTAATTAATATTCTGCACGAGGCATCATTTTATTTAAACATTTGTTAAAAATATTTATTTTTCATCTGTTTTGGAGACATCTATTAACAAATGCTTTCTTCTTTAAGGAAAAAAAAATTTTTAAATGTTTTTTTGTTTCACAAAAATGTTTTGCATCTTAACAAAATGTTATACATCCAAGATTAAGTACTATCATATGCTTTTAAGCATTTTAAATGTTTTTAAAACATTAAAGTGGATTATTATTGTGATGGGAGGCGAGTTTAAAATTTTCAATATTTTCTTACATTCACAAATAACTAAAAAATTGCAAAAACACTTTGACCTATTCTACATTTTATTACCTAATTCACCAAATGCTCATTTCGGATGAAACTCTCAAGAAAAACGCAACCTGTACCTTAAGAAATTTAAAAAAAATTCGATAACCTGAAATACCTTTACTTTTACAAAATGAATCACAATTTTCATGGTTCAAGAGTCCTCGAATAGACTTAACAAATATGAATACTTAGCAATTAAGTCACAAGAAATAAAGAAGATAATAAAAATTCTAAATAAAGAAACATTTTTGATAGAACATAACTCTCAAATGTGAGGAGTACCTGAAATTGGGAAAATGCAGTGGTAACATTAATAAGAATAGTAAAAAATGACGAATTTTAATTTTCTTTTTACAAACATTTTTTGAATTTTTTCCCATAAACCTAGCGAATTGATAGCGCGAATAGAAAATGTTTAACTTATTTTTCAAAACTCGTTTATTCAAGGTTGATTTCATCTAAAATCTCTCTTTCCTTAAACCGATACAAACGTTTTTGATGACAGCGTTTTCTTATAAATAGATTAAACAAAACAAATTTAAAAATAAAAAAAGACTGATAAAAATAATGCGGTATCATTTAAAATTTACCAACAAATTGATGAAAAATGTTCTAGAAAAAAAAATAAAAAACTAATTACAATATAACTTTTTAGGTTGTGATCGATTATAACTTATTTCTTTTAGTTATGTGTTTCTGAAAAGATACTGCATTTGAATGGTCTTTTCGAGCTACATTATGCACAGATAATTATTCTTAACAGTATATTTAATTCCCGCTTTTTTTTCTCCCTTTTTTAGCGAAATGTAAGGAATTAGTTTTGTATTTGACAGGTTTACCTTCAATTTTCAATATACCGGTATTTTAGAAGCAAAAATTATAAAAATGCTAAATATAATATTTTAACCTAATTAATTGGTAGAAAATAATAAAAAAAGTATAATTAATAGAAAATAATAATAAAAATATGCTTGATATGAATTCAAAGGGTCAAAATTTTTGAAATTAATAAAAAATGCTACTATTTTTGATGAATCTGTTAAATTTTTGATTTTGTTTAATTTTTTAGTGTCTTTAATCTTCGTGTTCGATGATTTTTTAAAAATTATTCTTGAATATTTTCGCGTTTGATTTACAAACATTTATATCAATCGTATATAATTAACATAAATATTCTTATTTTTTCCAACCGGAATTAGTGACTAAATTAAAGAACGAAGTATACTTATTTTTCATTTCCCATCAAAATTTCATACGACAATGAAGCTTTTGTTCCTCTCTGAACAGTCATCGCCTTTATCTTCCTTTTAGAAGTATTACTACTCCTTTATTCAGAGATATTTCCAACACAATATTTTAACTCGCAGCTTGAAAAGTTGTATTTTATACATCGATAGAACGGTTTAATAGAAGGTTGGTTTAAATAGACGGAATCAGGAACTAATTACCGTAAGCTACTGGGTCTCAAGTTCCAAATCCCGGATTATTGAAGGGACAGCAAGATAGTGGCAAGTTAATGTCCTCTGCATTATGTGTGTACACTTGCTAACAAAATAATAAAACTAATTAAAAAAAGTTTCTGTAAAGTCTGTAGTCATCATCCTTATTCTGGCATTTTACGATAAAAATCAATGAATTTTTATTTATTTAATTATTTATTTATTTTAAATTATTTATTTATTTAATTATTTATTTATTTTGAATTATTTATTTATTCAATTATTTATTTACTTTAAATTATTTATTTTGTTTATTTCTTTTAATTTTTTTAAATCTTGTTTCATTTATTTTTTTTTATTACATTTTGTTAAACAAAAAAACTAATTGAGAAAGAAAATAATTAATGTAATCATGTCTCTTAAAGTTTAAAACTTTTGCTTTCTCGAGTTTATGTACTCTGTAAAAAAAGTTTGGTGTATAGTATAGTTTCTATGTTAAATTATTAAATTTAGTTATGTTAAATTAAATCAGTTATGTTAAATGTCAAATTATTAGATTTAGTTATGTTAAACTAAATTAATTATGTTAAATGTTAAATTATTAAATTTAGTTATGTTAAATTAAATTAGTTGTGTTAAGTGTTAGATTATTAAATTTAGTCATGTCAAAGGTAAACTAAATACATTTTTAAATGCAGAACTGAAATAAATTTTGAAATGCAGATTTACTAAATAACAAACGTTTGAAAGAATTTTTCGAATATACATATTACTAAAAATATGCTTGTTTTTAAACGAAATTATTTTTCAATGAAGCCATTAAATTGATTCCAATATGCTTGAAAGTATGTGTTATCCGTAGGCAAAGAAACAAAAAAATAAATAAATAAATATGTAAAACTATAAAAATAAAGCAGTAAATAAAAAATTTGATACATTCACTGCAAAAAATAAAGTTTATCTCAACACCGTGCTTGGTGGATGGTGGTAACTGTACACCAAATTATTGCATACTTTCTCGTACAACCACCGAATGATAGTCGATAATCTTAATTGCTCTCAAAAGATTTATTAACAGGTAAGTACCTCAATTTAAATCTTTATAAATCCAGCATCACAGATAACTTTCAAATGCATGAAATAAAAGAAGAGAACGCTGTTAGAAAGCTGTTGAAAATTTTACTACCATCAAAATAACATAAAATGATGTTCAGGGAGATACGAAAAATGATACGTCATTAGGAGAATCAGAAAAGTTTGAATTAGAAAATTTCAAAGGGAATATTGATTGCAGTGCACTTAAAAGTTGTTGTTTAAACTATAAAAAAGAACCATGCCTTCTTTTCGGTTTTTATTTTAATGTAAAACACTTTTTAAATAACTGCAATATGTTTTATGTTTCTGCAATAAATTGTCCACAAATTGCTAAATACTCGTTTAAATAAATTACTTAACTGACATATTCCTTTGTATACACATAATTAGGAAGTTTTATTTCGATATCATTTTTAAATATATAAACTTAAAAGAATTTTTTCAAAATTTTAGTTAGTCGAAAAGGTTTTATGATCAATTGTGTTTCAGGGAACACTTAATAAATTGGTGCTATTATCAATAGAGAAAGATATAACAAAAGTTCATTATTTTTTTAATGATGTAATTGAAATTTTCGCCATTTTCGAAACAATGTTTTTTTAAATAAATGTCTTGACTTTGTAAAAAAAAACTATTTTTTTACTTATTATTTCTTATTATATCTATTTGAAGACCGTGTTGAGAAATCAAAATAGAAGAGACATTTTAAAATTTTTAATTTCGTCCCTTCTATTTTATACATGTTTAAACTTGTATGTTGTTTGTATGAATTATCATGTCAAATGTGTTATAGAAAGTTTTGACAAAGTTAGATAACGAAAAAAAAAAAATTCTTTTAATTTTACAACTTTCCTTTTCTTTTTTTCTGTTCCAATGTTTTGGATAAATAATAAAGTCTCAGGTATTGTAGATATCTCAGGTACGTCAGTTATGGAAGATTCAACGTATTTGCCTTTAAATATATATATTGGAAACGAATTTCGTCAAAAGTAAAGAAATGTTTCGTCATTCTATCTTTTTCCGAAGGAAAAAAGAAAGAAAAGCACCACGTGGCTCTCGGAGTACCTCACATGCTATCTAACGGGTGGTATTGTTGATTGTTTTTCCGAGGGCACTATATCGATAACCCTAAAAGCACAAGGACAAATATAATAGAGAAAAAAATTACATCCATGCCCGAAGCGAGATTTGAATCTGGAATCTTCTTGGCGTGAGGCCAACACTTCGACCACCGAGCATGTTTCTAGTTTCGATAGTCATTATAGTTAATATAATAGTTAACAATCTTCCATAATGCACTACGATAAGGTTCCGAGTTGAGAAAACATCTTCGTCTTATATTTGAGTTTCCTTTTTGTCAGAAATCAGATGATTTCGTGATGAAATTATTCTAAAAATTAGCAAAATACAGTTCAAAGTTTGCTGAAACATCAAAGAGGGAGTGTGCATTTCGCATGAAGTGCAACATTAATATTAATGCTATTTATGTTTTAAGGTAAAAATATCAAATTATAACTCATTTTAAAATAGAAATGAGTTAATGGAGTTTTAATTGATTGCATGGATTGGCAGTGGTTAAATAGGCAAAAGTAACGACTTGGGGAAAAATAGTCATAAAAATAACAATTAGCAATTTAATAAAATTTTTCTAGATTTTAACAAGAAATTTCTTTAAAATGATTACCATTTTTGTTGTTTTAGTTTCAAGTATGACGAAACGTACCTTCTCAAGGGTACGTTTCGTCAAAAGTAAGAAAGAATAAATTCTGTTTTAGCATTATATTTACCACTAAAATTTCATATTATTGGTAAGAAATACATAATTCTTGCTAGCCTCTTGCTTAAACATTTATTTTATGTTTTCATTTATTTATTTTATTCTTAAGTAAAACATTCTAATATATTATACCCAAGTCCTAATTTCTGAGCGAAATTTGGTAAATTTACGTTAAATGTTTTATAATAAATTGAAAAAATACGAAAAAAATCCTACCTAAAAAGCTTTTCCTCACTCATGATGAATGCAGAATTTAATAAAAGTTTTAAAAAAATCTAAAATATCATTTTTCATTTCAAAAATTGGAAAAATTATAAAAGTTTACGAAACAATTTTTAGCACCTCTTGCAGTTTCTTAAAAGCATCCCTTAAAAAAAAAATTGATTTTAATGCGTTAAACTAAGTTATTTAAAACAAATCGATCCACAAGAGCACTTAATTATATAAGAATACTTTCTATAAGCAACAATTATTTTGAAATTAGCATTACTTTTGTGACTGTGAAAAAATAATATTGAATAAAAAGAAATACAATTAAAAACCACGGCCTTCCTTGGACGAATGAACTGTGTGGAAGATCAAAACAATTTCAAGAAATTATTTGTTGGAAATAATTACCTCATTGTCTACTTTGTACAAAATGATTTGTTTCCTATTTACACAGAATGAACCTTATATGGGGAAGCAATTACAGTGTTTAAAAAGTATTCTTATTTAGTTAATCGATCTTGTAGTTGTTGAAGATTGATTTATTTTACGTCTTAAATGTAGTATCCAAATTCAGTGAGAAAAAAAGTCTGCTCAAAAGTAGCAGAATATTTTAAAATTGCCTCTATGGAAACATCAAAGAATTCGATACTTTTATCAAAGCCCCTTGGCAATACTTGTTGCAAAATTGACAATAAAGTATCTTTTTGTAATCGGAGGCAATGTCTTGTAAATGTGGTAAAATTTGTAATTTTATCACGATATCTTAGAGAATGATATAAAAAATATTTATTTTAAATTTACTTTTCAGTTTTGTATTTTTTTCTTCATATGTGGTAAAAAGAACTATAATTTTGAAAACCATAATTTCTGGTAAACCATTATCATATGAATGGAAAAATTATCAAAATAATGGTTTAAATATAGTATATTTTGTCTTGATTTTGTTTATACCATAATTACGTTTTTTTTCCTTTTTTTTTACCAGAAATATCTTTTACTTACTACACGGTAATTTAGCTAGAATTTTTATCTCCGTGTAGTAATATTGCGCACTCCCTTTGTTCTTATTACGTGGCCTCTGCTCTCGCCATCTTAGATTCTAGGTTAAATTTTTTATTTGTGTTTAATCGATATTTTTTTATTTACAAGCCTTTGATGATTAAGCATTATTAGACAGCATAATACCTTTCGAAAAAGGTCGAAAATAAAGGGGTAGCTTTATTAAGTCAGGAGAAACAGCTCTGGATAATTTTTAGATTTTCTTTGAATTTTACTCAAAACAATAAAGCAATAAATAGACGTGATTTGTGGTTTTGAGTAAGTTATTTAAAACTACACGGATTTCAGATTTTTTTTAAAATCTAATCTTATTGCAGTTTAAATCGAAAAATTTCCCCTAATGTTAATTACATAAAAAAAAATACCTTTCAAAAACCTAGAAACTAAAAACTGTTTCCTATTTCAGTATCTTTTTAAACCTGTTAATTTCAGAACTGTATTGGCATAATTTTTTGAGATAAAAGTATTAGAGAATCTAAAATACTGTACGCTTTATATCTCAAATTCTGAATCGATAACGACCTTACATTTTACATGAATCGAAAGATAGTGCCAAATCGAGAAAATATCCATTATCACTTTATTCGTGAAAATTAAATGAAAAGAATTAAAATTATATTTCGAATTTTCCCTCCCCGTCTTAAATCCCTTTCGACAGTTGAGTTTAGTCAGGAGAGGAAAAGCATCTTTAGTCCTTGATGCTCCATGAAATAAGAGTTAAAAATATGAGAGATATTACACATTGATGCCAGGCGACCAGTTAATAAATTTTTTCATGCCCTAACAATGACGAGTTAACTCGTAATTGCACTTGCAATGTCTCGTCATCGGACAACAACGACGTTTGGGCAGGAAATTAAAATTTTGAATGTTCTAGTTTAGTTCTATATTTAAATATATTCAATATATATATATATATATATATATATATATATAT
>NC_092209.1:55218128-55274774 GCF_043381705.1 Parasteatoda tepidariorum | reverse complement strand
TTTATACTATAGCACATTTCTAATAGGTTTAACGAATTACATGTCATTTATTTGAATTCAAATTTATTTTAATGACTTAGTATTTACTAAAAAGATGTAATTTTTTTTAAAAAAAAAAGTTGTTATATGGATTTGAATGATTGTTTTGAATTCTTAGAGTTTTGTGCACTTGCAATGTACCTAAGTTAGTAGCGAGCGAAGCAAACCATATAAGATTGTGTAGCAATTTACGGGAGTTGGCGAGCGTTAATGAGCAGGGGGCGCAGCCAACTAGTATATAGAAATACTTGATATTAACTAAATCGCGTGTGGGTATTTCAAATCTCAAATTAGTTTGGCTCCTAAACGTACAAGTTTTTTTAAATGACATTTTTAATTCATTACTTGTCAAACAGTACAAGCTTTAAACAGTTAATGTAACAGGAGGTTACATAAATGCTACGACAAATTTTATCTTGGTTAGGTCAAATAATGTTAGGTATCAGAAGTTAGGGCACATTCCTATGCAATTTTAATCCTGATGATGGGCCCTAACTCTCATCAAAGTTTGTTGCAGCATTTATATGATTCTCTATTATATATATAAAGTTTTTTAGCATGCAAATTGAATAGTGATTTCTTTCTAAGAATAATCACGAATAAGTTTAAAATTATGCCACTTAACTGGCCTCTCAAAGAATTAAATGATTTAGATTTGCATAAAATAAGCATTTAAATATCAATATATTCTATCAAACAAACTACAGTTAAACAAACTACAGTTAAAAACATTCATAAGGTATTTGTTGAAAGTAATCATCTCAAATCTTAGATAAATGTTCCCAATTTTGTGAATCGGAAATATTTCGCTTCCTTTTTCAAAAAAAAAAAAATCTAATTTTTTTATATTTTATTTCTTGTGTACGTAAAATTATAAAGATGTCCCTTACACTAATATTCTTAATTTCAGCTACTTGATTGAAAAATAAATGCTAAATTCTTTGCTTGTATTTTCACTATACTATAATTGTATTATTTTCTTGTTCAAACATAATATGAATGCAAGTATGTAAACAATTCGTAATTTTAAAACTATAATCAATGACAGCGCTGTTTTTAGCTCACTTCATGTTATACATGATGAATAATTAAGTAAATTGAATGAAACACAAACTGTAACAATTTGATTATTTTACCTTATTATCTCAGATCGGCCACCAGATTGCTAAAAATTTGAATAAATTTAAGTTTAAAGTCGTTTCTCCCCTCTTAAGAAACTAAATATCTTCAACCTTAAAGATCCAACCCTGAAAGTATTTATCAGAAACTTTGTTTACGTGATCTAAATTACCATACCCTTAAACATCGTTTTAACATGAAAAGTATGTCCGAAATCCGGTTCTAAAATATTTCAATCGCCCTTCATAGCTTAAGTTCTTAATAATACTTTCAACTATTTTAATAGTTGAGTTTAGGATCTTTCTGATGTTCCCCTTCTTTCCTAAAGTTTGTAAATGTATTTCAATTTTATTTCGGTATATTACACGCTTGGGATTCTCACCCCACACCTTTTCACCTTTTTCTTACTTGTCTTTTTTAGTGTCCCTCTTCACCTATTGGTTAGGCCATTTTTTCTGTATTGCAGCGTGTTTGCCTCGTGTTTTCTTTTATCATTTTGTGCTCTGACACTGAGAAGGGTCATTGTTTTTAAAACTGAAAGCATAGTATGTCAATTTTTGTGAGATTATTTGGGAATTTTTTTTAAATTTTTTTACTTTGATCAAACGTAACACGAAGTACAAGCTATTTTCATTTGGAGTTAAGAAGTAATGAGTATTTCATGTGCAAAGAGAATTACTTTTTTACTCAGACATACTCTGCTTTTACCACTGATTTCAAATTTATTAAATTTAGAAAAATACGTTTCAAAAGCGCAATAATGAACAAAAAAAACGCGTAGTTTCATATAACTTTATAGAAATATTAATTTAGTGCCATAGCCCTTAACATGCTATCCATGTTGATCATTGAGCTTAATTAACGTAACGAATTAAAAATAATTCAATTTCAACTTAATTAAATTAGCTGAACGTTAGCAAGCACTGCTCATATCTTTAAAAACCGGATTGTCTGCACCGGATAGTCTGTAATTGAAAGTACCGGATAATCTGTCATCTATCTATATATTTCTCTTACACTGCGACAAAAAAAGCCTCATTACAACTCCCCGAATGGCAAAGCTAGAAAATCGACCAATGATTGCTGCTAAAAATGTCACATGCCAAATCTAGCTGAGGTGGTTCAACAAATAGCACTTTTAAAAACGGGAACTGAAATAACCTTAAGGTAGCAGAAGTGAGTAGTCTTTGATCTCAATTTTAGTATTTTGTCGAAAGCGCTTTTTTTCACGAATTTATATACTAGGAATTTATTTGACGATTTTTGATTTACCTACATCACGAATTTATTTGTTTTATTATTGTTATTAGTTATTCATTGAAAAATGAGTCTCAGTCGTGCTGTTACGCTTTAGGGTTTTATTCTATAGCACATTTCTAATAGGTTTAGCGAATTACATGTCATTTATTTGAATTCAAATTTATTTTAATGACTTAGTATTTACTAAAAAGATGTAATTTTTTTAAAAAAAAAAATGTTGTTATATGGATCTGAATGATTGTTTTGAATTCTTAGAATTTTGTGTATTTGCAATGTACCTAAGTTAATTGCGTAGCAATTTTCGGGGGTTGGCGAGCGTTAGCGAGCAGGGGGCGCAGCCTAATAGTTTAATTTTATTATACCAGCTAATGCGACATCAATGAGAAGGCTCAATTTTCTATCGTCACTCCTGAACGGAATATTTGAAATTTTTGAACGAGTTTGAGCAATACACGCTAGTGCAACAGTTTTGGAGCATTAAAAGATATGTACAAACACTCTTTCTTTTATTATTATTATTACTTTCTGAATTCCCGTTTTTCGTAGGGGGGAAGAAAATTGTCAATAAATTGGTATTAAACAACACAACAAAATCATGCACTAAACTGAAAGACATATACCGAAACAATTGAAAGATATTTAAATTATTCCGATTATTTACTTATTTATCATTTAGTACACTTATTGCTTGTTTTGCGTTATTAAATTATTTAAAACACTTGTTCAAATTAAAGTTCTATCGATACGATTAAATATAGATTTAATATCGTGACGTAGGATTAAGTACTAAAATTAATGTCAATGAAATCGTAGTGAATATAATGGAATTAACGTAATGAAATCGTCAGAATGAATATAATAATAATTTTTTATCAAAATGTTTTTCTAAGAAAATAAAAGGTAAAATGTTAACTTCACCAATGGAATACAACTTTATGGTCTTGAATTCTTTGAAAAGCATTTACATTTAAACTTATAAAAACCGAAAAATAATAAACTTCTTCAATGCTGGGTTGTCATACGTAATATTTTTTTTCTCCAAAAAATAGGGATGTGGTATTTTTTTAAAAAGGGTAATGTTTATGTTTTCTTCTCTTTTTTTATTTCTAAAATCAAAGAGAAAAAGTGCCGCTCTAATTTTGATGTAAAAAGCAATTTCTGAAATAAGCCAACCTTCGTTTCCTACTAGTCACTTCATCTGGCGATGATATGACTAACAAGGGAAACTAGGGAAGTGTGACTCGCCAATTTTGAAATAAACTAGGGGGATGTATGCCTTATGAGGAATAATTTTAGGGGGCAACATTCGTTTCGGCCCATAGAAGGTCCTGTGAGAGATAAAAAATAATTCAATATATAGAAAAATCGGTATTTTATTACTTCAATGCAGACTATTAGTTATTGTAATTGTCTCATACTCCAATTAATTTTGTGGTACTTTCACGTACTATATAATGCATATTTATTGTCAAAATTGATTTCGAAAATTTTATATATCTGTAGTTTTTCAGAAAAACCTGTTAGGTTAATTTAAAAAAAAAAATTTACATCAAATTTTTTAAATTTTTTTTCCAAAAAACTTTCCAAATTAATTGGAGTATGTAATTGCAAATCAATTAATTAATTAATAATTAATTAACAATTAATTAATAATTAATTAATTATTAATTAAAAATAAATTATTTTTCTAATTGGCAAATTAATTAATTGATCAATTTATTACAAATTAATTGGAGTATGAGACAATTACCATAACTAATAGTCTGCATTGAAGTAATAAAATACCGATTTTTCTATATATTGAATTATTTTTTATCTCTCACAGGACCTTCTATGGGCCGAAACGAATGTTGCCCCCTAAAATTATTCCTCATAAGGCATACATCCCACTAGTTTATTTCAAAATTGGCGAGTCACACTTCCCTAGTTTCCCGTAAGATGTAGGACTAGCGATGTAGGATATGAAATAAAATGTGAGAAAGTTTGATTTTCTGCAAATTTGCAACGAATCATTTTTTATAGACAAGAAACCATTATGATTCTCACAACTCTGCCTTAATTCTTCAAAAGACAAAGTTACTGATTTAAATCTTTGTTACTACACGTTTACCTGAACAATAAATGCACAAAAGGGAAAAGATAATTGTTTTTCTATTTTAATGACACTATATCCTTAGTAATTTATCTTTTTACTAGTATCTTTTTAATAGTGTTATCCTTGGAATAGTAATATCCTTTAAATATTATTTGAACTTCCAAATAACTACTGTAGATGTCGCTTAAAAATATGTAGTATTTTGTAGGATTTTTTCAGAAAAAGTTGTAATATTTTTTGATTTCGCCGTCTGTCAATATTGCTTGAATGGTATATAAGATTATGTGCTAACGATTTCTTTGAGAAATATTTACATTTAAACTGCTAAAAGTAGAAAAAATAATCTTTTATGCATAATTTCACTCAAAATATATTTTTCAGCATTTCATTATGATTTTTCAAATTTTTTATTTGATTACTATTAGAAAAGTAGTTTTAAGCATCGAAGCGCGCGCAACCAAAAAACAGACTATTTAATATTTCTTAATTGCAAATAGTTGAAAGTAAATGCCCAGAAAATGCAAAGAATAATTTTTAAGCACAGGCTACTTCGCAGTGCAATTTATAGAAATATTATTTAGAAACGAAGGAAACAAAAACTGGGGAAAAATCTATGTCGCAAACAATGTTGTGCTATAATTGACTTTCGAAGAAACATATAGCTAGAAGTTTCCTTTTACTTCCGTGGAGCGAAATGAAACATTAAAAACGTAAGAAAAAAGTTCGAAGAGTTTTTTTAAAATCATCTCTATCCCACATACAAGCTATTAGAAACGCCAAATATATGAAAATAATTAACATTTTCCTTAAGTTATTTGACAAATTCTGACAACTTTTTTCATATATTATTATAAATTTTTTAAAAAACTAGTTTATTTATTTCATTATGTGTAAAAACTTATAAAACTAGCAAAAAAATTCTTATTATTATTAATTTTTATAAAAGGTCCGTTTCAGGAAAAATTAAGGCATATTTTGTATATACGTTAGGATACTCTAAACAAAATTGTATCGCCTAAAAAAAAACTCCTTTGAAGATTTTATTTAAAAGGTTATCAATTATGTTTTGAACTATTATATTTAAAAGCAAATGCGTATACTACTGAGTTTGGGATCAATGTGCAATAAAAAAGAATATTTTTAAAAATTTCGCACTTTTCTTGCGGAAATCATACATAAGAAATTAAATTCCACATTTTTCTCTAAGTCTACAGTTCAAATATTGCGTGCTGTAATCATAAACACTCGTGAAAAATTGCAGACAATTATTTTAAAAATAACATGCGATATAGTGTTTTAGGTGGTGTAAAATCTGAAAAAACCTGATTTTGAAATGAACGCATTCCAAAGACTTAAATAATCATTAGTCTATCCACTGTTATCACCTTTCATAAAAACTGTATAACTTTATAAATAATTTGTAGTACAAACAAAAGTAAAGAAAGCTAAGAGCACAGGGATTTTAAATTTATAGTAAACTCAATTTCGAAAATTTTGCCCGAAATCATGTTTTTGCACTAGTAATGATAAATCGTAAAAACAGAATATCATGAACGTTAAAAAATGAATAATTAAAAAAAAACTCAGAAATATTTTTTTTTGAATTATTGATAAAAATGTATATTGCTTTTTTTTAAAACTTTAATTCATTATTAATTTTGTTTTTATAAATATTAAATCTCGGAACTAGAATCATCATTGCATACATTGTAAAAACATAAACTTTTAAAACATTCTTTATCACGTAAATAATATAACTTGTTATTTATCAGTTCAATGATCCAATACGTATTGCACATTTCCTTAACATTTAATTATCAATCTTAATTTTAAAAAAGTTTGAATCTCCATTTCTTTTTTACCGTTGTTCAGCACGTATGTCTGGAGGTAACGAGATGCTACATTTTCCCTCATTTTTCAATAAGTACACTAGTATTTATTTTTTTAAATTTCAGCCATCAATCGACTAATTTCAATTCAGCTGACACTGTCTTTTGCTCTTAAAACCACAAAAAAATCTTTTCTTTTAAAATAAATAAAAAAAATTCTAAATTTAAAGTTTATTATCTATTACCATCAATTTAAATTATAATAAATTAAATTTAAAAAAAATGTAAGAGCTGACAAATTACTGATTAAAAACCACAAATCTCAGATTTTTATTGTTTTAAAGTCTTGAGGAAAATTTTATAGAATTTCTAAAAATTACCAAGCTTTATTTATGCCTATCTAGTAAATCGACCCCTTTATTTCCCACCTTTTTTGAAAGATGTTGTGCTGCCGATTAATACTAAGTTATCAAAGTTTGTTCGGAAAAAAGGAAGAAAATAACGGAAAATGAACATTTAATCTAAAATCCGAGATTGCTTGGGTGAAGGCCTTCTTAACAAGCCCAGTAAAACAAAACAAAACAAAATTAGTAAAGATGATCGTTAATATTTAATTCAATTTGCTGTCTTCTATTCTTTGCTTCAAACAGTTTATAAATAAAATTGAAGTCATTTTGAGAATGTCATTGAAGTCATTTTCTGAATGTCAATTTCCTTATTAATAACATCAGTTACCCCCTTTCTATTTGTCCCTTTCGTCCACCTTTGCTGCTCTTGACTACCACAGTTTTCTGATGGCAACACTGGACTTCTTTTCTTTTCCACATCTGTTTTGTTTTCATCATTTACATGCTTTTTGTTTCGATAATGGACATCTGTTTTGAGCTCTCAAAACTGATCTTTTCCACTGAAAAATATTCCAGTTAGTTTTAGCTTTCCGTGGTGGCTTAGATCTATTTCCATGAAATGACCCAGGTTCGAATCCCAGCTGTGGCTGGTTGATTCGTGCTCCCGGTTCGTACCAACCACAGTGTTGGCGTAAAATAGACTCGGTCGACGAAACATTTGTTAGAATCCTCTTGCCATCGGACTATCTGTAAAAAATTTTCCTGTTTTCCTTCCCTTTTAAAGCAAATGCAGATAAGTTCTATCAAAAAATCTTTCATGAAGGCTAGTTTGTCCCAACGCTCAATCCAGGAGTTGATATAAACTATTTAACTACCTTTCAAAACCTAATGATTACGAAACTGTGCCTGTATAATTTTGTCAGAAAAAATTAAAAGAGAATCTAAATTACTGCACCCTTTATATTTCAAGTTTCGACTAGCTGACTGACTTGTATTTTGTATATATCAAAAAAAAAAAAGAGGCCAAATAAAGTAAAAATCAATCATAAGTTTATTCGTAAAAATTAAGTAAGGAGGATTAAAAGCCTATTTAGAATTTTTCTTCCCTGTCTTAACTCCTTCGACAGTTGATTTGGGCCGTAAGGAGAAAGATCTCTTAAGCATTTATTTTATGCGATTTGCTTTAAAGTAATAGCTAAAAAATCATAATTTAATACGAAAACTTGATTAAAATTTTTAAATAATAATATTATTATAATAAAAAGAATTTTTAAAATAATATGTATGCCTTAAAAATGACATAAATAGCATTACTTTCAAAAATCAACAAATAAAATATCTTCAATTTTTGCTGATGACAGAAAGTTTAAATATGTGCATGCACTTATTTTACTGCTTAAGTCGATGATCGAAAATAAGATAGAGCTTGGTAATTGCACTGTAGTTATAATGTTTGAATTAAACGTTCACATTCTGATGGAAGCAAAGATATATTGGATTTCTACGACTTTTGTTTGCAACATAGATCTTTTTTTCCTCAAGAAAAAGTTCATGAAAGATAAAAATTATTATTTTTATCACAATAAAAAAAATTACATTTTGAAATTAGAAATCTGTCCTTTACTGTAGTAACTATGTTTGGGCCTTATGGATGGTGTTTTCAATATAAATGTAAACAACACCAATCTCGAGCTCTTGACCTGTTCTATTTCAGGTTAAAAAGTAAACAGCTCCTTACTATAGCTTATCCTGCGAAGCGATATTTTCAAACAGATAATTTTGTTTTCATTAAAAGAAATAAGTAACATGATTTCGGAGCTCAAATCTGCTGCATTTCATTAGATATTAATGATATTAAGTAATTCTGAGATTGAAGGGAAAATTTGTTTTTATTTATTGATGTATTGTAAAAAAAAAAAAAATGTAACATGGTTGCTAGATTCAGAAAGAACTCGCTGTCCTGATCTAGCCTCTTTTTACTTATTTATTACTTTGTTTTTTGATGCAAACCGAGCACCATCTTTCGTTAGTGTTTGCAAATTGTTCGAGCAGCGAGATTGATTTCATTTTAGAAATTATCATTTGGTTTAATTTTCGAAGTTGGTATATTGTTGACAAGGTAAAAAGTATTTTACAGGTATTCTTTTTTTTTAAATACAAATAATAAATTAGGTAACAAATACTAGTATGGAAACACGTATAAGAATTACTACTCTTGAGTCTCAAAACACGATGATCGCGTTTTGAGCCACATGACTACAAAATACACCGTGACCCGGAAGTACAGGCAGTGAAGAATTTGCAGTGCACCCACCCTACTGTAGAAAACACCATCCATAGTTTCATTGGACTTCTATATACGTTCCCTCCTTACAGACCACCCTTTTCTTTGATCCTGATTACTTAGTTAAACACAGCAAATTTTGTTTTATTTTATGACGGAAGTTGAAGAGCATTTTTGGGTTTTCTTCTATCAATGTTCTCCGTAGCCTTGTAATTTTGAACCCAATTCAGAAGACAAGGGAACTCCTAGATCAAATTTTGGGAGAAATTTGAATTCTTGGAGGCATTTAAATGGAATTAACCAGCATTTACGTTGCATGGAGAGAAAAACTACGAAAGCCACTCATAGTTAGTCTCCCCCGAAAGCCTCGCTCGGTCAATCCCCTGAGCCACCACGGCTGAGCAAAATTTATTAACAAAATTCTAAGGTTGAGTTAGTTAGCAGTAAAATAAATATTGTGTTAATATTTTCACCTCAGTAATTATTTTTATATGCTAACAAATATAAAACTATTTCAATTCAAAATTGATGGAGGCCTTGAACAAGGTCTCAAACAAATTCGTATAACTGATTTATGAAATTCTGATAGCTTGCACTGGTTAATAAGAAACGAAACAGTATTAAATGATTAATTCAAGCTAAAGTAACGAGATTGGCGGTGTGAATTTTTACAACAACAGGTGTTGAGAGTTGAGGAGAAAAAGAGTTTTTTGTTGTGCGAGATAAAAAATGAAGTTAGATTTTATACAATGCTGTTAGAAAAATCTAAAGTGGAGCTGCGCTGGCTGAGAGGATAAAGCCTTCGCCTTCCAATGAGGTGACCCGGGTTCGAATCCCTCCGTTGACAGGTCGATACGAATCCGCCTCCGGCTTGCACCGGCCACAGTGCTGGCGTGCAATATTACTATTTTGTAACGGAACTAATAAATGAATTCTGGTTAGGTGTAATACGCTAATCTAAATTTTTCGACTAATACATATTGGCAGCTTAATCACACTCTGCAGGTTTCGTTGTTACTTTGAAATCGTCATAGACCATTTATTTATTTAAACTAAACTCTGTGGCGCTACAGTCCATAGAGGGCCAAGGCCTACTGTGCCCATCTCAGTTTTCTTGACCTTGGGCTCTGGGTACAGGAGCAGATGTTCCGGTTAGGTGGTCAGCCGAACGCGAAACCCCCAGTGTTTAGCACCCAAGCATGCTTGGTACTCATTTATCGACCCACAGAAGGGATGAAAGGCTGAGTCAACTTTGCCTGGTCCGAGGATCGAACTCAGGACCTGTGGCAAGGGAGCGCGAAGCGCTACCACTCAGCCACCGGGCCTCATTTATTTATTTAACTAAATTAATAATTAAAAATCTTATAATTCTAAAGTCTCCCAATTTTGAACTATTAGACCATCGACTTTGTATACAAATGTTTCAAATTATTTAAATTTGCGTACATCATTCGTAATTTCAGAACGTTTGCATATTAATGAAGTAAGAAACCAAATTAACAATTTTTAACTAATTTTTTTGTGAGAAATTTAGGGGCATTTCACTAATTTATTTTTTTAAGACAATTAATTAACAACTCTAGTAGTGTGGAGCTTTTACAGTTTTAAAATTTATTACTTTCCTTTTTTTAATAATGATTCAAACAAATTTACAGTTCTATATTAGAAGAAATTTTAACTTCGATACAGAGAGAGCATTCACGAAATTATTTTTGTGCTAAATATTTAATTATATGTTCGCAGTATTTGTGGTTAAGAATTATTGAAACTCTATTTTATTTGATTTATGATAACTTGAACTTAACAACAAAATTCAACAAAAAATATTGAATAAAGGAATTATTTACAAATCCAAAAGGATAGGTTATACTTTGTGAAACTTAGACTAAAGAGAAAAACAACGTGAATAAAACACAAATCAATTGCAGAAATAAATATACTATAGTTTCGGTTCTCTTGAGAAGAACTTTCCTTTGTATCTAAACACTAAATGACATTAAAAAAGTAAAGATACACTCACGTGCAAAGTTGTTAAACCAATCAGAACAGAGGAAAAAGTTTGAACAAGATGATAAAAAGAAGGGTGATAAAAAACAGGTGTGAGGGGAATTGGGGGCAAAATGATTAAATTAGATTATATATTCACACTTTGGGTAAGTTATTAACTGATTTATGAAATTTATTTAATGATTTACGTATTCTATACTAACATTTGATTTGTCCATTACTTTGGATTGGTCCGAAAACAGGATTTGCGAAATTGAATAATATATTATACCACATATAATTCAAAGTTTATAATCAATAAGAGGTTAACTTTTTAATTCTATGATTTCATAAAAATTATTAAAAATTTTTGAATAATATTTATTTTATTATTTAATTAAATATTGGAGGAAGTTATTGATTAGGTATAAAATTTTAGCCACGGATTTACTAGAATTAGATTTACACGTAGCAAGAATATCAATCTAGGTAACTAAAAGATTTCTATGTTAAAATATACTTTCATTAATTTTAACTCAAAGATTTTGTACAGAATTTAGTTATATTTGTAGGGTATTCATCGTTTTTAAACAAATTTTGAAAAAAAAAAGTTGATTTGCTTTTTGGATAAATAAATATTACTACAAACTATTTTAATTATATTTATATAATTAAAAAAAGTTTATAAATAAATGTTTTTAGAAACATTAAAATTCACTGCAATTAGTTTATTTATATGCTTAAAACCACTTAGTATCGTACATGTCAGCAATGCAGATTATTTCTTCTTTTTTGATATATGAATTCAAAAAATTGAAATTAATCTTTCTTATAATCGTTCGGATTGTCATTAATTATAATAATTAATGCATAATTGTTCGGAAAGTAATCTCATTTTTTCCAAATAGAGGATTGAATTATATTTTTTTCACTGCCAAGTTCATAGGTACTTAAGCTGCGTAATCATTGTATATTATGACAGCTGATAAATCAAAACTTGCTTATTAAAAAATTCGATTGATTCTACTCAATAGTTTTTGAATTCCTCGGTGATCTCCCGGAAAGAAATTTGTGCAGTCACGTATACGTCTGTAGTTTGCTTTTCGTATCAAATTATTAAAAGTGCAAATTATGACAATGGAAATTACCCATTTTTGTAGCGCATCTTTACTGATGAGGAGAAATGGATTATCTACATCAATGCTGCGGTCTCTACAAAGTGTTTTAGACGGTAAAACCCTTACTTCAAATAAAAAGGTAAAAAATCACCTGGATAAGTTTTTTACCAGCAAAGAACAACAATTTTATGCACATGGAATCATGCTACTACCAAGATGGTATTGAACCAAAATGGACAATATATGATTCAATAAAATTTTTATTCTCTATTTGAAAATCGCCTTTCATTTTCATTAAAAAAAACGAAATTTTTTGATTAACCCAATAATATTGTCATGATTTTGAAGCAAATATTAATTTCTTAGGGTAAATATTATTTAACAAAATGAAATTATTTTGGAAATTAAGGATATTTAAATTATCAATGAATCTGAATAAATCTAATCTAATAAATCTAAGAAAATGTGATATTTAAGATATAATTATTTTCACAATAGTGTAATCAAAAGTTAGCCACAAGTGGCAAAATATTAGATCCTTGCAGTATTTCATTGATATGAATAAAAAATGTTTTTTATTATAAAGACGATTATTAAATTAAAATTTTCCTGTAATGAAATTCTCAATTAAAGATATTATCATAGTAATTACTCAAAAGAACAGCTTTTAGTTTAGAAATTGGAATGCTCTTTTAAGAGATCTCGGAAATCAAAAGTTGCAATAGATTTAGTTTTATTGTGCTTAATAAAATCTAAAGTATAGTTATTATTGGTAAATAATCCATGAAAAACCCTTTTTTATAATGTTGTTGATAATTTTATTAAGTAGGTAGTGAAAATATTGTCAGGTTAAGTTGAGTAAATATTAGATCAGTAACTTATTATTGTTCAATTTCCATACTTAATAATCAGCCCAAAATTTTAAAAAATTTTATATTTACGTAAATCATTTTGTTATCTAGATTAATATTTTTGCCATAAGCAAATCTAATCCTAACCAACAATATTCAATTAAATAATAAATATCATTCAATAAATATTAATGATTTTCATAACATCATCTATTTAAAATGTTGCATTCTAAGTTTTCGACTTTTTATTAATTAATACTTTGAATTATCCTGCATAAAACATTATTACTTAGCGCAAATTCATTATCCGGGTCAGTCCTAGGTAACAAACAAATCAAATGAGGGTCTTAATTTCAGTATGAACATACTTTAAAAATAAATCCCATTACCCTCCACTTACGCTTTAATTTCATACTTTGTGTTTTGGAAACTTAGTTACGAAAATATTTTTAACGTATCCGACTGAGTTCGACAATAGAGTTAAAATATAATAGACCGCACACATAACAATAATTTTTGTCTTCAAAATAAAACCACGTGACTGATGTGCGAATTGGGAGTATATTTTCAAACTTTGTTTCTCATTGTTATTTCAATGAAAGAAAATTGATGCTGGTATTTTAAAGCCAAACATTTTAAAGTATGGTAATTTAGTGTGCTGCATTGCGAAAATATTTGTTAAAGAAAGACCTTATTTTACAGATAAATTAATTTTTAAAGTTTTCAAATTACAATTGTTTTATTTATTTCATAAGTAAACTTTTAGAATGCTCTTCTTTTACGTAAAACATCATATTAATCCCGATTAGTCCATTTTATTCATTCCTAAATCCAAATTTATACTTTTAAATCTATCTTACAAGTAAATATAAATCGAATGAGAACACAACTGAACCATTACTAATGATTATATAGAATTATTCATTATTTATCTATAATTATTTTTAATTTTAGAACAAAAATGTAGTCGTCGAAGTTTCTGCATATATTCTTGTTTCTTTCCTTTTTTGTTTATTTCGTTATATATTTTTACTCTCGCTAACGTTTTTAAAAGAAAAAAAACTCGTCTGTATATTTTTTATTTTCAATAACTTGCTTTGGGTTACTTTTGTTAATAACATATACATTTGCTCACGGGAAAGAAGGGTTAAGTAAGATTGATTTAAAACAATTTGGTGAATAGGGTAAAGATTTTTAACACATAATTATTAGTTCTTAAGTAAAGCCATCTAAGCTTTTTCAGTTGAAAACGTCAGATCTTCTTTAAATGAATTAATGCGTAAAAAAACCGAGAAGTATTACCAGAAGTATTAAAGCTGCTTAATCTTATCATAACAGGCATAAAGTTAAAATAAGATCGGATTGTTAAAAATAGCTAAATAATTTTATAATTATTAATCTGAAGCAGCATGCTTTTATTAATTATAATTTTATCTTCCGTCTTCTTTACTAATCTTAAATCTTTACTTGCAAAAGCTTTGAAAAATTCCTAATACCTGAAAAAAAAAATATTCATGATTAGGATTTTACAAGATGTAATAATATTGTTTGTTATGTTGGATCGAAATTTAAAAGCACTAAGTAATTCCCTGAAAAGAATTCTAAAATGTAATGCATTCTTTATAATTATATACCACATGAATAATTAAAAAATATGAAACAACTTTAAAAAAATAAAGCAAAATCTGAATTAATTTTAGTTTCTTTTTAAAATATCTAAAACATAATTAAATGGAATTATTATTAAAGTAAGTTTTAACAAATGTAACACATTATTAATTAATTTCATATTAGTTTTTTTGAGAATTTTCAACTTTTGAAGTTTAATAGAAAAAACATTGAACTTCAACTCCAATTATGAACATGAATTGATGCTTTGCTAATATAAATTACGTGAAAAATTTTGAAATTTCAAACTATTTTTAAAAATTTACCTTAAGTGGTTATCACAAGATACGTTTTTATCGTTTTTGAAACCATTCAAAAATTAACATTTTCTTATTTTTGTAAAAATATGAACAATTTTGTACAGTTTTTACATATGAAAAAAATCAGAATTCTGAAATAACTTTTAATCTACCAAAGTCATGTCGAAAAATGTTCAACTGCTTTAGTGTAGTCTCAACGCTTCTGAAACTTTAACTTTTCCACTTTTCTCTATTTGTAAAACACGAATCTACCAGAAAAGAGCCAGATAATCTGAACTGTCACACAAAATCTTTCTTTCTCCACCGAGAGTGAGGGAACACGTGACTGCTTTGAATGATATTTGTGACGAAGAGACATGGGGAAATGCAACAGCGACTTTGCCCTATTTGAATTTCAGCTCTATGGGTTCGAAACTTAAAAAGAAAAAAAGCACCTTTAATTAAAAAGTTTATTTTTGGTAAGCAGGGGTCCTAAAATTGTATAAATCTAAAGTAAAAATTTATAAAATAATTTTTCAAAATAAGGACAAATTTGAGCCTAAGAACTACAATTTATCATGATACGCCAACTGCTCTACAATAAATTGTAAGGCAAAAATATCAAAATATTCTTTTCAAGATCAATAATATACTGCAACATCTTATTTGAACAAAAATCTTCAAAATACTTCAGATATATTATGAGATAGAATTAAATATATTGTTCAATACTGATTTTTTAACATTCTAAACATTCTTTGTTAAATTATGATAAAAATACACGCTCAGACTTAAATGAACATGAAAAATCTACATAAAAAGTTTCAACGGATTCCATAATAAGTATTTTTTTTTTTTTTTTTTTTTTTTTTTTTTTTTTTTTTTTTTTTTTTTTTTTTTTTTNTTTTTTTTTTTTTTTTGTAATTTGGGTTAGCGTAAAGAGATTTTCTCAAAATGAACGCATTTTTGAAAATGCATTTAAAGTATGTAATTGATATTCTGTTCCGTTTGTCAGCATGCGGAGAAGCAACGATAACTTTAATTCTAAAGACTGGAGAACAAAAATTTATCAACATACAGAAAACTATTGAACAGAAGTTCAAAAAGAACAATTTTTAAAAAAAAAAATCGAAATTTCTCCGAAATTGCCACTTTTCAACCAGTATTCAGTATTTATTATTATATACTCTCAGCCAGCAAGACATTCGTAAGTACGTGACAGTAGGCTCTTCTTGTTTTATATATCCCTGTTTGAATTTTAATTTGAATTTTTCTTAAATTGTTACGACTTTTCTCTTATATGTATGTTTGAAACATTTAATTTCAGTCAAAAAAATTTACGCCTTTATACAATTTTAAAGTAATTTAAAATATCGGAGACTTTTTTTGTGCTATACGTTGTGCATGAGTACATATACATCATTCTACAAAATTCGATAAATGTTAAAGATTTTTAAAAGGTTTCGTGTTTTCTTTGATTCTTAGTTATCATAAATATATGCTATAAGTCTTATAAATATTGTTTCTCATGTTTCTATCTATCAATTATTTTTTGAATATATTTTACTCCATTACTCCTACATTGAGTAAAATATATATATTATATTTTACTCAATGATGTTGAGTAACAAATATTTTTTTTGAATTTTTTTTTCATTCAAGATGTCATTATTTAACAAATATTATTCAAGTCAAAGTGTTTACATTCGATGTATCTATTGTTAAAATAAGCCTCTAGGATAATTGATGCAAAAGAAATTAAAAACGGTGTTAATTTTGATGTAGAATAAAAGTATGTTCAATGTCAAGTTATTTAACTGTAGGGTATGTTTTAGTATAATATAGTTTTGTAAATATAGTTATTCACTATTATTTTTAAGGCATTCTGAAAAAACTCTATTTTGTTAGGTACATTGCTTTTTATCTATAAAAATCATGAATTAGACATTTTAAAACATAGAAGGCCTTCCTAAGACTTACTTCCTAAGACTTACTCCTTCCTAAGACTTATTACTTACTTATTTTTATAAATAAATTTTTATTATGGAAAAAAAACTGGTTTGTCAAAAAAAAAAACAATTATAATTTATTTTTTCAGCTGCTGATAAATGAACCGCGTTTTTTCTCAAATCCAAATTTCTTAAAATTACAAGAGAAACAAAATTTAGATAAAAGTAATCAATTACCTACAATCCCGATTACAATGTAATCAAGCCCACTTGAAATTATGATTACATTTATCTGTACTATAATTATTAAAATTATTTGCATTCGAGATCACTTGTAATCGTTTTATTATGATTACTGGAAAAATTATCGCTTATAACAGAGCACGATAGGATTACCCGTAATCACGATTACTTGAAATCAAAAATTTCGGTCAAATTACTTGAAATCAAAAATTATCAGTTATCGATCCTTGCTGTGACTACAAGTAATCATAATTTATTTTCATCTGAAATTGTTGTTGCTTATAATTTATAAATACGATTACAAGTAGTTTCTTACTACATACGTTTTATTTGCAGTTAATCCCAATCGTAATCAAATAGAGTACCCAGCCCCAATTTTTGTTAAGCAGTGAAATTATTCATTTATTCGTGACTAATAAATAAGGAATAAAGATTGAAACTAATGAATAATTTATTTTTTATTCAAAATATTTCTGACCATTCTGATTATTCAGGAAAATTCTGAATAATTGCTGATTATTCTTTATTCAATATTCTGAATGATGAATGCCAACACTGAAGACGTTTCTTGTTTATTGAATTGAAACTATAGTATGTCCTTCTGTGTCTTTACTTGGTTTTTATAGACTTGAATTTTTGTCCGGTAACCTGACTAGGTATTCAGGTCGTCTTGTTGCATTCACCCCATCCCTCATAAATCATGCGGGCCAATTGCGGCTTGATGGTAATTTTTTCAAGTATTTAAGTCACATTCTGCTGATCTCTATCTCAAATAAGCATGCAGGCGTTCAGTCGAGGAGTAAAGTCTCCAAGTCTGGTTTCTTGTTCAGATGTGATGCACATATAGACTTTAACTATGGTCCAGTAACCTGTTAGGTTTGCAGTCCTCTACTCGTACTGCTTCTGATCCTTCTATAGGAATTCAGTTTAACGTTTCATGTTCTGCTACTTTTTTTTCTGCCGTTGTCTTAGTGTCCCCTGATAATTTTTTAGTCTTTTATCAAGGAATGGTGGTCTTAGCTTTCAAATCTCAGGTATAGACTTCTTTTCTTGAAATATTGATGTCTGATTTTCATCTGATGTTAAATTTTTACCTTATACCATTTGTGTATATTCTTCTTAGTTTTAGAAATTGTTGTTCCTTTTTTTCCCTTTTAATTTTGTCTTTAAAAATTTTTTTGTTGTTGTAAGAATTTAAATAATAATCACGATGTTCTCAACTAGGCATTTGGTGGTCTTGACATTACACGCATATTTGCATGCAGATATCTCCGGTCTGAACAATTTTTATTACTCTATTTCTGTTTTAGATATTCTTGATTTCACGACATTGTTCATGATATTCATGACTTTATTACTCTGTTTCTGTTTTAGATATTCATGATTTCAACATTAAAAAGCTACACAAATCTTTTAATAAATGCATATAAAAACTGTGCTGCATTGAAAATATAAGGTTATTTTTGATGACGAATAGTTTGCATTTTACTATTTTTCATTACAGTCCTAAGGAAACAATGTACTGGCTGGAGACTTTTGCACGCCATTGTATAATTTTCTTTTGTTACAATACGCATAAAATGTGACAGTTCTCTATTTCGGCTAACTATTTTTGTCCTAGTTTTTCAATTTCTTACAACAATACAAAAAAGATATGCGATTTAAGATTATAGTATTTTACTGAATTTGCCGGTAAACTTCTGGGGTTTGCATTCTTTTATTGAGTTCAAAACTTTAATGTAATATCTCAAGTTTTAACTTTAAAATTAAAAATCAAAAAGCATCTATAAATGAAAATTTTTGAATTTTCTAATAATTTCTTTTCTTTTTTAAATTATTTCGCTAACTTGGAACTCCTTGCTCGAGCAAAATTTATACCACAAGCAGAAATAGCGATTTTTTTAATAGTTTATTTGACAATTTACGAAATTTTCAGTTCATTTTTTATGTTTTTAATGGGAGTTTGATAATATTTAATTATTATCATTTTTTTGTTATTGATTTTGAAACGACTTTTCAATTACCGCTGTGTTGTTATGAAAAGATTTTCGAAAAAATAAACAAATGTCAGTCATTTTAGTTAATACTCAAAGTTTCTTTTCGGAACAAATATTATATTGTAATTAAAGATGATCATTTATGGCTCAGGTCATTGGAAGGTTAACTGATTGTCTATAAAGTTATGATACAGATAGATTTCTTTGTACAACATAGATCACGAATTTTCTCAACCTTTAGTCTGTGGGATGTTTTTTTGTGGTCCACGAAAATTATCAACAGAAACATCTCGACCGAATATCTGCACGCTCAATTGCAATTAGCTTTTACATCTTTTGGGTAAAACATAAGATAATGTCTCGAACAAAATGCAAGATCAAACGAGCAAAATAGAAAATTTGAATTAGAGCCCAATAACAAATTTGGTAAGGGCTTTATAAATACCCAGAGAAAAAAATGAAGGCGCCGATATTGCAACAAAAACAGCTTTCTGAGCTTCTTAAAAATATTACATTTAAGGAGTGGTTCCTTTCATGATAATCTGTAATATGAAAAAATCTGAAGCAATAAGACAGTGTTTTATAGTTAGAAATTACGTATTTTCAAAGCATTCAATTAAGCTTTCTTAAATAAATCATATGCATTTTAATCTAAATAAATCTTTTAATACACACAGTATTTTTTAAAATTATCGACACTTAAAATGGTAAAAAGCACCTCAACCTTCTCTCGTCGAATCCTAGAAAGAAGTGCCCAAATTAAAAACATTTTTTTTCCATTATTTCAAAAAAAAATTTGTCTCAGCAACAATGATTGCATTTAAGCTATTTTTATTGTTTGTATTGTGGGAATAACTTTCAATAAACAACTAGTAATGGTATTTTTTCCGAATCATCATGAAAATTGAAACTAGCTTAATGTTTGTTTACTTATGTGCTTGCTTATTTTTGGTCATAGAAAAAAAAACAAGATTCAGTCTTAGAACTAAACTTGAATTACAAAAAAAAAAAAATTGTTAACATAAAAATCCTTTGAATCGGTTCGAAGACGAACTGGTTCGAAAATCATCTAAAAGGAGTCATAAATTGTTGAAGAAATCCCACTTGATACAGAACATAATAAAAAAATTTTATCAATGTCTATAATGCAGCAAAATTGAATCTGTATCAATCTTCAGACATCGATTCTTTTGTGTCAGTTCTAAGACGAATTCGTTAGGTTATAATCTCAAATGAACCACAGATTATTCAAAACATCTCCCTTGACAGAGGACAATAATAACTCATTATAAATGTCTGTGATGCAGCGAAATTGAAGCTGTATCAATTTTAAGATATCAATTCTTTCGTATCAGTTCGAAGTCGAACTTATACGGAAATAATCTCAAATGAGCCATAGATTGTTGGAGACATTCCCCTTCATACAATGGATTACAAAAACTCATTATGAATGCGTGTGATACAACTTAATTTAAGCTGTATTAATCTTCAGGCGTCGATTCTTTTGTGTCAGTTCTAAGACGAATTCGTTAGGTTATAATCTCAAATGAGCCACAGACTATTCAAAACATCTCCCTTGACAGAGGACAATAATAATTCATTATGAATGTCTGTGATACAACGAAATTGCAACAGTTGTATTAATTTTAAGATATAAATTCTTTTCCATCGGTTCGAAGACGAACTGGTTCGGAAATAATCTCAAATGAGCCATAGGTTATTGGAGACATCCCACTTGACGCAGAGGATAATAAAAACTCATTATGAATTTCTATGATGCAGCGAAGGAAATTGCAGCTGTATCAATCTTCAAACATCGATTCTTTTGTGCCAGTTCTAAAACGAAATGGTTCAGAAATAATCTCAAATGAGTCACAGATTGTTCGAAACATCTCACTAAACAGAGGACAATAAAAACTCAACTCTACATGAATGTCTATGATGCAGTGAAATTGCAGCTGTATCAATTTTTAGATATCAGTTCTTTTGTAACGGATGGAAGACGAACAGGTTCGGAAATAATCTCAAATATAGAATGTTCGAACCATCTCACTTGATACGGAGAATAATAAAGATCTCATTATGAATGTCTGTGATGCAGAGAAATAAATTGCCGCTGTTTCAATCTTCAGAAATCGATTCTTTTGTGTCAGTTTTAAAACGAACTGGTTCGGAAATAATCTCAAATGAGCCATAGGTTGTTGGAGACATCCCGCTTGATACAGAGGATAATGAAAACTCATTATGAATATCTGTGATGCAGTGAAATTGCAGCTGTATCAATTTTTAGATATCAATTCTTTTGTAACGGATTGAAGACGAACAGGTTAGGATATAATCTCAAATGAGGCATAGATAGTTCGAAACATCACACTTGATACGGAGAATAATAAAGATCTCAATATGAATGTCTATGATGCTACGAAATTGCAGCAGTTGTATTAATTTTTAGATATAAGTTCTTTTCTATCGGTTCGAAGACGAACTGGTTCGGAAATAATCTCAAATGAGTCATAGATTGTTTAAGATATCCCACTTGATCCTCCAAAAGAAACTCTTATATCCTTTCTTCCTTGAGTTTGTGCAATCTAATTGAAGGTGAAACTAATATTGAACTCATTTTATCAGTTAACAAATGAACATATGATTTAACGTTACTTCAGTTTTATATGTCTTAAATCTATAATATTCCATATGTTTTATAGAAGTATCTGAGATTGTACTAAACGTTATATTCTGGTTATTAATTGATACTACTGCCAAGATGTTATAGGTAATAGGTACATTTTAAACCAAGCCCAAAATATCAGTTACACTGATTTAAACACATCTCTAATTTATACATTCTAGCGACGAGACGTCACATCATTATACTCATGTTTGCGCGGTAATGCTATCAGTTCCAAAATCCTCAAAAAGAAGAAAAAAGTCTTGGGTGAAGCGGAAGAGGGGTGTCAAATTATTTTCCATGCGCTTTACTGATATGGTAAGAAAATAAAATTGTTAATTATAGAACAAAAATTAATAAAAAATATCTTTTAGATTATCAAGGAGTGATGTTGACGTTCGTGAAATTAGTTTTATTGCTGAAGTTCAACAATGATCGTCAAACCGACTTACTGATATTCTGATAGCAGACATGCAGTTAGATCAAATCCCTAAAAAAAGCGTTGCATTATTCTTCGAAAACTAATTTTCGAACAGATTGTTCTTCTAAAAGACTGTACTTCGAAGGTTTCTTCGTGAGGTATTATGAAAGAACTTTTTTTTACAAATTAATATACACTTTTCATAGCTGGAGTGAGTTCATCATCACAGTTATTCATTGTTGTTAGGTTATGTTTTGTCCATTTTTATATGATTAAACTGCATAAATTGTCAATCTAAGAAAAGCGACGGACTTTTTAAGGTAGGAAAAGAGTTTGTATCGAATTTTTTAATGTTTAAAAAGTTGCCCCATCATTACATTGTTTGGACTTGTAAAAATATGTAAAGATTGAAAAATATTCATACTTATTTTGTGATTTTCATTTAAGGTCATTACGATTTTTACTTATCTATTATATCTTTATCTTTTAACTCTTTTTGGATTTATCTGACAAAATTTTTTACCGCCTTTATTATTAGCTGTTAATTTTTTTTTAAATTTACATTTCTGTTTTATGAGAAGGCAATTTTTCAGCATTTGTTTGTCGCTATAAGAAAAGGTTTCTCAAATTTGAGCAAAAATGAGTTAAAATACTTCCAAAAAAATAATAGTCGAATTTGAAACCAAAATCATAAACATTTGTATTCAAAATGGAAACAACATATATTCTTTTTAAAGCAAAATGTATGAAGAGGTAGAAATTTGTGACAGATATTCGTTTTTTTCTACCGTTCGAATCAAGGACAATCGGGCTCGTAGTAGGATACTCTAACCACCATTGTTGCACACACCAGTCCAGGAAGAGGTAGGAAGTTTTATATAGTGGCAGCCGCAAAGACATGCCATGACATACTAATTTTCAATATTAATGATACAAAGGATTACAATAAGGAAAATATGATCCCAGTAGCTTAGTCAGAGGAGTAGTAATTTTAATTTCTTTTTTTGCTTATTTCAAAATATCTGAAGGACTTTTAAGTGAATAGAATGTATGTCATCATTGCGGAGACCAGTACATAAAGCTTCCTAACTCTCTCTGGACTGTGGTGTACAACTATGGTGGTTAGAGTATTAAATGGCTAGAGAATACAAATAGTATTTTTCTTACCCAAGTTAAATGAAATTAAAGAAATATTTTACTACCAATCTATATTTTTCACGAAATTATTATGCTTTTCACGAAATTATGGTGATAAAGACTAGCCGAAACAATATTTTTGCCCTTTAAAAATTAAAAATAAGGAGATTTTAGTGTCATTTATTGTCCTCCTTATGTCAGTAAAGAAATCAAAAACACCTTCCTCCTTTGTTGCTTTCGTAATATTTGAACTGCCACACAATATTTATTTAGCTTTTTTGTAGGCAACACAAGAACTTCATATTCTTAAAAAAGTATTTCATCTAAACCACAAGAAAATGTGCTTATGACACTTGACGAGTTGTATCTGCGACGGATTTTACTTCCAACAAATTGTGTCCACGACGAATTGCCGTTACGACGACGAGTTGTGTCCACGATGAATTGTCACTGCGGCAAATTGTTTTCACGACAAATTGCCGCCGTAACGAATTGTTCCCATGTTACTGCGCTGAATTGTTCCAATAACGTGCCCGCGACGAATTGTCCTCGTGATGAATAGTGGTCAAGACGAATTATAAACGCGGCGTGAATAATTGACGCGACAGAGATTGTAAGGTCCTTAAGAAATTGAAAAGGTTTATGACGTTTATGCTTCCATAATATTCGGTACACAATTTCATTAACTTCAAATATCTGGTTACAAAATCATGGGTCCCAAAATTTCAAAAAGAAAAAAAATTATTTGCAATGTTTATTAATGCAATTTGCAATGTTCATTAATGCATTTGCAATGTTAAACAAGAAAAAAAAATTGTAAAAATTGTAGAAAAAATCTTATCTGCTTAAAATTATTGTCGCTATATGTTTTAATATGATGAGAAATGGAGCTTACCACCGATTTTCTTTATCCTTGATGCCGCTATTTACGAAATAAAGAAATAAGTTTAAATAAATAATAGATAATGTTTTTCGCGTTTCAGTTTTCAAGCAATAAAATGTTTCGTTTAAATAGATTTCAATTCTGGGATTAACGGAATTGAGATGATTCATTGGAGCATTGGCATTTTCTTTTTATGACCGAGTATAAGAAACATTTATATCCATAATTTCTGTAAAAAGAATATTAAAACTATTAGCTGAAAATGCTTATTAAACTTTTGACGCGGATAATACACCGGGGTCTCTCTTACATATTTTTCTGACTCTATAATTACAAGCAAAAATATACTAAAAAAAAGTTTAATAGTTACTAAAAAAGCTGTTAGATTGTCGAAATTACGTTTGTACTACAATATATTATTTAAAAAAAATGCTGCTCGAAAATTTTTTTTATGCACATTGAAAAATTTGTCTATAATTGATTTTGCAAATTAAAAGAAACATCAATGATAAATAACTGCTCGTCTTAGATCTCATATAAGTGTGCAAAATTGAAAAACTATTATTTCAAAGTGAGCCATGTTTAAAACATTTTACCTTTAACGGAAAAAAAACCTATGTTTCATGCTATATTTTATAACCCTAAATTATTGAAATGTTAAATATGACATTTTTCACTTATTTTGACCTAAATAAATACTAAATAAGGAAAGAAGAATGAAAAATATGTTTCATAAAAATTCTGCGTAGAATGGTTATCCCTTTAACCATTAGCCCTTTAACCCCATAGAAGCTTAATAAGGTTATTTGTAATTCAAAAATGTCTCATTATATGTTATTTTAAAAGAAGAAAGAAAAAACCTTAAGTTAAAAAAAGAACAAATGAGGATTCTAACAGATTATGATTTTGACGTGACGATTCGAACAGATGATGATTTTGAGATGATGGTTTTAAAAAATGACACGGCTTTGGAATCTTTTGACAATTTTCTATTTTTAATATTTGCTGTTTAACGAAATAAGATGTTTTCCTGATAAAAAAGTGTACTACAATAATGTCTGGCGAATTGTACTAAAGTTAAAAAATAATTTTAACAACTTTTTTTAAGCCCTTTTTTTCAACATTAACTTTTTTAACAGAGCAGTTTCCTAAAAGTTAGCGGTGGAATAAGTTTGAACGTCAAAATAAAATTGCAATTCAATAATTTTTTGTTCATTCAAAAAACAAAACCAACTGTTACGGTATTTTTAAATTGCACTAATTTGTATTTATTTTTCATAACTGGAACAACAAAAAAATAAATAGATAAGTTGTTTATTTATTCTTCGAGAAAAAAGGTGCTCTTAATAAATACAATCAGTCAGACGTTTTGCACCGAGCAATTTTAAAATAGTAAAATGTTTTTAATTTTTTAAGAAGGCTTATTTCTCAGCTAATTGACAGTAGTTTCAAGAAAACTTAAATTTTAAAAAAAACTTTAGAACGAATTTTTAATTTTAAGAAATGCCTAAATTAAAGTACTAATAAAAATAATACAAAATAAATTAGCATAATATAGAAAAAATAATTTACGTGGTAGAATAAAAAATGAGAACTCAAAAATTTTACGATGTAATAAATTAATTGGTTGAAAACACACAGCCAATTAAAACACACAACCAGGTACTTAGCTTAGGACAATATATCAGATACTGAGGAATTTAAAGACGTTTAATAAATTTAACCTATGGATTTGGCAGCTCTATAAGTTCGGCAACTCCATACCCCTTATAAAGACTTAAAACATTAAAACATCATTTCATATAATCATTGTTAATGTTATAAGAAAGATAAATTTTTAAAAAACTTATCTTTATTTTTTGTAGTTTTTATTGCTTAATTATTAAAAATATTTATTGAATTAGTTAATATATTATTCAAAATATTTTCATTCTTATGCGAACAAGGAGATAGAATCAATTAAAAGATTTTTTAAAAAAAAAACGACGCCTAACCATTTTTCATTAGAAATATTTTTTATAGAACTTGACATTCGTTAAATAAAATGATTTATTCAATACCCTTTACTGAGTTAAGAATGAAACAGTAAACCATTTAAAATATCGCATTTTATAATTAAACAAATTTCAAAAGAAATTAAAAGAAAGTAATATTAATCGTCAACGAAAAATCTCGAATAAAATTTTGCGCTTCGTTCCTTATAAGTTAACCACATTTACGTATTAATTACTAAACTTAAATATTTTTTCATTGCAGTCAAATAATTTTTTAAAAAGAATAAATTTTTTTTTTTTTTTTTTTTTTTTTTTTTTTTTTTTGGTTTCTACTAAATAAAAGTAGTTAACATATTTATACTACAGATTTCTCGATAGAAAAATACATAGATTAATATTGTATTAAAAATTTTATGCTTCATAATTCAAAATTAAAGAAAATACAGTAAACAATTATTAAAAATTATTTTTAGGTGAACAGGTTTCATCGGTGGGTACGAATTTTTTCGAAATTGCTCAATTAGTTTTAAACATATGATCGAAAACGCAAAAAAAAGTGAAATTAACATTAAGAGAACTAAACTTCCATCTGCTCCCCTGAATAAACCATAAGGGCTACAATTTTTAGACTGTGGCTACCCCCTTATTTCAAGCTCGGAATTTAAATATTTAAAAAAATTATGTTTATTCTGTGAAAGTATGTTTTTTGGGTCTGATTTCGTAACTTAATTTATAGTTATAACAACTTTGTACCTGAAAATCTGATCTTTAGAACAAGAATCGTCTTCCAAACAGTCAGTTGGCTTGATTGTGTAGAAGAGGAATTTAAAATTCTAAGAATTACTAACTGGAGAACAATTGCAGATAAAAGAGCAGAATGGAGGAAAGTTCGAGGGAAAGCTCCTGGGGAGGGGGGAGCCGCGTTCTGAAAATTGTGGTCCTAATAATTTAGGTAAATTTATTCATGATTTTTCGTTATTTTGATTCGCTATCACTTTCTTTTTTTAATTATAAAATACGATGTTCCTTTTCAAGTCGTCAATTAATTTATACTTAATTTAGTTTAGAAGTTTGAGTAAAATATTTTATTTAACGAATGAAAGTTTTATAAAAACAGGTTTTTGATTGAATGTGGACGTGATCTGCTTTTTTGTAATTTTAAATTGATTCATTCCAAAATTAATTCAAATTCAGTAATACGCATAAGTGTACATTTATTAGGAATTATTTATTGGGAATTAGCATCTTAATTATCATCCTAACATCTTAATTTTTAAATTTTTTATAATTACTCGGCCATGTGTGATTCACAGAACTATTCAACCAATTATATCATTATATATTTTCTCTTTCTTTATGTTACCGCGTAGATTTTTTCTGAGTTTATACTAATCTATTTTGTTTAATTTTTATTAGTATTTAAAGTTTTTTCTTAATTAACACTCAGTCTAAATACTTGTAAAGTTTTTTTTCGAGTCTCAAAACTATATCCAGCTAGCTCATAAGAATTTAAGAACATTTTGCTATATTAAAATTACTCTTTGCAAAACATCTGACTGATCGTATTAGAACAAGTTCAAAGAATAAATAAACAAATATTTTACTTATTTTATTTGTTCCTTATTTGTTTGATTTGTGAAAAGTAAATACACATTAGTTCGACTTAACTGTGTGTTTTGTTTTTTGAATGAACTAATTCGAATCGCAATTTAATTTTGACAATTAACCTTATTTATTAAACAGTTAGCTTTACGAAAGTTTATCGTTTAAAAAAAGAAGTTGAAAAAATTTACCTTTGTTAAATTATTTACCATTTTTAGCGCAGTTCATACGATATTATTATAATATAATTTGCTATCAGGAAAATTTCTTATTTTGTTAAACAGTAAATACTAAAAATGGAAAATTGTAGAAAGATACCAAAACCATGTTATTTTTAAAAACATCTACTGATTTGAAATATGTAAAAAGAAACGCAATTTTTGAGCTTATTTATGTAAAAAAAAATACACAGCGTGAGGTCAACATACTTTTTACTGAAATTACGAATACAAATTTTTCCTACATTTCTTTATAAGTGGATTAGAATTATATCGCTTCATGGCACCTTTTTAATAATTTTATTATTTCCAAAATTGAAAACTGCTTCAATGAAACATATTATTTCTTGAATGCTAAAACGAAAAACAACTTAAATAATATTCATTTAAGCTTATTTGTTAATAGCTTACTAAGTTTATTTGCTTATTTGTTAATAGCGCTATTAAGAACAAGGATATGCTGTGGAAGCCCCGTTTGCTATTATACTATGGGTGTGTTAAATCATATAGCTTGAATGATTTATTTTAATCAAATTATTTAATAATTTCATGCAAATAAGGGTGTAAAAATAAACTCCATCGAAGTACGCCTAAAGTATATCTTAAAATATATCTAGAATAAATTTTGGATTCGATAAATAAAAAATACATTTTCAAACAATTTCAAGTAGGACGAATACATTAACTTGCTTGAAATAAGTGTCCTTGTAACTATTTAACTTCGATTTCTGGTGCTAGATGCCATACCATTTTCTCATTCGACTTTTGAAATTTAAATTTAAATCGGATTTTTTTTTTGACGTCATTAAAAAATGATTTTAAGGCTAGCAGTAAAAAAATTGTACAGCATTGAATTTTTTAGAAAAGTTGTTAATAGTTATTATTTTTTTAATTCAACAGCCTATGCCATTATCTTACGTAAAACTTATTTTAATATCGCGTGAAGCAATTCAATATACTGTGCTACCGACTGGATAATCCCAAGAAACTAAGGTGAAAAGATATAAACTTCATTGAATTAAAAAAATATATGACGAGGACCATAAATGTAGACTTGTTTTGGGTAGAGCCCCTGAATTAGAGTATTATCATAGGATAGGAGCCTTAGTTTTGAGCTTTCAAAAATTGACGTCATAAGACATTCCTGTCGAATCTTGAGAATGGATGATTATTTTTGAGAGCTCTCAAAACATGTCAACACTTATTCTCATCTTTAGATTTTTTGAAGCCAATAAAGTTTTTAATCATTAATTATACTGTGCTACATTTGCGTCTTTATCATTATTTTGATAAGAATTTTATGCTAGAAAAAGTTAACGCCTGCATTTTAATATTTTAACAGGGTTCATGCAATCCTTTAAAAAGTAAGAGAACAATAGCATCAATATTGTAGTTATGATGTTATCTTTTTTTTAATCTTAATTTCGATACCAAATGTTTGTAGTAAATGAACATTGTGTTGAATATAAATATAACAAAAATGCATATTGTCCTCGTAGTATTGCTGCCATCAATTCAGTATCTCAAGGACCTTATAAACTCTATTTCAAAGGAGAGTATTGTGCTAGATATATGTAGTGACAGTGAGAATCATAAAATAAGTTTCTAAATTAAGGAAAAAATATCATACCGGCGATATTTGGTGATAAATGTAGTTGATTGTAATTGAAGAACATGTTGAGCGAAATTTTATGTTGAGTTTGTGAAAATAAGATTCAGAATGCATCGAAAAATCAGGATGATATTTGCGAATCATATTTATTCAAAGAAAACCATGTAACTTAAATATTTGGCAAATGAGAATCTATTTTTAACAACGAATCCTACAATATACAACACATTATTACAACATTTTATTCTTAAACATACATATTTCAATGTTTTTAAAACGCCTCTTAACATTCAAAGATATAGAAAAAAGAAATATCGTGAATTATATAAAACCTTGTGAATGATCATTAGAATTATCATACCCTTTGCATTTTTTTTCAGGCGTTTTTTTAATTTCATTAAACTTTGTTGCCTAGAAGTCTCAGTCAAAGCTGTAAAACTGATTATCCCTAAAATTTTGTATTAATTCATGTTAATTTGATTTAGTATGAAAATCTCAAATGAATAAAATAAAAATAACGTTGAAACCCAAATAAGTCGGATTAAAAGTTCATGCGTTTGTATTTTAAGGCTACACGGTACCCTTTTTTAAAAAATTTTTTTAAGGGCTGTAATATTAAAAGTAATAATAGATTTTCATTTGTATTATATTATTAAACTGATTTTCAAGAAGAAAAGGGAAATCGACAAACCACGATTTAAAAAATTTAAATTTTTTTAAAAAATTCGATTTTTTTTAAACTCTTATAACTTTTTTAATTTTCAAAATTTTTCAGTTATTTTAAATAATATAAATATCTTAGATTATTAGGAACAAAAGTTAGTATGGATTTGATGCTCTGATACTTAGTTGAATCTTAATTATTTTTATCGTTACTAAACACGTGGAAAACCCGAAAATTCTAAAAACTCCAACTTCAAATTTTTATTAAAAAAAATGTATACATCTCACACTGAAATCCATACTAACTTTTGGTCTGTATATACATAAAAGTTTCTACAAAAAATTTCAAGGCTTTATCTTTAAAGGGAAAAAAGCCTTAGGGAATCGAAAACAGTGGCATCAACAAAAAAGAAAGTCTGAGAAAATGACATTTAAAGTAAAGAGAACCATAAAACCAAAACTAAAAATGCTTGTACAGTCCTACTTTCTTAATATATTATAAACAAACTTATTGCTGGTCCAAAAACACTAATTTACTTGAATATTAATAGTATTATATTTTTTCACATTTAAAATTTATATGTAACCTGTATCGGCTAAAATACACGTAACATTGGTTTAGACAAACAAAGCAATAGGATTAAAGAAATAGCTAGCATAATTATATAAATATTCAGTCAATCAAGTATAACAAATATTCTGTTACGAATGTATTTATAAATTAAAAAATATTAGTCTTAAAAAAGACTTTTTATAAATAAAAATTTAGTAAAAACACAACTTTAGAACGCATCCATCAAACACCGAACATAAATAAACAACAATGCTTCTAGAAGTGAAAGTGAAATTTGATAACTTTTGGAGAAAGTGAAAATTAATAATCATCGAAATAAAATAAGTCTTTTTTTGAAAAAAAAAGTTTTAAAATTAGATTTAAAAGAAAACGAAACTAACCACGCCCCCTCGCTTGTCAAATTGTGAGTCTGACACAACTCGGAAAAATCCTAATATCTCTAAAACTAATTAGATCTCAGATGCAAAATTTTTCAACTTGCTTCCCAACCACATTAGCCACCCAAAAATGCAAAAATATTTTTTTGCATATTTTTGCGAATTTTAGGGTACTGTGTAGCCTTAAAAGCCTGGAAAATTATAAATAATTTATAAATCAATTCAAATTTTCCTTACAAAGGAGACTAAAAAAAATAATGTTCGCCGAGATATTTTTCTATTAACTATTAATAAATAAAGCAATCAATCATAAATTTAATTTCTTTTAATTCTCTGAACTTGGTTGCTTAGCAACGGAGTAAAATCAGGTATTGTTCTCTTGAATCAGTCTACAGTTATCTTAAATTACTCATTTGCGGCAATGACATTGTTTGGCCGTTTTTTTTCTTCATTTATTTCTTTGGAACTATTGCCAAATATATATAGTTTCCTAGCTCCCTAATTTATGATCCAATCTTATCGAAATTTCGTCTACCCCTTCCCCCACTATTTTGTGTGTCAGTAATCCAAATATGTAAAATATATATATATCGCTCATGGGCTGCAATAGTGGCACAACTAAAAAAACACGCGTTTTGGACTAAGAACAGGTGTAAATATAAAAATACACATTCGTTCAGCAGCAATACTAGCACAACTATATTATATATTTTTTATTTCGCGCACTGTACGTTTGGGGCATCTATCCGTTGTTCTCATCCTAATTCGCATCTTCTACTGATCGGCCATATGTTGGAGACTTCTTTTTCGAGTTGTCACTCAAATTTTAATAATGCAATGCATTGTCAAAAATATATCGTGATATTTTCCTTAATAATCAGAATTCTACGTTGGTATCAATATTTTTGTTACCCCAATAAAAGGTAGCCGCGTTCATATTATTATTATTGTAACAATAATTATTATCTTTTTCTTTTTAATACTCACAATATTATCGGAAGCCGTTGACGTGCTTAAATCAGAACCTGGTGTTATTGTTGACGATCTTGGTTTCATAGCAATAACCGATAAGCACAAATTTTCTTTTTTGTAAAGTTTATGAAATTTTCATTTAAAGGATAAGAATATAAAGTTTGAGAATTTAAAGTTATTGATTTAAGATGATGTGAAAAATTTATTATTAATAATAATTGGGATTAAAATGTTTTAGTATTAAATTTAATAAAATTAAAATCCTTGAAATTGAAATGCCGCTCGGACGAATAGAAATAAGTAAATTTAATTTTTAACATTGCCACTGATGGTGAAATATAATACTTCTCCAATTTTCGATCGTTTATGTTAGCCTGCATGTTTGTTTCTAGCACGCTTTACTTCTGCACTTAAACAATAAGTTTAGCGAGCTTTATGGATATTTAATTTTTTCTAGTAGTTTCTTTTAAATTTATTATTTTTCATCAATAATTTTTTACATTTTAATTCTTTTCATCAATGAAATTTCGTATTTTCGATACTGTGTCAGAACCACGTGACGTCGGAAAGAGTTGTTAACAAACCACCCTTTAAAAATTTGCAACCTGCTAGAAAAATAAAAAGAAGAAAGGAAAAAAAAAACGATTTAAATTGGAACTTCCTTTATCGAACATACAAACATACAGGCTTTTACAGATATACTTCAAAAGCTTATAGACTCTAATATTATATATACAGTATAATTATACTATATTTACAGTACAATTACACAGTACAAGTTTGAATAAAAATTTAATTCACTCTACCATCAGACTTAGAATCATTTTTTAAAATTTTAGTTTGGTACGCGAATCGTTTATTTTTAAGGGGCCTTTAACGTCAAAATCATGAAAAATTAAATAAACTTGATAATATGATAATTTCGTTTGCTTCAAAAAAATAAAATTTTAGAAAAAAATCTTGTAAAAAAATGTAAGATAAATTAAATTCAAATTGTTTTTTTTTTTTAATTTGCAAACAAATTTGAATTGCAGAACTTAAGTAAAATAAAAATTATCATTCAAATATTACTCGTTTTAAGAAAAACAAAAAATAAGACGTTTTAAAGAGCGATTTTTAAACCTCTTTTGATTTTTTTAAAAAGAGCTGCACCGCCTTAAATAAAAATGCGTTTTATTCTTTTTTTTAACTTTTCAATTTTATTTCAACTTTACACCTGCGATGTTAAGATTAACCAGCTCTAATACCACTGCTTGTATTCCCATATTTTCATGTATGCAATTTTTTCAAAAAAGCTGCAAATGATTTCATCAAAGAACTTACAATTAAGAAAGTTTGCCCTATTAATCAAATATTTTTGTAACAATCTTTCTTATCCGCTCCTCCCTGTGAATAAATTTATTAACTAAATTAATTCAAAGCAAGTTGCTAAAATGGGAAAATATTGAAGAATTTATTCTTTTGTGAAGAATATATTTAAAAAGAGTGAGAAAAAAAAGAAAATACAGCGCAAATAAAAGAAGAAGCAAAGGTCGCCATATTTCGCTTACTACATTTTAGCACTAAAATTAAAAAAAAAAAAAAAGATGGATTAATAATGCGTACCATATTTATAATATATAAATGTGATCATCATATTATTAATAATAGTACCATAATTTATTGAAAACAAGGAAGATAAAGTACAATCTTCCTGCTACTACAGATTCTCTAAATATTTTTTTAAACTTAAATAAGTCAGTTTCATCAAGTTCAAATGTTTATTTCTTTGCGTTTCTGAAATCAACATCAAACTACAAGATGCGTTTCTAAGTTGTTCAGCAACAAAAAATATGACAATTATAAATAATTTATGATTAATGATTTGTTAACATTGTTCAACAAATCAATTTTATAGGGCATATTAAAGATAATTTTGTTCTTTGTCTAAATTAAAATTATTTCTTTAAAACTATGTCCAAGAATTCCCCTCCCCCAACTATTTTCTAAGTAACTTTGGAAACTAATTATCTTCTGAAGTTTGTTAACGAAAAAAATAAAACACATACCGTTTAGAAAAATGAAACTAATCTAAGTAGAAACTAAGACTCGTATAAGATTTAATTCAAACATGAAGATTTTTAAAATGACAACAATGCAAGCAATATTACAACCTATTTATTTTAAATTATGAGTAACAGAATTGAAAGTTTCATTCCCGAAGGGTCTTCGCCTATTCACTTTGAAACGTTGCTTTTAAGGTTGAATGCAAAATAGTATCCGATATAGTTTTGTTCATGAAAGAAATTAAGAGAATTTGCAGACTTGGTCGATTATCTCTAGAATTACTGTTCCGATTTTAATGACAATTGCGATGCACGCGCATGATCGTGCGTATCACTCGTTGGAGTCGGAAGGTATGAAACAGCGGTTGCAGAATAAACAACAAAAAAATGGATTAATAGGGGGTATGGTCCCCTCTTACAGATATGCAGCGTGAGTTCATACTTGAAATAAGGCAGTTTATCATTTCCTGTGGCAATTGGCCTGAGTAGTCTTGTGGCAATTTCATAACTTCCGACTCCAACGAGTGATACGCACGATCATGCGCGTGCATCGCAATTAATTGCTTTGTATTATGTCAATGTGTGTACACATCAAATTTCATTCAAATCGGTTAAGCAGTTCTAGAGATAATCGACCAAGTCTGCAAATTCTCTTAATTTCTTATATCAGTGTATTTGTATAACTGAACAGAGAAAACATCTAACACGTGTTCAGATTCAACTCTAACTGATTGCTAATGCAAGTTATTGAAAATCTTAAATATGTTTTTCCAAATATCAGTCGTTCATACCATCAACGGACGACTGATCTTCAGCTAAGTCACTTCTATAAGTCCTTTTTCATTAAAATCGGCCTAGTAGTTCCAGAGATAATTGACCAAGTATGCAAATTCTCTTAACTTCTTACGACTGATCTTCAGCTAAGTCACTTCTATAAGTCTTTTTATAGAGACTTTAGAGAATAATTATCTTCCGACTCCAACGAGTGTTATGCACGATAATGAGCGTGCATTGCAATTGTTGAACGGTTAATTGTTTTGTATTGCATCAATGTATGTACATATCAAATTTCATTAAAATCGGCCTATTAGTTCCAGAGATAATTGACCAAGTATGCAAATTCTCTTAACTTCTTACATCTGCGTAGCTAGATCACTACTCTAGATAAGTTGTAAGCAGTAAAGTAACAGATAATGATCTGTATAGATGAACAAATAAAAAATGAAATCTATTATATGAATTTAAAAGAATGACGTCACTGCAGAAGGAGACTTTTGCTCTAATTTTTTCTACAGGAAAATTTTTAGTTTTAAATATTTATTGAAATTAACCGCATTGCACATTATTGCTTCATAGAAGAAGTGATTATTAATTTTTATAAAATGAAAGTTTCGTTCACAGTCAATACTTTATTCTTAAACCAAAGTTTAAAAATTAAATGGTATTATATTTAACTCGTATAGTGCACTAACTCTTTGCATTTACACCATGCTCTCCTAACTCGGGATTCATAACATATACACTAATTACCAGTCCAAAGTTTGGATAAAGTGTGAAAGGAAGTTGCCTAAAATACATTGCTAAATCCGCTCTGGATTCAGTTATTTCGACGTCCAACTATTCAATTGATAATTTAGATTTAATAGTGGATTAATATAATATTACTAATTATATATATATATATATATGAATGCGCGTGTTAGTAAATTAACATGTTTAAATTAAAGATGTCAAACAAATTATTCGGATTTTTCATCAACCGAATTGCACTCGTTCCCGACCGGTCTGGATAATCCGTGTTCTACAGTATAGGAACTAGTAACCTATAGCACGTACTTATAATTCCTCGCAACGACTCTGTATAAAACTATTACTATATCTATATTATATCTATACCATATTTATATTATTACCACATTTACGAAATTAACTTTAGATATTTGTGAGAAAATCGGATGCGACCTACTTTCTAAATACAAAATAAAGAGAAAGAAGAAAAAGACATAAATGAAGTAAATTATAAATGATAAAAATTTATTAATCCATCACATCTTTCTATCAAGGGAAACAACTTATAAATAATAGACAAAATTGTGAAATTCAAGCTCATATGTCTATGAATTTCTAGAAAGAATGAGCAGTAAGTGATTTATATAATAAAAATGTACAGGTACATTTCATGCAAAATACATAAGCAACAATTAAAATGCAATTCACATGAAATAAAATACAAACTTTGAACAAATAAATCAATTTAGAAAATAAGTATTTACCCATATACGAAACATAAATCTAGAAAACATCTTCAATGAAAAATAAAATTTGTATTATATTTTTAGTTAGTATAGGTGGATACTTATAAAATAAAAGGTTGGCAAAGTGCAAATAACGTTTTTCTGTTGCTGCAGAGTTATTTTTATACAGTCACGAATATATTAAACACAAAATTTGTAATTAAATAAAAACATCAATATCCAAATACACTATTTGTTGAAAATGACTATGAATTAAGACTAATTAAAATGATTATTAGCGGAAAAAAAGATTTTAAAAATATTCTTTTAGTTTTTGTTACGTAATATATTAAAGGAATACGAATAGAAAAAGTATGTTTCCACTACATATGAAATCTATATACAAGGTAAATCTAAACTTAGGAAACAAACTGACTGATATCACAAAGGTTTTAAAATAGTATTAGAAGTTAAAGTTTTGTGCCTGCATTGAAACAGCATTAACAGCCTTTAAAATACTTCATAACATGATTCATTACACAAATGCATATATATAGAATATATGTATAAAAAAATACATATTTCAAGGCACTGCAAGGAAATTTAAGGCACGATTGTTACAGTCAAAAATTTATTAACACTGAAATAAAAGGAGAGGAATACTTAAGGCTTTTATTAGTTTTCTAATGTACTCATTAGGAAATTGTAAAAGTTTTCTCGAATAAACTTTGAATTTCGGATATTAACCATTATCCTTAAAGTAAAAGTCCCTTTTCACTGTGCGTACATGCCCTGCGCAATAAGACTCTTAATTGGGATGTTTTTATTAATCAATTTATACTAGGCGTTATCTAAACGTAAAATTTCGATGTACATTGCCAAGCATTTATCTTAAGTAAATATTATAAAAGTTCGGACAAGCAATCATAGCTCAATAATTTAAAGGTCAAAATTAAGATCTGAGACAAAAAATCGTGATTTTTTTTTTTTCTTTTCCTTATTATATAATTCTATCCCAAAGTATATATAAAGTCGAAAAATTACATCCTAGTCAAAATTTTATGAACACTAAACTTAATAAATTTTATTTGCTAAAAATATTTTTTGAAGAGAACCGAATGCATAAAACGATAACTGATTTAAATAAATATGTTTTCAGTCAATTTAATTTTTTAAATTTGTTTTTAACTCAAATGTTTAAATTATTAACTTTTTCTTTTCTCTCACAACGTAAATCAAAAATACACATCTAGAAAATTCAATTCAATTAAAAAAATTTTTTAAAGATATTTCCGTATTAAATCGTACAAACTTACAATGCTTAGAAGCCAAAATTCGACTGACAGACACTTCGAACTTGAAATAAATTTTTTAAAGAAAACTAATGGCTTGAGTTTTTCGAGTTATTCCTTTACCCTCTTTTAAATTACTACTTTAGCGCATGATCCGACACGCACATCTTATTTTAAATAATCAATTACTTCCATACTTTTAACACTAATCCAATGATACACAGAAAAACAAATATGAACACATTTAAACACGCAAATAATAAAACATCAAAGACATACAAATCTTTGGCACACAAAATAAAAATAAATATTGTTTAAATTTTTTCAGAAAGTATTATATACATGAATGACAAGAGCACACTAAATGTAATGACAAGACTAATGAAAGACTGGCTTATGAAAATATCCCATGTATTTAACACATAAAATTTTTCTACGAAATTTTCAAATTTTGTATATAAGGCACATTATTAAAATTGAGGAGTTGAAAACTTGCTAGCTAGTTAAAAGTTTTAACTACGACAAAAGTTTAGAAATTAATTAAATAAGAAAAACATTTAGAAACAAGATACCTCAATTTTATTAAGTATTAAAACTCTACTCTATGTATTAAACACGTGAAAGGCACATTTCAAGATTTTTTATTGTAAGTTGAACTAATAGCTAATACGTTTACCAATCAATTTTTCGGAAAGCACTTATATACTCCAAATGATCCATTTAAAATATATTATTCTTTCTTTCTTGCGTTCCACACGGAAGCACGATTGCATACATAATTTATTTTAAAAATATTTCTAGTATGAAAAAGTTCTGTTTAGCATTAAAAACATTTTCAAACAAAAACAATAAAGAGTAATTTGAAGCATGTATGACTTGATTTACTTAAAAAGTAACTTTTTTCTAATCCCATTTTTGGAGGTAAGAAGAAAATAATTCATACATTTTAGAAGTATTAAGAAAAGCAAGTTTTGCCTTCAATTAGCTAGAGTTATAAAAGTATAAATAAGAAAAAGTGATTCGACAAAATATATCTAAGGAATAGCTATGTACAAAAGAAGAAAAAAAATTTTTTTTTCCTTAACTATAAAATTATATACATAGCTATTTCAAGAGAAGAATAACATATTTCAGTTCATTTTTTTCAATATACAACTAGTCTTACATACTAAGCTAAATTAAATTCTGTTTCGGCATTAAAGATCTAACTTTAATACTGTAAAAACGTTTTTAACCCGTAATAACTAAACTTAAATCAACTATTATGATGTATGAAATCAGTTGATTCATAGACAACAAATTCATAGCTATTTCTTAATTGCATTTATTAATGTCTAAAAAATGTCGCGTAGAATGAAAATACGAATTTTATAAGATTATAAATAAGTAAAAATATTAATTGGTTTTTGATGATGTTTAAATGAATGGTAACATCTAGTATTCCCAAATTTGGGCAAAAATCGGTAGTCTATGAAAATTTTTTTTAGTTATTCAGGATTAAAATAAATAATTAAGTTATTACTTCGACGATAATATATTAAATTATATGTACGGATCACAAAATTGAAGTTCCAGCTTCATATACAAAACAAAACTATTTATTAGCTGTAATATTTAATAGTTAATTCTTTTTTATTTAAACCTTTTTAATGGAAGCTCTTTACTGGGTTGCTTTTCATACTTCCTTTTCATTGGAGGCAAAGGTTTAGCACATTGTCGCGTAAAAGATGTTCGACTCTTTGGACTTTCGACTTCTTTCTTAGGCTTATTTTCGGTAATTTGTACTGAAGGTGTAGAGGGAGATTCTTCAGTTTCTAGTCCCTTTCTACTGTGAACAAGTTGCACATGTCGGTTCCTTTCTAAGCTCGCGGTAAATTTCTTTTTACAAATAGGACACACTTTTTGCAGAACTTTCTTTTTCACTACTGGTCGCTTTTCGGGAGAAGATACAAAGTCATCACTGTCAGAATGGTCATATGGTATCATACTTGAAGAAAACGAAGATTCACTATCACAATAGTTAGGAAACCTGGATCTTCTCAAACGCTTGACTTTGCCAAACTGGAAGTTTGACAAACTAGAAGTGGAGGGAAGACTAGAACTAGATAGGTCTTTAATCCCTGCTTGAGGAACATTATTACTGCTATCAGTCTTGGAATGGATAGCTGAAGCCTCGGAGGCCTTGTTGCGAAAACCTTTCCGTTTTGGGGGTGTTTTAAGCGATGATATGAGCTTGGTTGTATTGTTTTCAGGCGCAGAAGTACGTTTAGATCGTTTCGGAGATTCTGAAGTCACTAAACCATCGTTGTGAGACGTTTCTGAAACATTCGAGTCACTGAAACGTTTCTTCCTCCCTTTTACTGGCTTTGAATCAGGACAGGTATTTAAATTTGGAGCTGATTTTCTACCTCTTCCACGCTTTGGAATAGATGACGTGGAAAGAATTTGTTCCCTTTCAGCAACAGAAGCTCCACTTACTGTGTTTGGTTGAATATCACTTTTTGATTGTTCACAGGTGAAAGCATTGGAGTCATGACTGGAAGAGCGAGACAAATAGCTGTCCGGACTAACTTTGGCCTCAAGATCCTCCTCTTTTACTTCATTGTTTGAAGGTCCAGGAACTGGACATTTTGACGTCAAAAGTCTCATTTTGTGCGAAATCGTGTCTTTCAGTTTGCTCACTACTATTTTCTTCGGGCTACAACTATCTTTTTCATCTTCGTCAACATCGACGCCTTTGTCAGTTCTTTGATCGATTGAATCAGATGACGATTCTTCTTTAAGGCAAGGAATACTTAGCATTTCTTGACGCTTCGATACTGAAGACAGATCATTTTCAGCCGATTTTTTCTTCCTACCTCTTCCCTGACCATAAACAGGGAGATCTTGAAAGAGTGGAGGATTACTACTTTTGTTCTTTTGACGGTGAACAAGTTCTTTTTGATTGGAATTTGACGTGTTCGAAATAGGAGTTTCTGAAAAAATGCTTTCGTTCAAATTCATCTCATTAGAACGACTGTCATCTTCTGACTTGACAAGTTCGGTGGTATCGGAAATTTTTTCATTACTGTCTTTTAAACAGCTATTTTCTTTTGAAATTTTACCATCATCCTCTTTACTCACGTCTTCACTCGCATTAGTTGGATTTATTTGCTCACTTTCATCTATGCCTGACTTTTCAATAGTGTCCTGCACCTTCTCAGTTCTAACAGGACAGGATTTTTGGTTTGTAACAAAAGTCTCTTCTCCACTGATCGGAACAGCTGATGTGGAATTTTGATCAATACGAATAGCATTAACATTTTCCTCACTAAAATTCTCTTCGACCAACGCAGAGATTGACCCTTCATTGTTCAATTTACTTTGATCAACGTCTTTCTGATTATTTAAATAAATTTCCTCATTTGAGAGTAAGTGAACATTGGTCAAATGTCTAACTTGTTCGAAAAGTTTCAGAAATATTTTATGGCAGTGTGGACAAGTATATGTCTGAAGTTTCTTTTGCTCTGGTGGAACGATCTCTTTCTCAACATCACTTTTCTCAACTTCTTGGATCATTTGATTTTGCCTAATTTGATGACGAAGCAGGTTTAACATAGACTCTTCAACTTCTTCTTTCTTTGGCAAATGCTGCATGAAATATGAGGACGATGTTGAAGCTTGTTCTCTACTGCATCTGATCCCCGCTTTACTTCTACACTGCCTTGTGTGCCGACGAAAATTAGTTAAATATGCGAATTCCAACATGCAATAAGGGCATGCATGTTTCTTGGCTCCTTCGGATTCCCTTTTAACGACAACATTCGCTTCACCCTCGAGTTCTTTTTTAATATCTTTTTGATCTAAGCTAGCTAAAGAGTCATTTACTGTATCAGGGTCTAAAATTTGTGAAAGATTATCTTTGTTCAAAACAGATTCATCTTTCTGTTTAGCATCACTTTTGCTTGAAGAGGATTTACTTTCACTAGCATCCAATAGCTGATCATTTTGTTCTCGTCTAAATGCTCGTAAGTGAGAGACAGAGGTTGGAGTTGCTTCAAGTTGGATTGTTGATGAACATTCATCTTTTGAAGGTTCAGAGAGATCAAGTTCATTAGAGCTCTTTTTCTTCCCTTTCCTGCCTAAAGATAGTTTTGACTTCGTTTTCGGTACACTCTCATTTTCATCCGATGCATCAGCTTTGGATTTTGTTCCCTTATGCAAGTCTGTTGGTGTTTTAGTATTTTTAGAGTAAGTTTTAGAAACTTTATGAAGTAATGAAACTTCGCTTTCGAAACTTTTTTGAGCCTTTATTGGTGAAGGAACTGAAGCCATCACAACGGGCAAAGTTTTTGTTTCTTCTTTTTCATTTCGTTTAGGATAAATACCACTAAGGTTATCTACTTCTTTCTCTGCAATTTTTCCTACAGAACTTGAATCATTGAGATTTTTATTATCTCTCCTGGTACCACTAACGCCGGATTTGGGTGTTTCTTTATTGACCAGAGAAACATCTAACGAAGTTAAGCTATCATCCAAATTTACCGGTGTCGACATATGGGGAATAGAAAGAGTTGAAACTGTCTTTGCTAATTCGTTAATAGAAAAATTAGTGACACTTGGAATCTTTTTATTAAAACTAGCTCCACTAACATTTTTGATTAGGGAATCATGCACACTGAAATTGTCAGGCACATTGTTTGTAGTGTTGTTTTGGTTTAAATTTGGGAAATTGGAAGCGATGCATAATTGCTCGTTGACAGGTTGTTCTGTGGTTTTCATAGTTTCAGTGGGAAACAAAGGAAGAGGTTGAGAGACACCAAGTTTTCCACCTTCAGGCATGATTACTTTAAAGTTCAAGCTACCACTCAAACTGGTTTTAGAAATTTTGCCATCTTTTTCTTCAGTTGGGTCAGAAATTGAGAACTTGTCATCATCCATACATGACTGTTCATCGAAATTCTCTAAATTCTGCGTCACAGAGCTGACCAGCACTTCAAGGGTTGGACTATCTCTATCCTGCGAACTGGCAACTTCTGAATTGAGGCATTCATTTGAGAGAAACAAAACTGGAGCTTGTAGAACAGGAAGGGCTTCAGACTTGTTCTCAGCAGCTTGAATCGTTTTAAAGGAGTTAGTAGTAGTAAGACTGCATAACGATTTTGGGGAATTACATGAAATTTGATTAACCAAAGGAGCTTTTAGTTGAGCCGGTACTTCACCTGTGATGTTAATAGGTAGATTTGTTAAGGAATCTATAGATTTTATGCCAAGCTCAGAACTAAGAGCAGAAATTTCAGTCTTTTTCTTAGAGGCAGATTTAGTAACTGTAGTTTCAGTCTTTTCAATGACTTCAGCATTATTAGGCAATATTCTAGACTCTTTGTTCGTTGCAGAATTATTTATCACAGTTTGAGCCTTTTTATTCGTTTCAGAATTACTGACTTGAATCACCGACTTGTTATTAACTTCTAAATTACTAACTGGAGTGCCACACTTTTTATTAACATCAGAATTACTATACTGAATCTGTGAATTCTTACTAGTTTCAGAATTAAACACAGTTGCTTCAGAAATAGCTACAGTGCTTTCAGTTTTTTTACTGCTTTCTGAATTACTAATAAGGGGTTTCGTTTTCTTAATATCATTGCTACTAAATGTAACTTCGGTTTCAGACTTAGTGCCCGTATTACAAACAACTACTTTATCAGTTTCTGAATTGGTTAAGTTGTTCATCTTACTTGAATCATGTGACTGATTTGAAACCCTTGCATCAGTCACGGTTTCAGCATTCAATACACTGTCATTACTTTTGCTGTCCAAAGAAAATAATTGCTTGGCAATTGACTGTGACAGGCCTTTAATTTTGTTATTAATTGTCTCTTTAAGGTTATTATCAGTGTTTTTGACAGGGAGGATGACATCCAATTTACTTTGAACTATCTTTGACGGAGTTAGTTTTTTGCGACTTCTTTTAGAAACACTTAGAATATTGTCATCCGATTGCATGCACTTCGGTTCGTTAGACTCTGAAATATTTGAATCTGAAGAATTAGACTTGCCAGCAGATGCAGTAAGAATGGAAATGTTTTCATGAGAATCCAAATCACAACTACGTTTAGGATCTGTACATCTTGTAATGTTAATTAACTGAGTATTTGCCAGGGTTTCTTTTTTAGAAGAGAGGTTGTTAGCTTGTAGAGAAGGTTGGATCTTATTCAAGCAAACTGGATTATCAATTTTATAATTTTCAGTATTTCTGGAAGAAGCAGCTTTGTTAACTTCCAATGCAGAATCAAATATTTGAGGTTTGCTTTTTGTTATCTTTTTAAGAGCCTCATCTAGTGATTTCTTACTTTTCTTCATAAAGTTACTGTTACTTTTAGTTTGGTCTCTCTCTTTCTCTATTTCAGGGCTATTGCTAATACGTGAAACAACTATGCTTGAATTTTGTTCTAAATAAGTGGGATTAGACTGCATACTGATGCTTTTAACATTCTTACTTGGAGGGACAAGAATTTTTTTCTTCCCTTCCTCTAGTATTATACCTTTTATAACATTCAATTTATCTCCTGTTGTGTCTATTACTTTTTCATTTGTAACAATTTTGTTAGCTTTGTTTTGTCCATCAGTCAAATCACTATCTAATTTTGGTTTTACACCTGATACGTTTTTATTAGCTGTTATTTTTTCACAGGACAGATCTTTGCCAGGACAAATATTTTTCTCTCTTACATCTTTCTTGGCTATAATTTTTACAATTGTTGAGATTTTGCTATTGCTTATCTTTCCTTTGCTATCCCTTATCATCTTATCTTTATTTCTTACAATCTTTGAATCCTTATTAATTCCTGAGTTTTCGATAGCAACTTCTGTTACTTCTTTATTTGTCAACCTATCAATAGTCTCTTTCAATGCATCAATTGGAGACTTAGTTAAGTCCTTACTTACAGTGGATAGCAGTCTTGTATGCTTGTCAGGTGTAGCAGACAATACAGAAGACTTCTTAGAAATTGATAAATCCATAGCAGACTCAAAATTGGTACTATCAACTAGTTTAGAAACATGACAAGGCTGCGGAGATGACATATTTACCTTCAAGTCACCTGAATATTTAGAACTGATATTAGCAGGATGTTTGTTTTGTAAGTTGCCATTCTGAGTCCGTTGCTCTTTACTTAGCGCTGTACTATGAAATGAAGGCGTCAAATCTCGTTTGCAATGTTCTTTTTGTCTTAGATTTAAATCGGCGTTTCCCCGAAAACCAAAGTCATTAAATTCGGTTAACCTCTGTACTTTTTTCAACTTATCAGCTGAGCATTGATGGTTTTTCAACTGGGCTTGAGAAGGGAACTTTTTATTGCATGCAGAGCAGGGTGGTGTGGTTTCTTTCACAGATGCAAAAGGACCCTTACTTGATTTACCATTTTTAAAATTGAAATAATTTTTATCGTATTTAAACTTAGCTTTTTGAATACGAAAATCTTTATAACGTTTCCTTTCTCCTGATGGCAGCTGCTTAATTGTCAGATCAAGTCTATGCTTCATGGTATTCTTGATTCTTTTTCGTCGCATACGTTTTCTGAAATGTTTCTTCACAAAGTAAGATTCGTTGCCACCGCATCTAAGAATATGCTCATGCAAAAAGGATGTGCTGATTATCGTTTTGCATTTGGTACATTTAGAACTTGCTTGAGTTTTGAGCATTAAAGGGGAACTCTGAGAATCAGACGTTAATATTCCGTGAGGAGTAGGATTCACTTTTCGAGACATATCATAAGGGATGATGGGAGGTTTATTTTTGTCACTTTCTATTTTTACTAAAATAGATTGTGTATCAATTAATGGATGGTTGTTATAACAGTGTTCATCGAAGTCACAATCTGAATTAAATGGTTCTTTGCAGACTAAACACACATACACGAATAACTTTTTATTGTCAATCCATTTCTTCCGCTCTTCAACATTTCGTTTTTGAGCTTCTTTGATTTTAACTAAACATATGTGGCAGAAACACCTGGTATCAGATTGCTTGGAAAAGTACATATCATTGTTCAGAACATTCAATCTGAACTCATTTTTGAACTCAGAGAGACTTACAGAATTTTCAGAGATTAATGTTTTGTTTGGACAATCATCAACCTTATTCAAACCAGTAGCGATAAAAATTTCTGGAGGTCTAACTTTTTCTGGAGTTTTAGAAGTCACAATGCTGCTAGAACATGGTTTCCCAAACTGGTCACAAAAATTTAAATTCCAGGATTCGGGATCAGAGAGAATTCTCTTATTGCACGAACTGTCTTCACTTAAACGGAGTTGACTAATTGTGCCATCAACATAATGAAGCAGATTGTCAGCAATATTATGTGAAACATTCATATAAAAACGAAGTTGCTCTTCTTCGATCTCTTTTTTGGTTGGCTTTTTGGACAATGTTTTCACTTTTATTGTTTTTTTCACTTTTCTTTTATAAGTTGTACGCTTTTTGTGAGCTATGTTTTTGTGTCTCAACATAGCTCTCACATCTGGGAATGCCTTTTTGCACAAATTACAAACACAGGATGACTGGCAGTTTTGAGATGGCTTAACAACAAAGCTCTTTGTTTCTGCATTATTTTTAATTTCTGGTACCGAACTTTTGGGTACTACAACGTTAACTTGAGATTCTTTCAGGTGGTTTTGAAGACTTTTCGTTTTAGGACTTAATTTAACAGGAGAAGCAGTTTTGGACACTAATTCTTTCTTCTCGCCATGTCTTTCTACCATGTGAGCTTGTAGTAAAGATTTTGTTGCATATATTTTTGCAATTCCATATTTAGGACACTTATCACATCTATAATATAAATCCATATGTAATTTTCGTATATGAATGTTCAAATCTTTTTTTGCTTGAGATGAAAACTCACAGTGTTTGCACTTAAAACTCTGAGAACCATCGTGCAAGTTTTCGTGTCTCTTCCTATTGGCAATATTAGAAAACTCTTTATTGCAGTACTTACAAAATTTACCGTTTCCGTGTATACTAAGATGATATTCATAGTCCGCGGAGGATTGGAAAGTTACTTTGCATTTTTTGCAGTGGTTCGCCACATCTTCGTTAATGTGGGAACAAACTTTGACGTGATCGCACAGTTTTGCTTTTGTTTCAAATATTTCTTTACAAATCTTACATATGAATTCCTCTTTCTTTGGATGAAAGACAGTAGCGTAGTGGTTCTTCAACTCAGTTTCCAGGTCATATTTGACCTTGTGAAACGAGCATTTATAAAGACCAGGTTTTCCATCATTGTTTTCAAAGCTACTTCCACTGGTTTTAAGTCTCTTACGGTTTGGAGGGACGGCGACATCTTTCTTTTTCTCCCTGCGATCACCGTTAACGTTTATTTTACAGTTGGCTAAATCAGCTTCCGATATATATTCTGCATTTATGTGAATTCGAAGATAGTGACGTTTGAGACTAAACATGTACTTGTAGAGTTTCTCACAGATGTTGCACTTAAAAGGTTTTTCTCCTTTTCCATCGCACCATCGAGATCTGTTCATAGGAAATTTGAAATAGTCTCTTTTTTGTACATTTGCACCTTGAAGTTGCCTTTTAAGACCATTTTTCGAATATTTTTTGCTTTCAAGTTTATTATTTACAACAACAGGTTCCTGAGATGAACCAGGGATACCTGAGATGTTAGATTTCACGCTGGTCTTGCTTGTGATTGTTAAATTTGATTTTTGATATTTCTTTGATGTCTTTCCTAATTTTTGGGCTTTGTCAGTAGTTGACTTCTGGGACGATTTAGCGTTCAAATTAGCAGTTTTTCCCTCCGCGGAAGAATCGAGAATATTTGGAGAAATTGGGGGTGAATTCACTTTAATTCCCAGAGATTCATTAGTTTCCACGAATCCATTAGGAATAAAAAAAGCTTCATTTTGACATTTCTCCTTGTAAGATGTGGTGATAACATCTTTCAATTCATCTGGAGCAGGAGCAGGCTTTATAACCACATCCATGTTTAAATTCTAAAAAAGAAAAGAAAAATTATTAGCTATAAATGTATATTCCCCCAAATATAGCAAAACAATATAGCAGTTTAATTTCAGATTTGAAAAAAAAATGAAAGAAGATTATTAAAATTCCGATTAATTAAATGCAAACAGCTATAACTCGTATATAAGCTCGTAACTCAAAAAATAGTAAAAACACAAACGATGTTTGACATATAGAGCATGTCATCATGCCAGCATGATATACATTTTACAATAAGGCTAGATAGAAACTCAAAACCTAAAAATCGCTTACATAAATTATTTAATTAGTCAAAAACTATTAAAGCAAATAAAAACGCCGATATAAAATCAGAAATTACATTAGTTATATACTGGCTGTTAAAATGTAAGAAATTTGAGTAAAACAGAAGCAGTTAACAAAGATAAGAATAAAACGCTTAGGGTAGGGGTGCACAGCTTGCAGCCCGCCAACTCTCGATGTGCGGCCCGCGGAAGCAACCTGAACAAATGGGAAAAAAAATTAATAATAATAATAATCCAATTTCTTTTAAATACATCACTTTTTGACGTGCTTTATTTATGCCTATTTTATCGTAAATATAAAGGGATTTAAATAGTTTTTCGGTAGTTAATAATACGCTTTTCCCCGTGATTTAAAAAATCCAGCTATTTTCATTACTACGCAAGCTAGATTTGAATCGCGCATTAAGAAAAATCCCTTCTTACGTGCTTTATGCCAATTTTCACAAAAATAGTTTCTTCGAACATTTTTTTCTTCTTTTGGTCGTTAATTCTTCTTGAAATTTAAAATTCACACATCGTGATTCGCACCCCCTTAATCTAAAATCATCCATCGCAATTCGAATACACTTGATTCACAGATCACGATTCGTATTTCGGCGATTAAAAAATCATACGTTGTTACTCTTCTCGCAATTAAAAAATTATACACCGCGATTCATATTCACGTGATTTAAAAACCACATATCGCGATTCATATTCACACGTTTTAAAAATCATACATTGTGAATCTTCTCGCAATTTAAAAATCACGCATCTCGATTCGTATTCATGCGATTTAAGAACCACACATAGCAATTCGTATTCAAGTGATTTAAAAATAACACATCGTTATTCGTATTCACGCGATTTAAAAATCAGGAAAGGAAGAGCGCCATCTGGAAAAAATTCTCAAACTAATTAAGTTATTTGTCCTAAGTTTAATACTGCCCACAACAACAGCTTCTGTCGAAAGACTGTTTTCCAAAATGAACTGGGCATGTTCGAAATTAAGGAACAGTCTTTAAATAAAATCATTAAATTTTCATTTAATTGCCCGAAAAAGCTATCACATGATCAAGTAGATAAGACTATCACAAAATTTAAAAATTTTGCAATTTGCAGGATAACCATTAAGAAATTTTTTAAACCATTTTCTACCTACGTAGGCCATTTTATATCATTCATGATATGCTGGGAAATGATTTGTATGTCATTAAATTTTAACTGTAAAAAAATGGAATCACGATAAATATCATAATGTAATTTATATTTTAATTCTAAATAGAGTTATGTTAAAAAAGTATTGATCATAGAGTTTTTAACAAGTTTCTTTTGATTATTAAGGAAAATAATTCCTTCAAAATTAATATTTTCTTTCTTTTTCCTTCCTCTCTCAGCCCCTGCCTCTTATAATTTATTTAAAATAAATGTTTAAAAGCTGAAGTATATTCCTTACTAAATGTTGAATAGAATATCATTTTTGTATTATGTAATGTGGTAAAAAAACAAGAATTTTCCCATTGTTTTCAATTATTTCAATTATCTAAATTTTTTTCTGATCAATTGATCCTGATTCAGTTTTATTTTCTAAGTAATCAGTTTTGCAGTTTCTAATTTTACACATTTAAAAGTATTTTAATTTTATGCCAATATATTACAAGGTTAACTAATAAACAGAATTTAATGCTTAGAGCACAATGATGTTCACATAACAATTACTTTTTCCTACAATTACAACCTACAAAAAATACATCGTTATTTTTTTAAAAAGTTCATATACTTTCTCAATGATCTACTAATATCATCAAATTTCTCAAAAGAAACATCAAAATTAGTTTCCAAACTTCGCACAATTAACAAACTATTGCAGAAAAACTATTATTTAAAAGTTATGCTAATAAATTCCAAGTATAGGCTGGTTTTCTGTGTAGGTTAGACATCTAATTAGTTTGAACCGATTTTTGAACCATCTTAGGAGTTAAACTATAAAGAAAACTCTGCAGTTACATTTTCTATGAAAAGTTATTAGTTAGTTTAGTTTGAGGTTATTTCTATGAAAAGTTAAATTAGCTTTTAAATTTTGTTCCACTTACAAATTATTGCTGCAAAAACATTAGAAGCTCAAAAAGTAATTCATTGGGCTTTACTATTTAAAACAAATGGTCCGAAATGAACCCTGCGCTTGACAAGTCGGCTGAATTTTTGCAGACTCTGATGTGCTTGGCAAGCTGCGGGTCGTCACGTTGCTCCGAAACCAAGTCAGTCACAGCAGCAAGGGACTCAACTCCTGAAATGTTTTCGTCAGGAACAGGATTTCATGATAGGCAATCTGCATCAGCATGCTTCCTTCCACTTTTATAAATAATAGAGACGTCGTATTCTTGAAGCCTCAAAGCCCATCTTGCTAGTCGACCAGATGGATCTCGTAAATTGGCTAACCAACATAGAGAGTGGTGATCAGTAATAATTTTGAAGAACTTCCCAAAGAGGTATGGGCGGAATTTCCCTATTGCCCATATAGCTGCCAGACATTCACGTTCAGTGGTCGAATAATTTCTCTCGGCTTTAGATAGGGTCCTCGAAGCATATGCGATGACTCTTTCTTCTTCGTCTTGTTGCTGGACCAGCACGGCTCCTATACCATATCCACTGGCGTCGGTATGCAGTTCGGTGGGTGCGTTTTCATCGAATAATGCCAATACAGGTTGTGAAGTCAGCGCCGATTTGAGGTCATTAAATGCATCTATGTGGGCCTGATCCCAGCAGAATCTTGAGTCTCCCTTTAAAAGTTCTTGAAGGGGTTTAGCACGGAAACAAAATTTTGGGATGAATCGTCTGTAGTAAGAACACAGACCCAGAAAACTTCTGACATCATGCACAGTCTTCGGTGTAGGGAAATTTTGTACAGCTGTGACTTTATCTGGATCAGGTTTTACTCCTCGTCCGGATACAAGATGCCCAAGTATTTTGATTTCGTTAGCGCCAAATTGGCACTTTTTGGGATTTAAAGTAAGTCCGGCTTCTTGAATGCAGGATAGCACGCAGCGTAACCGCCGAAGGTGTTCGGGAAATGTGTGCGAATACACAACTATATCGTCTAAATAACAAAGGCACATTTTCCATTTTAGGTGACGTAATAAGTTATCCATAGTTCTCTCGAACGTTGCAGGAGCATTACATAATCCGAAAGGCATTACCTGGAATTCATATAGCCCTTCACTAGTGACGAACGCTGTTTTTTCTCGATCAGCCTCGTCCACTTCTATTTGCAAATAACCAGAGTGCAGATCCATCGATGTAAAGTATTGGGCCCCTTTAAGACAGTCTAGAGTATCGTCTATTCTGGGCAAACGATAAACGTCTTTTTTGGTGACCTTGTTGAGGCGACGATAATCAACGCAAAATCGCCAGCTTCCATCTTTCTTACAAACTAGCACAACCGGAGACGACCACGGACTCTCTGATGGTCGAATGATGTCCCGTTTCAGCATTTTGTCAACTTCGTCATTGATTATGCGTCGCTCTGTAGGATATACTCGATGGCTCTAGATACTCTGTAAGGCATATTTTTTCAGTTCTCCACAACAGGAAAAAAAAAAAACGTGGGTAACAATTAACGTTGGAATATAAAAAAAAATAATAATAAAATACACTGATCAGAAATGATTTAAAAAACGGTGCGATTTCGCGAAAGCTTAAACATATTCAAATAATATGCAAGGAATGAAATAAAAACATGGAATAAATTAAATGAAAAACAATGCTTTCACTGCAATTTGATGGACAAGAGAAAAAAAAAACTACTACATCATTTTCTAAAAAGCGATCGGTCATAATAAGGTCGACGCATAATTGCCGAGTTTCTTTTCCAAAGGATGACCAAACGACTGAAGCAAGATTATAAGTCAGAAAAGGGGTGTGATTCGTAGATGTTCTCTAAATTTTATCGTATGCTTGTGATTTTTAAGAATTATTAAGTTATCATTATTAAATAAAATAAAAAGATGAAATAAGCATTCCAAAACGTTTAGGCAAGATTTGAAGCGCATACCCAAAACTTATACAAGCAAAAATTATTGAATAACCTCGAATTTATATGACGAAGTTCACAACTTATCTATACATAATAATAAACGCGCCTGTGTGTGTGTCTGTCTGTAATCACAATATATCGCCCCAGAAGCCTCGCCCAGGCACGAAACTCGGCACATAATTGTGTTTTGACATAATGAAGAAGTATTTTTTTTCTTTTTCAAAAATTTGGATTAGTTCTTTAGTTATCAGTCATTTTGTAAGAAAATCTATGCTTTTTCGTCTTCCATATTCGAAAAACTATTAAAAAATGCACATATTTTTCTCCACTCTTATAAAGGTATGCTAATGCGAACATTACAATTGAAATATTAATTTTCGACAACTTGAACCAATAATATACGAAGGAATTAATAATTTAATTGTAAGGTTCGCATTAGTTTACATTTATCAAAGTGGAGAAAAGTTTAACTTGGGTATTAAAAATGTGGCAACATATTCGATGCGTAAATAGAACGCTTCGCTTTGATATATTTGTCGCTGTTCATAATTGGGTACAACATAAAAAAAACTCAATTACTTCCACTTAGTAGGAATAACATTTACCATGACGCAATGCTAAATTCTATGCCACTATCCACCAGAAACTCTGAATNTTTTTTGAAAGTTAACTTAGAAATAACAAACCAAACGATGTTAAATAACAAACCAAACGATGTTAACAAAATGACGTAGAAAGCGCAACTAGATCAAAATTATACAAGCACAACTAGATCAAATTATAATACCTGAGTGCTTGACGTAACAGATATAGAAATAGAATTTGATACCATAAAAAATTATATAGAAATAGAAATTGATACCATAAAAAGTTTATTCGTTTTCGTGTTCTTTTCATGTATTTAGCATTTTAGTTCTTTTTTCTTAAGTGTTGTAGCCATATAATATGTAAAATAGGAATTTAATTGCTTTTGAAGGAACGATCACACTTACTTTGGATCTCTTTGGTTTTTCTGTTCTTTATTTTAACAGTTTTTATTAAATGTAATTAGTTATTTTCAGAAAGTTTCAGTTTGCAGGTAAGCACTTAGATTTTATTGAAGTTTCATGATTTGCTTTCATAGTAATTGTTGTTCTAAAGTATTAGTTGACTTCTTAAGAACCCGATTACTGACATAGCAGAACCACCTTCCAAACAACTTTGTATTTTGTCAAAGAAAAAGACATTAAGAGATTCTCAAAGAAGAAGACGGGCCAAAGAAACGTCTGTGGAACGTCAAAGAAGGATGGAACATGACCGAATTTCGACAAGCAATTCTAGAGCCAAGAAGTATCAGAGAAACGTCAAAGAAGATTAGAAGAGGTTTTCAGCTGTTGGCCAATGATGATTTCGAAAGCAACTTTTGTATGCTTTTACAATTTCTGAGGCCTTTAAAAAAAAAAAAAAAGTATCCACCTGATAGTTATATTATAGGTTAGGTTACCATAAGCCTTAGGTTACCATAGCAAAATTACATCTTCAAACATCCTCAAGAGCTACAACACATCTGCAGCAGAACTGGATATGAAGACAAAATTGCAGGACAGGAACACTTAAATTGTCCACTAATCTTCAGATTTCCTGCTATGTTTTAAAAAACTTTAATTGTGAAAACCTTTAGCGTGGCGGACAGCTGGCCGCTTTTGGCGGCTTGTTTAAAATAAAACTATAATCTTTAAAAGGATTGACTGCAATATGATTTTATTAATTCATATTTTTAGCTCGGATTTTTTATTTTCAACAAACAATATGCAAAATTGAAATATAAAATAAAATAAATAAAATAGAAAATTTTAGTTTCAATACTGATTCAACAAGAATTCATTCTGCTAAGGAAAATGGGAAGATAAAGAAACTGTCGCTAACTCCTTTTCATCCGAAAAAAATTTCGGATTTTACTTTTTGAACTACTAGCTTTCACTACTTTTCATGTTGAGAAGTCCAGTTTTTATTCCTCTTCTAGTAAAATTAATTTTAATTCAGATGTTTCTTTTAAAATCCAGCGTTCATCGAAATTCTTAACACTAAATAATAATAATAAAATAAAACAGGAATATTAGGACCGCTAAAAAAACAGGAAAAATAAAGACATATATATATATTTCTTTTAAAAAAAATCAGAAACAGGACAACAACGAAGCCTGCCCAATTTCTTTGTAAACTGATGCTGAAAATGGCGTATTTTTTTAACAGTTAAAATTTTAACTCTTATCTTAGTTATTCAATTAATATGTCCCACACTGTTTTGATAAAAAATGTTTTTACTTTGATTGCAAAATTAAAGCGCTGACCTCAACATATTATTCATTACAGAGAATATGAATGCACTCTTTTTATATTTCAACATTGAAAAAAAATGGTTAGAGCATCTGCTTACGAATAATGTAAAACATACAGATAGCTAATGGATTATGTATTTCTGTGCAGTAGTTGTAAAATGCTTAAAATATGAAAGAACAATGGTTATATATAAAAATAATTGAAACATTTTTTTATGAAAATGAAGAATAAACCAACATTATAACATTATACAATGAAGAACAACCGCTTTATATGTTACATACAGTTATTTTAAGATAATTTTTTTTTAAAAAAAGGTGAATGTAGATTTAGCTGTAGTAACTGAATGCAGACTTAGCTCAGATTTTAACATTAAACTATAGACAACATCAGCTTAAAAGAAGAAATTCAACAAAACAACAAATATTTAAAGACATCTACTAAAATGCATTATTTTAAGAAAGTTTTAAAATTCATTATTTTAAGAAAGTTTTAAGATGCATTACTTTAAGAAAGTTTTAAATAATAAATTTGAATGTAGAGTTGACAAATATTTTAAGATTAAGGAACAACAACTTTAAAAGCTAAATTTATATAATAAAAGCTATTTTAAAAAAATGCGATTGAAGAATTTGTCAATATTTTAACACTAAACATCAGGTAATATCAACTTTTAGAAAATGATTTCATGCAGCAGAATCTCTATACCCATAATGTTAAAAAAAATACAATTTTCTAAAAATTGGCAACACACACGAGCTGGACGAGCTGGAAATTTTTCCGAGAAATAAGATTATTTTATCAAAAATTTAACAATAGCTTTTTTTTCTTTTTAAAGAATAAATAGCGTTCAAGCCAGTATGGCGAAAATTGTCGCCAAATTTTCTACAAATGTCGTTAAATCATACGCATGGGCGACAAATTTGTAAAATATATGTAATAGATTATTTCACAAATATATATTTTAAATAATATGTAATATTATTTCCCAAATTTGAATTATGTTTGGAATTTACAAAATAGTTTTTTGCATCGAATTCCATTTATTTAAAAATAATATTGCACTAATTTTATTTTTCTACACGTGGATAGGACTTGAAATGTCTATAATTCAAATGAGTGGTATTCAGAAGGACTAACTGAAAGTGTATGATGCAAAAAATTTTAAATTTAAATGTTGATATCTCAAATTTGCATTTTGTACTGTGCTCCCTCCGCACTCAAGTACTGACAGTATAAATGCTTATCAATAAAATAATTTTTTTTCTCTCTTTTAGAAAAGACTTTTTTTTTTAATTTTATCATTTTTGGATAATTAATTTTTTTAGTTCTTATTTTCTCTGTTTTCATCATTTATTTGGTGTCAACATTTTAATCTCTATGTTGAATCTATTTACTAATATTAATTTATCTTTTTTTTCAATTATTTATTAATGAATACTAATCTTTAATCATTATGGGTAAATGAACCTAATTAGCTTTATGGTGTTATCGATGTCAATTAATAACTTTGTAGCGCAACATAACATGAATATATTAAGTTCGATTAGTTTTTTCCACGTTTGTCTACCATATTAAGTTTTTAGACAACTAAATGAATACTTAGGTGGTCCTATTGAAACACTAAATTTTCATTGCTGGTGAATCCTATTGATTGGGATATTTTTAAGGGAAAAAAAAACAATTTTGTAAATAAATTTCTTTTCAAATAAGTATATGGCCAAAAATTAATGTAAATAATTTAAAAAATATGCATAACAAAATTAAGGTATATTAGAGCAGTAGCTTTAGAAAAATTTTTCCTTTTCTATTGAAATTAGCAGTTTTGAGAAAACGCCCACTAAAGGAACTATTAATATTAACGAGCGGCACAAAGTGTTTTTGAAAAAGCCTAAAACTACTTCGAATGCAACTAGACTTTAAAGCAATTTTTAGATCTTTATCCAAAAGTAAAAATTAAAGCACGTAATTTATGATTAAAAAAATATATATGAAATGAACCCTTTGAGGAGAAATTAATCTATACATAATAATAAAAGCGGCTGTGTGTGTGTGTGTCTGTCTGTCTGTAATCACAATATATCGCCCCAGAAGCCTCGCCAAGGCACGAAACTCGGCACATAATTGTGTTTTGACATAATGAAGAAGTATTTTTTTTCTTTTTCAAAAATTTTGATTAGTTATTTAGTTATCAGTCATTTTGTAAGTCTATGCTTTTCGTCTGCTTTTTCGTCTTCAAAGAGCCATATTCAAAAAACTATTAAAAAATGCATATACTTTTCCCCACTCTTATAAATGTATGCTAATGCGAACCT